>NC_137104.1:24400875-25000875 GCF_949357685.1 Gobio gobio | reverse complement strand
TGACAATGACATGATGCCCCCTGAGTGAGGGGAGAAAATGCTGAAGGGCCAGGGATACCGCTCTCAACTCCAGGCAATTTATGTGCCAGGAGAGAACTTCCCCCTCCCAGATCCCCATAGCTGGTCTGCCCTCGAATACCGCACCCCAGCCGGTAAGAGAGGCGTCCGTCGTAACCATTTGGCGACGGAAAACAGCCCCCATCTTGACCCCTTTCTGAAGAAAAAGAGGGTCCCGCCACATTGATAGGGCACGAAAGCAGCCGCGTGACACCTTCAATAGGCGAAGGGCCGATCCTGTTGACCGAGCCCCTGAGCGTTTCATCCACCAGAGGAAGGGCCTCATATGGAGCAGTCCCAGGGGAAGCACCGGGGAAGCTGCGGCCATGAGACCCAGGAGCCTGCGACACGTACCCACAGAAACATGATGGCCTAGCCTGAAGCGGACCAAGCATGTTGTGATACTGGAAATCCGAGCAGGGGCCAAACGGGCCTGCATCGGAACGGAGTCCAGACGAACACCTAAGAAGGTGGTCTGCTGAGCCGGAGTAAGAACGCTCTTGTCTGTGTTCACTCTCAAACCAAGAGATTGAACGTGTCGAAGAACGACATCTCTGTGATGACAGGCTAACTCCCTGGAGTGGGCCAAAATGAGCCAGTCGTCCAGGTAATTGAGAATACGGATGCCCTGGAGCCTCAGCGGGGCCAGAGCAGCATCCATACACTTCGTGAACGTCCTTGGTGCCAGGGCAAGGCCGAAGGGAAGGACTTTGTATTGATAAGCCTTCCCTTTGAAGGCGAACCTGAGAAACTTCCTGTGTCGTCTGACAACCTGAATATGGAAGTAAGCATCTCTCAGGTCTATAGTGACAAACCAGTCCTCCGCACGTATCTGAGACAAGATAGTCTTTAGCGTTAGCATCTTGAACTTCCCTTTGTAGAGGGCGAAGTTCAGGCGGCGGAGGTCCAGGATGGGACGCAGACCGCCGTCTTTCATCGGAACAAGGAAATAACGGCTGAAGAAGCCATATTTCTCCTCTGTTGCCGGAACTTCCTCTATTGCCCCCTTTAGGAGGAGAGAAGAGAGCTCTTGTTGTAGCACAGAAGCCTGAGAGGCGCTGTTTACTACCGTCTGAGCGACCCCGTCGAAGCGAGGAGGGTTGCGACAGAACTGAAGCGTGTAGCCTGACTGAATCGTGCGGAGGACCCAGGATGATATCCCTGGCAAAAGTTTCCACTCGAGGAGGAAATTTGACAAAGTGGGAGGTATGATGAGGTGCGGTGGACATACCTGAGTTGGGGTGTCGAGCTGGACCTCTGAGGGGGGTGTGGCCATCCGCAGAGGAGAGCACGTGGCGTCCTGGCGCGGAGTAGGCAGTGGAAGGCTGGGCCGCTCTGGTTCCCGGAGAAGACCGGATGTGTCTCCGTCTGGACGAGCGGCGGATGGTGAGCCAATCAGACGTGAGGGGAGAAAGCAGAGAGCGTCTCCTTCCTCCAGCGCCGGTATTCTGTATTCAGAAGCGCGCTGGGCGGCGGAAATGACAGAGCTGGATAGGGAGAGCTGGTGGGGGGCGGGCAGAAACGCTTGCGCGGTCTGACCCAGCCCCGGTCGTGAACTGCAGCTCCCCTTTTTCTGACCGGAGGGTCAGGAGCGATTCGAAGTGGCCGAAGCAGAAGGTTTGCTGGGCCGCTTTGGGTCGATGCGTTTGTGAGGACGTTGACGGGGAAATGGACGACCGCGAGCTCCCCAGACCGTGGTGGGTGGAGGATAACTCTGGTCGCTCCTCCGGGCGGTAAACTCTCTTTTGAAAGAGGGGCGATCTCTGGACTGAGAGGGGGAGGGGGAAGGAGCGTCCCTCGCTCTCCTCGGCATGAACTGCTTAAGAGCGGCAGACTGGGATTTTGCAGATCTAAACTTCTCAACCACAGTGTTAACCGCCTCCCCAAACAATCCGGACTGGGAAATCGGAGCGTCCATAAGGAAAACTTTCTCCTTATCGCGAATCTCAGTGAGATTAAGCCATAAGTGGCGCTCCGCCGCCACCGCGCCCGCCATAGAGCGCCCTACAGCGCGAGCTGTGTGTTTAGTTGCTCGTAACGCCAAATCCGTGGCTTTACGAAGCTCCTTTACAGCTTCCGGCGTCAAACCGGTGCCCTCGTCCATTTCCTTCAGTACATCCGCCTGATATGCCTGGAGAATGGCCATAGTATGAAGGGCCATGCCAGCCTGACCAGCCGCCATGTAGGATTTTCCAATCAGGGCAGAAGTGGTCCTGCACGGCTTAGTGGGAAGAAGGGGGCGGGACTTCCATGAGGGAGCTGAAGATGGCGCGAGGTGAGTGGCCAGCGTGTCCTCAACCGCGGGAATAGCGGAATAGCCCTGTTCCTCAAAACCCACGAGGTTAGTGAAATCAGCGGCTGCCGCGTTAGTTAGGCGGGCTGAGAACGGCTGCTTCCAGGATCTAGAAATCTCACTGTGTAGATCACTGAAAAATGGTAGCTTCCTCCGCGGAGGCCTAGAATTAGGGCCGCTGAGGAATCTCTCATCCAACCGAGAAGATTGAGCTTCGCGGGGTTCATCCGGCCACTCGATCGCGAGCTTCTGTGTAGCGCGCGCGAGTACATCCACGAGCTCGTCATACGCCGCTGATGGCCGCGCTTCCTGGCCGCTTGGCGGGAGAGCGTCGTCAGTATTTGCAGCACCGAAATCCTCGGAGTCGGATGCTGCAGTGAAAATGACATCCTCCAGTCCGAAGGAAACCGCATCGCGTGCCTCCGGGCTGGGACAGAGATAATCGTGCGAGTATTCCACAGGCGGAGTCCCGCGCACATGCTCGGGGGAGAGAGGGAGAGAAAGGGCGAGGCCCGTCTGCTCGCACTCCACATCCTCGAGCTCTACATCCGAACCCCAGGTCGCGGATCCAAGAGAGGCCTGCGCGGCCTCGGGAGCGCGACGGGGAAAAACGGATGACTCCCTCTCAAAAACCGCGAGCCTCGAGCGGAGGGTTTTGAGAAGGAGGTTATCGCAGTATTTACAGTTAGAGAACCCCTGAACCGCGTCGCGTGCGTGTGGAAATCCCAGACATTTAACACACTTACTGTGGGGATCGTCGATCGCGATGAAGCGAGTGCACGGCGGTGGGCAACGTCGGAATTCCATAGCACTTCACCACAAGGAGAACAAAGTTCCACAATCCGCGGTCGCTGAAGTGCTGAGGTAAATATCGACTGTTTTTGGGCCAGAAAAATCGATAACCGAAGGGCATGAAATGGCCGCTTCGTGAAGGCAGAGAAATCTGAGGAGCAGATGGCGCGCGCGAGCGCTAATATAGGTGACTACGTCAGGTGGGGCGACGTGCGCGCCATCAGCCAATCAATTGGCGTGATTCTATAAGGGCTTCAGACAATCGGCACACCCAGAGGGCGTCCCATTACGTCATTAAAGTGACGCAGCGTCGAGTGAACCTATGAAAGAGAACTGGAGTCGCGATCTGTCTAAGTGAAAGGCGTGTGCGCGCCTACGCGTGCTTCAGGTCAGAGTCCGGTAGCACGCGCGAGCACGTCCGCCGCGCAGCACTTTTCTTTTGCTTTCTTTTTCATTAGATGCGCATATGTATTTGACTGTTCTTCTGCTTCTATTGTTTAGTGAACGGTGGAAACAGAGCTCATACACACGTCCTCACTCCTGCTGTCACACATGGACGCAAATTAAGAAATACTGCTCTTATTAGAGTGCTGTCATTTTTAAAGAACCGGTACGAATACAATTTCATATCGTACCCAACTTACCCAGTCGACTAAAAATATTGACGTCGACTAATTAGAAGCGTCGACGCAGTAGATTGTATCGACCAATTGCGACAGGCCTAGTTGCGGAGTAACAGCATTACGTAATCAGATTACGTTGCATCAAAAAACAAAGTAATCAGATTACAGTTACAATTTGTAAAAAAATCTAAATACTATCAGATTACAATGGTTTAATTTAAAACTAAATAAATTAGTATTTTGACATAATAATACTATATTGACAAATGCTTGATTATAGTTTTGGTTCTGTTGCCAGTCATGACTCACGTGAGCCACCGGTTGGTGTATGCACAAATAACACTTGTCTCAAATCATTCTCCTTAGACGCAGGTTAAGACGCAGCTAAGTTGTTGATTACGATGCTGCCCGCGGGGAAAAATGCTTTCATGTCATGGAAACAACATGTACAGTGTAAACTATGCCTTTCAGCTACGAAGATGCTTTCTTTATCAAAGGACTCAATATCCACCTTCACATTCAATCACATCTGCATTTGAGTTCACATGGCTTCACTTATCAGCTTCCATTTGCGATCTTAGTTGAAAAGTATGCACATTTGGAGAAACATTGATTTATTCTCAAGTTTACTTTATATTTCTTCACTGAATTGTGCGATCTGATGAGCTTGAAGCGTGCAGGATCCGCGCGTGTTATGAGACAGAGAGCTCTCATCTCATCATGCAGCAGGCGCAATGATATTACGCAGCGCCTGAAAATAGGCTATTGGAAATAACCTGCTTGCACGGAGAGCGTGCTGGGGACTATTTACAGGCACTGCGTAATATCATTGCGCCTGCTGCATCCATGGTACAGCTCAAAGTTCCATGATTATTACACAGGAATGAGAGTATAGTTCCAAGCCATATCGGTCTAGAAAATCGCAACTTTTCATTTTCCATCGGTCTTAGTACACAATGTAACTATACACATCACAACATGTAAATAGGAAAATGTTGCCGTTATTTTGTCACTTATACCCCTTTTCCACCAGAATGAACCGGGTGCTAGTTCAGAGCCAGTGCTAGTCCCAGTTCATAGTTGGTTCGACTGAGGAGCCTTCTAAGAACCGTTTGCTTTTCCACTGCAGAGAGCCACAACAGAGCCAGCTCTTACGTCACTGTATACGTCTCATCTTTCTCAGCAACGCTAGCGAGGCAGCGGGAAACACAAACACACCAGGCTTGTTCGAGATGCATCGGCGCTGCGCAGACTGATCCACGTATGATATAATAAAAAAAAACGCATGAGTGAATCAAAAGCATAAGAAGTCGTATGCTCTCGCTGGACTCGTTGTCATACGGTGATCGGTCTGCAAAGCGCCGCTGCGAACAAGTCTTCCATCTACAATGCAAACGTTGCGTTACTATTGATTCACATGGCTTTACGATCCCACATCGGCATCAAAACACAACAGAAACACAGCGAATCCAACGCATTCATGCAGTTTGCCGTAATTTGTATAGACGGAGATTACAAACGAGCAGCAGCTGTTAGCTCCATTAGCTGCTATTTCAAAAATGGCGGATCTCAAGTTTGTGTTCGTCTTGTTGACCCCGCCCCCAGCGCCTGACGTAATCAGTTCTTACTTCTAGCAATGTTTTGGTGCTACTTAAGAAACACAAAGAACCGATTTGAAACTAGGCTCTGGCTCCGAACTAGCACCAGCACTGCCTTGGTGGAAAAGGGGTATTACTGAGCAGTAGGCTAGCTGGAGCCGTTTACCTGCAGTCTTTGTGCTAAGCTAGGCTAGCGGTGGGTGCGTCAGACAGAGTTATGGCACGCACGGAGATCAGAATGGTATGTATGGACTTATCTAACTCTGGGGGATATGGTGAATAAGCTAAAGTCCCAAAAAGTTGACGTGTTCCTTTAAGGTATGGCCATACAATATTAACAATCTAGTTAATGAACAACACTGCCTTTTAATTCTATAATTGCAATTGCATCCAGCACAACAACAACAAAAAACATGCAACAATTTATCAACCAACATGCAACAATTCATCATGTAAAACTGACTTTCAATGAAGAGGGAGAAACGAGAAGAACCACTAAAGAGTAACCAAAATAATTTAAGATCTAGGATGTCAAACCACAACTTTCATCTGACTGCTGATTATTCCTTTAAGGTGCACTAAGTAATTGCATGTTTATGGCTGCGTCCGAAAGCTTAGGCAGCTGACTTGTTGCCTTAGGCAATGACTTCACAGCAGAGTTTGTACACAAAGGTACCTCACAAAACTGATATCAGACAGGCTTCTGAGGAAGCATAACAGTCTAACCATCAACAACAAAACAGCACGCTTTGGTGATAATAACAAAACAAATATTTCTTTACAACAATTAGTGCAGGGCGGTATGACCAAACATTGATATCATGGTATTTTTCAAAATTATACCGGTTTCGTGGTATATGATGGTATTTTTTTCCCCATGCATGAATGAGATTGCAATCTACTGATTGAGAGAGGAAATACTGCAGTAGATTGACTTAGAATGCCCTATTTTACTGTCAAGATGAGTGAATATTGTAGAAAAATTACACACTAGAGTTAATACAGGTTTGTAAAGTCCCACTAAATGATGCTGTGTGGAGACAACAACCAATAAAACACAAGACCTGCAACACGCTCACGCTCATTCATATAGACACATGAATATGACCACGGAGAGAAAAAAACTGAGTTGAGGGCACTTTAAGCATAAAAATCTAACCCTATATAACAACAAACTGCCAAAATGAGGAAGAAACGAGGCAGAACATTTAAAAGGTCTAAGGATATGTTCAGTACATTTAAGAGCACTAGTCTCTGAACAAACAAAACACATCAGTTTAACACAGAAAGAATAAAGGCATAGTTGTTGTTTTTTGCCCAATCTTCTTTGAATTGCCAGTCTACATCATTGTCTACTGTGTATCATAATAATCCATCGTGTCATCGCATTCATGATCAGACGTACGGCTGTATCAGTGCTGGTTCATGTTTAGAGCACTAGAGTATATGAAATATGTCCATAAAAAACTTAAACGCGCTCACTCTGGTCTGTATCTGATCTATATTATCCATGTGGTGAGCATTGTTAAACTCATCGCAGTGCTCCGCGTAGAAACCACTCTCATGCGAGTGCCGCATGTTGTTTGAATTCTCCGCGTTAATGCGATCTCAGCTGTGCCCTCACTACAGTGCAACAGTGAAAAGGGACCCCTCTCAAACAGTGTCGCACTGCGCCGCCTTCCGAACGTTGTTTAAGAGACATACAGCAGTATTGTGGTCTATAAAAATTGTATATCATAACAAAAGTAAATACCAGTATTCGGTATGAACCGGTATACCGCTCAGCACTAACTATAACTCATTAAAAAACATACTTTTACAAACAAACTGACCACCAACCGCAACCTTCAGCACAGGATAGTGAGATATGGGCAGCAAAGGATTCATCTATGCTGCTTTCAAAAACCAATAGGATGAAGGTATGTCAGCATACAGACTGTGACAGAATCATTGGATTCGGGTGTGCATCGTTGCCTTCCTTCACCTGCAGAGGCAGCATTTTTCAGCTTTTGAATGCAGCCAGTTGCTGTGTTCGAAATCACCCCCTATACCCTCATTCCTACTTTACCCCACTAATATAGTTCACTTGAAGGAGTGAATGAAAATGAGTGTGTAAATTCGACCACCGAGTGCAGTGCTTTTTGCTTAGTTTGTGCTTGTGTTTAATAATCATTTGAAACTTAATTTATTTATCTTGAACTGTGTCATAGAAACTATATTATGCTGTAACCACATTGGACCAGCAGTTTGGAAAATGGAAGGATGGATGGTTCAGCTGCGGTTGCCATCTGGTCAGACGCAGGAATTCATTCGGCAGGCGACTCTCATAGTGCATTATGGGTATTGTCTAGTAGTTGAGCGTACATCCGTTGTACACTTGTTATTGTGGTGCATTGTGGGATTGAATGAGTGCACTCGATAAAATCCACTATGGTTTCCGACACCACTACAAATGGCTGTCCCCTCAAATAGTGCCCTATTTAAGGGTATAGGGGGTGATTTCGGACTCAGCACATGTTTCATTGGCTTTTATTTGTCTCTCCAAACAATCTATACAACAGCATTAAACTCTCTGCTGCCACCGTCAACTCTGGAGCAACATGGTGGTTACCATGAAGGTACAGCTTTTTCTAGGCAACTGATATGACCATCTCATCTAAAATTACTTTTCTCACTGAAACACTGCAAATGTTCTCAATCAACAATAAAAAATATTTCATTTTCAGTCAGCAGCGTTTACCTTTTTCACTGATGGACTCACTCTCCAGTTCCACATCCTCACAGCTGGTATACTCTGGTGTAGTGGCCAACTCCTCCTCTGAGCTGCTGAAGCTGCCCATGGTTCTGAGCTGGCCAAGGCGTTTGCTGCGATTGGGTCGAGGTGGAGGAGGCCGAACCGATTCAGATTGGTCTGAGCTTAGAGAGTCATTTCGCAGCATGCTATCCATATTGTCCCGTTTGTTCCTGCGCATAGCTGAGCTAGGGTCCAAGTGGTGCTGTTGGGGTATGGGTTTCCTTGTTGGCTCCGCTAATCCTCGCCGGCTTTCACCTAGCACAGGGCTGCGGTGGGGTGTTGGTGGGCTATGATTCGACATCCGATGTCCCGGTGAGCTCCTGTCCAAAGAGTATGAGAGTTGACTTGGGCCTCCCAATAGAGGGAGGCGCGACTTCCGCACGCCGGGGCCATGCAGAGGCTCGTCAAGTTCTGTATAAGCAAGTGAGACGTCGCTATGGCGCCGCTCATGCCGAGCCCGTGAAACCTGGGCGTGGATGCGCATCTGCTCCTCGTAGGGCTGGGGTTTAACCGGGTAGCGTGCCAGGTTGGGGTCACTGCGGTATCTGGCCTGGTATTCCTCCTCACGCCGCCTCTGGATTTCATAGTCGTCTAACTGGCCATCCAAACGCTGGCCTTGTGAGTGCCAACGTCCTCGACTGTCTCGATAATCGCCCACCTCGTTGTACATTCTTGAACTCCTTGGCGAACGGCCAGGGTCACGTCCGTAGTCGGACGGAGAGCGGGGCATGCCACCTTCAGCCGGGGCATACTGCAATCCTCCTTCCCCCTCCCTTTGGTTATATGCCGCGTTTGGGTCCCTGGATGCTGATGGGCTTCTGTTTCTAAGAATGGAAAACGAAAATAAGGTCAGTGTGACTGGTCAATACAGTGAGGCAAGGCTAAAGCAAATAGACAAATGTGGTCAATCACAAATGAGTTTCGGGCACCTACATTTCTCTTCAAGAAATTCAGACAAGGTATGTGTAAAACTACATTTTCAAAATTAACTAGAGGTTAAGTTGTCTGAACAACTAATCTGCCTCAAGGAAGCCCTGTATACTCTGATTTAGGGTAATGCCCAAGACACAGTTCAGATGCAATGCATACAAAGACTGGAACAGAATGCATGGTCTCAGGATGTTCATGGTGCAGGATGCTAAAGACTTTCTGGTCAGAAATTAGGGCTGAACGATACATCGAATTTTCATCGTCATCGCGATATGAACTCGCGCGATGAACACATCGCAACAGAGAGCCTGACACGATGAATAAGGGAAAACAGTTTATTACATGCGCCAATCTGAGTTACATATTCTGAATACTTGGATTACTTCCACATTGAATTGCATTTTATAAGTGCAGGAATGCGGCCATCAAATCCTGCTTACTAAACATATATTATAAAATATTTAGCTAACGTCAAACGGGGCCAACGGCTCTTGGGCTAGTAAATCAGCGCATAGGAGAACATTATGCGCTGATTTACTAGCCCAAGAGCCGTTGCACGTCAACTAAGCAGGAGCACCGGCGGTGGTCGGCCAAAATACTTTTTTTTTTTTGTATGTGAAGCTATTTTACGTGAATATTATGACACGAGTGAAGCACAAAGTTTTATTTACAAAATAAATCATAGGTTCGCAGTTAAATGTTACATCACAGCCATGGAAACATATGGATTCATGCCGATCGAGGCTTTGTGGTGAGCCAAATTTAAGTTTGCTTGCGTTTTGCTATCTGGTCACACGATTTTCCACGAATTTAACAATAGGCTTACTCCATTTTATTCGACTGGACATGGAATCTCTTATCTATTTTCCCAAATCCTCATTTATGTCTCTGACAGGGGATTAAACATTTCTTCCCTGTTTGATTTATTTAGGAGTAGGCTATATTCGCATCATTTAGGCTACTGTGGTAAAGTAGAAAAGGTAGGACAGATACATTTTACTTCAAACTTTACTTTATTTAACACAGTTTGTGCTGCTATTAGACTTGGTTTTGTGAGATTTTGTGTAGCTAAAGCGCATTTCATACACGCCGGAGATTTTTAGTTTCGCTTTCTCTCACAGCGCATAATCAAACAAAGCCTCAGTTCTTGACCCTGTGGAAGATAATTTCGTTCTTCACATTTTACTACAAGTAGCCGATCAGTTTTGGAACATCAGAAGAAAACATGAAGATATTAGAAAACGATGCTTCTTTCCTGCTCGTGTCTTCCCTTTCAGCGCAATATGACGCACGTCTGTGGGGAAATATAAACGATTTTTTTCTTTAACTAATATTTAACTTATATTATTTATATTTCGATTTTATTACAGATATTTATTTAAATGTTTTACAGGCTGTAGTAGGCTATGTTGTTTCACTGACTGAAGTAGGCCTACTAAAATAAACACGCATGTTTGAGCCTTATATTTTTTATTTTCAAAATGTAGGCTATTTAATTGAGATACATATATATATATATATATATATATATATATATATACACCTCAATCTCAATTAAATAGCCTACATTTTGAAAATAAAAAATATAAACGAATAATAGCCTATATTTAACGAATATATAACGAATTTATATATATAATATAGGCTAAAAATATATATTGGCCTAGGCGTGCGTGTGTATCCGCCACCGCGCCACTGCACAGTTGCACTGCCGTGTTATATTTCGTTCTCCATTCTCTTTTTTTCTTTAATATGAAATGCTGTTTGAATACATGTATTCCGTTACTGCCAACACTGAACACGACCTATTAAAGCACTAAGACATGGGAACAGTATAGCTATATTCACATTTGAACATTTATCGCAAGTCATATCGTCATCGCAATATTAAACAATGTTATCGCACATCGCAGCTTTTCCTCATATCGTGCAGCCCTATCAGAAATCATGAGAATATTCATGATTATTTTATTATATGGGCAGTTTTGTGTGTGGGGGGATCTTACCAGTCTTACCAGACCCTCAGGCTGGCACAGACTAAATTGTTTGGCGCTAACAGTCACCTCAAGTTCACTGCCCATGAGTCTATACCCATTTGGCTTCAGAACTCACTTGTTTAAGCAGGCGTACATCAACAAGCATCACTGTTGTTCCTGCCCTGGAGCTCATTGTGAGGAGCCCACAGGGACTGTGAGAGTGGGCAGTTGGATCGGGTTCGGTGGTCTGGGACCTGTCTGCCATAACAGACCTTTGAGCCATGACTTTCATAGTGGTTAACCTTTAAGGGCAGAGAGTTCGGCTCTGGCCACAATCATGAGGGGAAGTATGTCACACCGAGTTGGAGAAAAACTGCAGTGCCAAGAGAGAGAGCCAGATGCATTTAGTTACAGTACCATCCTTTCTTTCTTTCTTTCTCTCTCATTACCTATGTCATGTCATGCCAGCCAGTGTCACTTACAGCAGATGACTCTCCAGCACGTTTCAAAAAGGAGACAATGGGATGGGTGGGATTGTTAAAGTAAACATCACTTTTACTATAGCTCATACTTACGGTTAGTGATTTGAACAAACCCATAACCCTACATATTAAACTTCAGATTGTAACTCATATCTCATTGTTTGTGTTTTAGGCACGATTAATACTTCAAATCACGTGACTTTTTGAGAAGAATGCACAGAGCATCATTGAACCACTGAGAACAATTTGGCAACCGCCCACAATACCTTACCATTATAGTGGTTAGTTTTGCATGGGCAAACATTTTACTTTTATTGACATGGGCGATACATCATTAAATGATTGTGCAGAGTCAGCAGCAGTACCATATTGAGCTGTACCATATTCCAGCACTAAATGATTGCTAAATAGATGATTGCGAATAGAAAGTAAAAAAAAAAAAAAAAAAAGCATTTATTTGAAATAGAAATCTTCTAAAACATTATAAATGTCTTTACTGTCACTTTTGATCAAAGTAATGCATTGTTTTTGAATAAAAGTATTAATTTCTTTCAAAAAACCTCAAATGACCTTTGAATAATAATGTATATCAAAGTAATATGTTCACATTCAGGGCATTAATACTGCATAGAAAGGGCCCCAAACATCCCCCAAGCATCTTAATGAGACAAAAATAGGAAGACAAATAGAATAAGTGTAAATTCTGTATCTATGCAAACCTGCAAGCGTGATAAGCTTTCCTAACTGTACAGCTAGCTCAGTGCGGGCATTACTCAGGCGTTATAATTACTCGTCTCGGGAACATCTGTACGCCTGTCACAAAACCGTCAACTAAGCAGCATTCGGTGAGAGGCACTCAACTGTCACACAAATGCTGCACAGGCAAAAAACAATCTTCCACAGCCGAGCGCGTCACGCATGCACGCACCTGTCAATCAAGAGCTGCACATCTGGCCTGCGGACGCGAGCATGTTGAGTGTGCGGCTGCATCAACCACAAATCCCTGTTTGAGTACTCTGCACCACACCACTCCGCTGAAAGGGCTGAAGAGGTCTAGCTGGGGGGAAACGAGGTCACCGCTACAGAAAACAGAAGCACTACTCCCGTAGTACAGCAGCTGCTAGCTTAGCACATCATCCAGCCCTCCCAGCACGCTCTCACACACGGAGGCGTTACGGTCTGCGAAAGACCGCCCGCTGGCAGGCCACACCGGAGCAAAGAGTCAATTCTAGAAAGCCGAAGTGGGCCGAGAGGTGCCGAGGGGTGCCGAGAGGCCGAATGCACAAGGAGCAAAGGCTTCTGGGAGTGGAGAGCAGTGTTACCATTTAATGCTGTTATCACAGGCTGTATTTAGCTGGAGGTCAAGCACGACTTTACCCTGCAAGGAGGATTATGGTACTTAGCTGATTACTGGCTGCCTGACGGTTATTGCCTACCAATTGTATGGCCTGGGAACTCCTTCTCCGACTGCAAGACTGGATTTCAGCATAATCATCTTCCTCTTTGCCCCGGCAAACTCCAGGAACAAAGCAACACAATATCCCAGTGAAATAAACCTCTCTCGATATGATGTATCAGCATATATAACTTGGCTGTCTCAGCATGTATGCAGCAATTGCATGCATGTGTGTGTGTGTGGGCGCGTTTCCCTGAGCTCTGAGTGTGGGCATGTTCACAAATATTCATAGATCCGGTGTGTGTTGAGGAAGACACAACAGTCCAGTCTCTTTTTCAAGCAGACAGATTAACTCTGGGCCTTGTGAGCATGTGTGCATAAATGCATCTGTGTGACAGTGAGAACATAGCGCCACCTACAGTCAATGAAATATAATACACTAGCTGATTGGTGTTAATTAAGTGTTAATCACGATTATATGAAATGTTTATTTTTTATGTTAAAATTACATTTATGAGGGTTTTTAATAGCCCATGCAAATACAAAAAAGTATAGTACATCAGTACACAAACATGCTGGGATTTAGGGGTGCATGTTAGGAGGGAATTTGCTGTGCATGTTTTTAGGGCTACACAATTTGGCCAAAATGCGATTATATGTCACTATGGCTATAAAATATTAATAATAATAAATAAAATGTATTAAAATTACTATAAAAACAAAACAAGAATATAAATATTGTAATATTTCATTGTACATGAAAAAACTTTTAAGAATAATCATTATTTTATTTTACATTACAACTGTAAAATTATTTCTCAATTTCGTAATTTCTAAATGTCAGACCGTCAAAATTTTATTTAAATTTAAATCTTCTCTTTTGTTGATAAGCACTTCTCATTACAAGGATGGGAAAATGGTTGGTTTATGTTGTGTTCCCAAGAGATTCAAACTCTAAGAGCAGACACAATTTTTTAGAGGTTGCCACCTTTTTATACATTTAATATCAACATTAATGATATCTGCAATACATTATGTTGGTTCTGTTCTGTTTACCCTTAGGGGGGCTATTGCTGCTCTCATGCTCTTATCCATGCTAGGCTGCTTGGATGGACAGGGAGATCTTGCCCAGAAGAGAACCATACCGCCAATCCAAACTATATCCTAATAGTCAATCAATCATCTTTGACGATAGTGGTCCTGACAGAAACACACTTCTTTAGACACATTGTTGATTTTGTGGTCTAAAAACAAAATGAGAGCGCTGCCGACGGCTTCCGTAACCCGAACGAAGCTCGTTGATGGGCGTGCTCTTGCTCTCGCTCTGGTTGATGTGCGCATGCGCTCATCCGGGAGAAGTGATTTAACATAACTTGAGGTTGTGTGAACTGTTCTTGAACACCTGCATTTATCTGCCAATGTGGATGGAACACTGAATCTACAGTGCCACTGCAGAATAAATTATATTTTAGCTTGCAGTTTGAATTGAATGTGAAAATATTAATATTGCATTGCAGGCAGCAAAAGTGAGTGAGAATGACTCTTATGACCCAGTATTTTTTCCAATACATCAAAAACACGAGCCAGTGGGAGTGATTACTGAATTAATTACTTTCTCACTGAATCACAAGTCAGATCATTTTCAATCATGTCTGACTGCAGCTTATGTGTTATTTTGTATTTAAGGTTTCTGAGGCTTTTAAACAGTGTATCTTTGAAAATGCTATATATTTTTAGGGTTTTTATTTAATATGTAGCTTAGGACATAATATTATAAAGTTAAGACAGCCTTTATGCCAAACACTGTGCTATTAAAATCTGTTTAAAATCCATTAAAGTCTGAGTAAAAATGCCAGCAACCACCTAGAATATCTTAAGCAACTGCAGAGCAATAAACTGGAAACCACCTACATTCTGCCTTCAGTCTTCAGTGTCACATGATCCTTCAAAAATCATTTTGATATGCTGATTTGGTGCTCAAGAAATAATTCTCAATATTATCCATGTTGAAAAGAGCTGTTTCATTTTTTGTAATTACCATTTAAAAAAAGATTAAAAATAAAAAAAGTACACTTGTATGTGGTAAAGACAAAATATTTATATTTTGAAACATTTGCTCTTCTTTTGAACCCACTATTTATCAAAGAATCCAGAAAAAATTATCACTGTTTTCACAAAAAATAAAGCACCACTGCCACAACTGTTTGTTTTCAACATTGATAATACTTTTTTGTTTGTTTGTTTGGAGCAATAGGCTGGAGCAATAGGCTGTTTTGACATCACAGGAATAAATTAAATTTTAAAATATATATTAACATAGAAAACATTTTAAACTGTAATAATCTTTCAAAACATATTTTTAGGCATGTGACGAGACACTTAGCTCACAAGACGAGACACGAGATTGGGTTCACAAGAACGAGACGAGACAAGATTTTTGCACAGTATTTTTAAGATATTCATGACTGGAAAAATAGTCTGCAGCTGCATTTTGAAATGTTTTAACTAATCATCTTGTTATGAATGTAATTTCAGTTCCCTTTCAGTCAGTGACTGACAGAATGGGGGTTTCGCTTAGAAGCCTTACACCTTTGAGTTCTACGAAACGAGCCAATGGCAGATTCCTTCTGCTGATGGGCACGAGCTCTCGTGGATGAGTCATGTTCCCACTGCAGGAACATGACCATCGCAATGCTGCGGTCTAGACTCAATGACCTTCGTAAAGGTAGAGTCCCCTCCGCCACACCCCAATCTATTTCCTCCACGAGAGGGAATACTTTGGCTGGTGGCCAGGGTGATTTGAGGGTGACGGTATGGAACAACTCGACAAATTTTCCTCGGGCCACACCCCCTTCTAGTACATTGCAACCCGTGGTGTTGCAACCCGTGGATGAGGTCGCTGGCCAGTCTCATGGCAGGCCCAGCGTTTCATTCGGTGACCCAGCGGATGACGTCATGTCTATCGCCACATCACAAGGTGGGCTTGAGTCATCTGGAGAGGAAGATTCGGCTGTGCTGCCTCCTTCGGGGGTGCCAGCATTGCCTTAGTCCGATCCGGAATTGACTGCCATGCTTTCCCGGGCAGTGGCAAGCATCAGGCTTGAGTGGAACCCTCCACCTTGTCACGAACGCTCAAGGCTCAATGATTGGTTTTTGGGGGCGGCGCGTGCGGATGTCCATCAGAACCTGGCCCCAACTACTTTCTCCCTGGAGGTGGATGAAGAGGTTATGAAATCGTGGAAGTCTCCACAGAGACTTCTTCCGCCTTTTCTGCCCTCGATGGGGTGGCGGCCAACGGGTACACTGGGGTCCGCCGGATGGAACGTTCTGTGGCGATGCAACTGTGTCCCCAGAGCACCTCCACCTAGCACAGCGACCCAAAGCTCCCCTCCAAGGCCTGTAGGTTTTCCTCTTCACTGGTGGCCAAAGCCTATAGAGCTGCGGGGCAGGCCACTTCCTCTCTGCATGCTATGGCCATCCTGCAAGTTCATCAGGCACGGGTTCTCAGAGACATGCACGAGGGCAGGGCTGATCTGGGGCTCATGCAAGAGCTGCATACCACCACCGACCTCGCCCTACGGGCGACAAAGGTGATGGCGCGCTCCCTGGGTCAGGTGATGTCCACTTGTGTGGTCCAGGAAAGGCACCTTTGGCTAAACTGACGGATATGCGGGAGGCTGAGCGAACACGTTTCCTCAAGTCCTCTATCTCCCAGGCTGGGCTCTTTGGCGGCACAGTCGATGACTTCGCCCAACAGTTCTTGGCCACCCAGAAGCAGACTGAGGTGATTAAACTTGCCTAGGAAAGTATGCGTTTCCCCCAGTGAGCCTTCTTGCACAAGTTCTGTTTAAGATCAGGGAGGACGAGGAGCAGGTCCTTTTGGTTGCGCCACACTGGCCCAGCCAGACTTGGTTCTCCGAACTTGTGCTCCTTGCGACAGCCCCTCCCTGGCAAATTCCTCTAAGGAAAGACCTGCTTTCTCAGAGACGGGGCACCCTCTGGCACCCGCCTCCCGACCTGTGGAACCTACACGTGTGGGTTCTGGATGGGACACGGAATGGTTTGAGTACCCTACCACCTCAGGTGGTGGTTACCATCACTTTAGCTAGAGCCTTGTCTACGAGACACACCTACGCTCTGAAGTGGATCCTCTCATCACCTGGTGTTCTTCTCGCCGAGAAGATCCCAGAAAATACCCATCGGGTCTGTGCTCTTCTTCCTCCAAGACGGGTTGGAACGAAGGCTGTCTCCTTCCACCCTGAAGGTTTATGTGGCTGCGATCTCTGCGCACAACACGACCTTGAGGATTCAAAAACGGTAGGACAGCATGACCTGGTCTTCAGGTTCCTTAGAGGACATCTGAAGAGGGCGAGGTGGATTTAACCTCCTCGCCCTCTTCAGATGCCCTCTTGGGACCTCGCAGTGGTTCTATTTGAGTGGGAACTCTTGAGTGGCTCAAGAGTTCCCTTTGAGCCACTGCAGTCAGTTGAGCATAAATACCTCTCTATGAAGGTGATGCTCCTGATTGCTTTGGCCTCTATCAAGAGGGTAGGGGACCTGCAGGCATTTTCGGCTGACGAAGCGTGCCTGGAATTCGGGGCAGCTAACTCTCACGTGATCGTGAGACCCTGGCCTGAATGTGTGTCCAAGTGGCGATTACCCGAGCGGTCAATAAAAACAGGGCATCCAAACAAGCTCGGAAAGCAAAATGGATGAAAACTCTGCTTACTTTGCTCTGGCCAGCGTAGCGCAAATCGCTTTGTATCTGAAAGGTTATGCTGAACCCAGCGGCCAGCGCAGCACATTCCACATCCTGTCTGAAAGGCCCTTCACGCTCCGTCATGGCGATATCGCAAGACAGCCTTTCATTTTAATAATGCAAGATCTCATGGCACAAGATCTAGTCATACCCCTACCGTTTTACTACATTTTGATCAAATAAATGCAGCCTTGGTAAGCATAAGAGACTTTGTTCAAAAACATAAAAAAAAACTTTTATTATTCCAAACTGTTGACCAGTAGTCTAAAAGATGAAATTTCCGGAAATAAGAAATAAAACCATAAATATCCAGACTTTTAAATCATTTTACTCCCCTTGAGGCCCTCTAGTGGGGTTGAGAATCACTGCACAAGTGGGATTGACACACTGCACCTTCTCAACTGATGTTGCTAACCTAGTAGCAAGGTTCATCATCCAGTCCCACTTTAGGAAAGATGGTATAAATCAAATCTGCCCAGTACATTGATTTCAGCAGAGCATACGTGTTGTGATCGGCCTGTTGGACCCTCCACACAGTGATCAGACAGCAGTAGAGATCACAGCCTCTCACCAAGGGGGATCCGTCTGACCTGCTTCCATGAAAAAGCTCTAAGACTGCCTTATTAGCTTCTCAAAACACACACGCTGTAAGTAGGGCATACCCCAGTAGAGCGGGACACGGATGAGGTGCAGAAAATTCAGGGAAGAGAATCAACAACTGTGAGGTAAATAGACCTTACAATAAGAAATCAGAGTGCAAGTATGAAAAATATATATTCGATACATAAACCATAAGAGGTACACGAATGATCCATTAAAAAAAACATGTTATCACCATAGATCATTTTTAGACATGGTACCATGGCCATACCATGTCTTTTAGACATGTACTGTAGCATGGCAATACAATATTACATAAATAAATATTACATAAAATGTATCAAGGTACATGGTATTGCCATTCTTTACCACAATACCATCACAGTGATGATTAAAGTGTGCATGAAATGAAAGTTGCAATGGTATTGTCTTCTCTATTGTGACATATATCCAAGTGAAACAGCTTCTCAAACAAGAAAAAATTAAGGGCAGAACTTGATCTTTCCTATCGGGAATCGATTTGATCATTGGTTCATTGTGGTTTGCTATTGCTGTGATCTCATGTGAACACGTCATCAGAGAAGAGATGTCATCGCAAGAGGGAGTGAAAGCTATTTTTGATTAAAGTCTACAAGGAACATGAATTCAAAAGCAATAATGATGTGCGTAGATAATTAATTTTCAACAAATACTGCAATATTCTATTAAAAAGAATTGTCGATTTTGATTTTATGGTAACTTCAAAGGAAAAGCAGGGCCATCACATTCTATTAAAACTTATATTAAAATCAGATAGCCAGTCTTAAAAAAAATTATATTATATATATATATATATATATATATAGGGCATTGCTAGGTGGTTACTAGTGTGTTCTGTGCATTTTAACATGTTGATATGTGAATACTAAGGTGTCAGGGTGGTTCCTAGGGGTTTGCTACGTTTGGTTTAAGTTACTGGGCATCTCTACATAGGCTAATGGGTTAGTTTAAACGATTAACCCTAAGTATGAGCAATAGTGATGCTTGCCTTAGCAAACACTACTATAATATTTCTCTCTTAAATCACAGCTGACTGCACTGAACTGTTTTAATAAGCTTCACCATTAGTTAGATTACAGAATGCTATAGACCTGTCAATTAATCCCCCCAACCCAAGCAACACCAATATCCAGAGACAATACCACTCAAAAACGCAACTCTGCGCTAAGTACAGCGTGCCAGACATGAGTCATACTTCAGAAGGCAGTAGCGGAATGCTCCAGAACGTTGGTGCAGTACTCTGAATCTATTAGTATGCTCGTTGTGTTCCAAATATGCACTGATTTTAATTACCTACTCTTCCGATTCGGGATACATCACTCAAGCACTGCACTTCTGAAGGAGTAATGCTGTTTACTGGAGTACAAAACCCTAGTCAACTTCCTCTCTTTCCAATGGAAAGGCTTAACACACACACACACACACACACACACACACACACACACACAAAATATTCTGTCTTTTTTATTTTATACACTAAAATGTTGTTCTAAACCTTTATGAATTTTATTTCATCTGTCAAGTACAAAATTATTTTTTTCTCTTTCTCTTGGAATTACTAGGGGTGTAACAATATAACTATGCCACGGTTCGGTTTATGTCACGGTTTTGGAGCCACGGTTCATTTCGGTTCGGTTCTGTTTGCTGTGGAGGCAGGGTTCATGGCAGGGCACCAGCAAAAATAACACTAGATTCACTTTAAACTTAATAATAACAACAGCAATAATTTAACTTATTAACTTTATCTTTATTAACTTTATACATTGGCTTCACGTTTCCTTTAGAGCAGTTAGCATAGCTGAGTTAACTAAAATGAAATAAAAGCCTCCACTGTAGACTAGACAGAAATAATATACTCATTTTACCATTTACCATAATGTTTAAAGGGTTACTTCAGTGATTTAGCATTCAGCTTTGTATTTAAACTGGGTAATTTGTGTAGTAGAAATGTGAAATTATTTTTGAATTTGGTGCCTTCTAGACTGAGAAAAGACAGAAAATGTATTTTTGTCTCATGCGGATGAAAGACAACAACTCCCAGAATGCACTTGCTTCGCTGCCCTACGAGGCCACTCCGTACACCGTCGTTTTGATCTTCTTAGTAATACAATCATTTCGTTCAGTTAGAGAATAAACACTACAATTAAAAACTGAACGTGTCTTTTCAACAAAGTGTGAGTGAGCCGAACGAAAGTCACGGCACAGACGCAGCAGTGTCAGATTTCATTTATCACGAAGAGCTGAGCAGAGGTAACGTTAAGCGCCAGTCTGGCACGTTTTCAGATCGCATATGGAAGCTAAACTATACCAGGAATTCATTGAAAAGCTGAAACACTCACTTTACTCTGCACCGCGCTCCGTTATTATGATTGTCCGTGCGGCCGTCTGTGTCTTACATTCTGTGCGTGAGATCTCTCCCCTATGGGTGGGTTGATAACATGCGGAACAGCTCCATCTAGTGGCTGTAGTCTTTAGCCTCACTAGCCTCAAAATGACGATATTTGCGTCATCTGAGGATTTTTTTCCAGAAATAAAATGCATAATTCTCTCGTCTCAGGGGGATATGAGGGTGGAAAGTCCCATAATTTGAATATATTACCGGGTTTCTACTGATACAAAAACTAAATCACTGAAATTACCCTTTAAAAACAAGTCATAAAAATTGACGACACACACAAGTAAATGTCCCACTTTAGCCAATTTAACAAACATAAATTGTATGAATATGACTAATACTGATGAATAAATAGGCTATTAAAGCTATTAAATAGCAGTTTTTGTTAATACTATAAAGTAGCCACCACACTAATATAAAAATAAATAACATAAAGTGAAAATAAAGGGTATTTTGTGGTTATGGAAACAACAGTTACCATGGTGAGTACACGCGCCGCATGCACACATGTATCTAAAGAGTGTGCGCTACGAGTACAGTATAACGGCTGACAAGACAGGGAAGCGGTTTTCTGAGGGGAGAGAGATTTTTTATTTCGTAACAAGCTATGAAAGTGACGATGTTGCTGGGACTCCAAGGTAGCATTTTGCCTACCTGGCTAAATGGGGAAACTTGTTTTTCTTTGTTCTTCCACCATGCAACTTGAGCGAACACCCAAGTCACGTGACATGCACTTGGAAGACAAAAGTTAGTGCATATTTAGTAAATAACATTATTATAATAATATTTAGTAAAAATACAGCTCAGTGTAGTAATTACTATTTAATCAAATGTCAAGGAAGACATTTTTTTTTTGTGGCATAAGGTGAAGTGAAAGCTGGGCTGGGGCAGCAGGGGGCCGGGTGGGGCACGTTCGGTTCGACATGAGAGTATCGCGGTTTGAACCATGGGTGGTGTATCACGTTTTTTCGGTTCGGTTTGAATATCGTTACAACCCTAGGAATTACCCAAGCTTTTCAAAAGTTTAGGATTATATAAAAATGGCTGCTGAAAATTCAGCTTTGCCAACACAGGAATAAATAAAATTTTACAATATATTGGAATAGAAATCATATCTTTTAAATCGTAATAATTGTTCTCAATATTTACTGTATTTTTTTTTTTTTCATTAATTTAATTCAGCCTTGGTAAGAGACTAAAAGAGGTTTAAAAAAAATCGTACTAAACCCAAATGATTTGAACAGTAGTGTACAATGAACAAGAAATGAAGCTTTCAAACTTCAAGAACAAGTATCATAAAAGTAATACATACGACTTGGGCACTATATTCCAAGTCTTCTCAAGTCATGCAATACCTCTTTGTGAGGAACAGAGCTAAATTTAAATTTTAACAATTATTATTTTAACAATAAATCATTTGAACCAGTTCATAAAACCGTCTGAATGATTCATTTGTGAATCAAATTTAACGATTTTCACTTCAATTTCAGCCTCTTCCTCACACAAAGCTTGTATAAATTCAGAAGACTTGGAAAACGAGTCATACTTATATGACGTTGAACGCTTAACTGCATGGAAAAGAGTCAAAATTTCTCTTTCGGTGTGAAGAAAAAGAAAGTCATATGTGTGGACTGACATAAGGGTGAGTAAACTTTTGCTTTAAATGCACTTCCTTTCTTGTAAGGATCACTCTATAACTAATGGGCACTCCAGTGTGGTGGGATTTGAAACACTTAGTCCAGCACTGCACACAGACCGTCTCTATTTTGGGCCTGGACAGGCAGGTCATAGGGCCGTAGAGTGCCTTGCAGGCTGCTGAATAAATTATTTGTTTCTTTATATAGTGGGTGAAGCGGATGCCGGTTAAGACGGCAGCCTTAAAAGAGGATGCGAGCGAAAGAGTATAAATGAACACACATTGGTTCCTCTGACGCATGCCATGCAGCACAGCGCAACGAGAGACGTGGGTGAGCGGCGCAGTCAGATGGGAGACTTTCTCATCTCATTTTAAATTAAAACAGATTTTCTCTCTCTTCTCTCTTAGATAAACACTGCCCTATTCATCCACTCCAGTTGAGCCCTTTCTAGCACTTTCAATCAGATTTCACACAAAAGAAAAATGCGGTGCGGTGCACAACGGCTGAAGTGCAGAAAATTGCAGTGGCTCCGAGCGCAGAGAGCTAAAAATGCGTTGGCGACCAGCTCGGAGCTAAGTATCACTGTTATTTCTATAGGAAAGTTTGTTTCTCAAGGGCAGAAGTGATGAATATTTCTCAGCGTATTATCAAAGGCATAGAGATGTCATGTTGCTGTCAGTGACAGAAAGGATGGGAGCTCTGAGGGGGATGAAACGGCTGTGGGTTTGGGAAATGACACTCTACAGTCTAGCAAGAAGTGTTGTGTGCATCCTTTTCATGTGAAGTCAAGGCAGTCCTCAAAAATGCCAGGGATATAGGGACGCACTGATACTGTGTTCATGTTCTCCTACTCTGTAAAATGCTCCAGCATGCAGAATACATGCAACAGTCATTGCCAAAACACTGACGCAAAGCTAAATGTCAGTAGATTGGAGATATTTTCAAATTCATTTGATATATTTTGAAAGAAATTAATACTTTTATTTAGCTATAGGATGCATTCAATTGCAACCAAAAATGTCTATTTTAAATCAATGCTGTTCTTTCGAACTTTCTATTCATCAACAAATCATGAAAAAATGGACCAGTTTCCACAAATATATAAAGCAACTGTTTTCAACATTGATAATATTAAGAAATGTGACACTAAAGACCGGAGAAATTATGCTGAAAATTCAGCTTTACCAGGAATAAATTACATTTGAAAATATACTCAGCCTCCCCGGGAAAGTCTATGCCAGGGTACTGGAGAGGAGAATTCGGCCGATAGTGGAACCTCGGATTCAGGAGGAACAGTGTGGTTTTCGTCCCGGTCGTGGAACACTGGCCCAGCTCTATACCCTTTCCAGGGTGCTGGAGGGTTCATGGGAGTTTGCCCAACCAGTCCATATGTGTTTTGTGGATTTGGAGAAGGCATTCGACTGTGTTCCTCGTGGCATCCTGTGGAGGGTGCTCTGGGAGTATGGGGTCAGCGGCCCCCTGCTTAGGGCTGTTCGGTCCCTGTACGACCGGAGCAAGAGCTTGGTTCGCATTGCCGGCAGTAAGTCAGACCTGTTCCCGGTGCATGTTGGACTCCGGCAGGGCTGCCCTTTGTCACCGGTTCTGTTCATAATTTTTATGGACAGAATTTCTAGGCGCAGCCAAGGGCCGGAGAGTGTCCGGTTTGGGGACCATACGATTTTGTCGCTGCTTTTTGCGGATGATGTTGTTGTGTTGGCCTCCTCAGACCAGGACCTTCAGCGTGCACTGGGACGGTTTGCAGCTGAGTGTGAAGCAGCTGGGATGAGAATCAGCACCTCCAAGTCCAAGGCCATGGTTCTCAGTCGGAAAAGGGTGGATTGCCCGCTTCAGGTTGGTGGAGAGTTCCTGCCTCAGGTGGAGGAGTTCAGGTATCTTGGGTTCTTGATCACGAGTGAGGGGAGGATGGAACGGGAGATTGACAGACGGATCGGTGCAGCTTCTGCAGTAATGCGGTCGCTGTACCAGTCTATCGTGGTAAAGAAGGAGCTGAGCTGTAAGGCAAAGCTCTCGATTTACCGGTCGATCTATGTTCCTACTCTCACCTATGGTCATGAGCTGTGGGTCATGACCGAAAGGACAAGATCCCAGATACAGGCGGCCGAAATGAGCTTTCTCCGTAGGGTGGCTGGGCTCTCCCTTAGAGATAGGGTGAGGAGCTCGGTCACTCGGGAGGAGCTCAGAGTAGAGCCGCTGCTCCTCCACATCGAGAGGAGCCAGCTGAGGTGGCTCGGGCATCTTTTTCGGATGCCTCCTGGACGCCTTCCCAGGGAGGTGTTCCAGGCACATCCCACCGGGAGGAGGCCCCGGGGAAGACCTAGAACACGCTGGAGGGATTATGTCTCCCGGCTGGCCTGGGAGCTGGAGGAAGTGGCTAGAGAGAGGGAAGTCTGGGCGTCTCTGCTTAGACTGTTGCCCCCGCGACCCGGCCCCGGATAAGCGGAAGATGATGGATGGATGAAGGATGGATGAAAATATATTCAAATAGAATTTTTTTTTTTATTGTAATAATATTTAAATAGTTTTTAGTTTATTTACTTTTTTGAAGTTTTATTCCATAAAATTGGTGAGCATAAGGCCACATCCACACGAAGCCAGAGCATTCCCTATCCAATATTTTTTCCCCTCATCTCGAAGAAATATCTGCGTACATACGAAACCACTGAAAATGACCCAAAATTACTCAAAACGATGTAGTATACCTGCCAGACCAGTATGTGGCGCTGTAATTTTGCCACAGAAATACACTCAGAAATGACAATAAATAAATTAGCTACTTACCAGATTGTGTTTTATTAACGCCTACACCTACCCTAACCCTACCCTTACAATAATGCAAATGTGTGACATATTTAATTACTTTTAGGACATATTTCTGAATTTGACTTTTTAACCCTAATACCTAATACATTTTCAAATATGTAACGTGCATTAATTTATTGTATTACCTGATGAATAAACTGAAAACCCCTACCTTCCTCATAAAAAATATGGAAATGAATGTGACATTTTCGGCCCTATTTTAACGATCTGAGCACATGGTCTGAAGCGCATGGCGCAGGTGCACTTAGGGCGTGTCCAAATCAACTTTTGCTAGTATAACGCAAAGTTATACTAAAAATAATTTTTTTTGCTGATTCACTATTTACAAGGCGGAATTTGCGAGCGGAAAGACAACGCTTCTCCAAAGAGGAATGCTTTTATTTTTAATATTTAAAAATGTTTGTGTGCTGCTGCGAGTCCCTGTGTGTAAGCAGAGTGTACACGCGTTGTGCACATGCCTATAGGCACATATTACTAATGCGCTCTTTAAAAACACAAAAAATACTGCGCTATTGACTTTAGACCAAGTTTTTGTTGGTCAATGCCACTTTTCAGTAGCCTCAAAATAGCAACACGCCAACATTGCGCCTGAACACACCTTGACACACCGACGTGAAAATGATAACTGTCGGGCTGAAACTAGCAAAAAAACAAACACTTGCACCGTGCCTGGCATCGCATTGCGCAGGCGGTATGATAGGGCCCCTTGTCTCCACTTCAAATGAGCCACACATTTAGATTTAGATTCAGCTGTCTATGCTGTAAGCGACACAATGTCTTTCACAAGGTTCTTAGAACCACTGAGCTACTTTCACAAGGTTCTTAGAACCACTGAGCCACTGGGCGGCAGTGGCTCAGTGGTTCATGTAGGTTGTCTACAAACCGGAGGGTTGGTGGTTCTATCCCCGGTTCCACCTGACCAAGTGTCGAGGTGTCCATGAGCAAGACACCTAACCCCAGCTGCTTCCGACGAGCTGGATGGCGCCTTGCATGGCTGACACCGACGTCAGTGTGTGAGAGGGTGAATGTGAGGCAATGTGTAAAGCGCTTTGGATGGCCATGGGTCTGTTGAAAGCGCTATATAAATGCAGTCCATTTACCATTTACTGCATACAAACTGAAAAAATATCACTGAATATTAGGGATGGGCGATATGGCCTAAAATCCGATATACATTGCAGCCTCTTGCGATAACGATATATATATTGCGATATAAAAATCATAATAGAACCATTTCAGAATGGGTTAGACCCTAAGGAAAGCCAAACTGCTAAATTTATTTATTTTTTAAAGAAAGAAAAGTTGTATGTAGTTTTGAAAACATTTATTGTGCAAAACTGTAATTATAACATATTGTTGCAGATACATAAAAGTACACTAGCTGCAGAGACTTTAACAAAAAAAAGGCAGAAAGTTTTAAAAACGTCCTGCTTATCCATATAATGGCAGTGAATAGCGACCAGGCTAAAACTTTACAAAAATAATACAAAAGTATCACGCAATGATACAGGGAGATGCGTGCCAGATCTGTACCAATTTCGGTACCACAATTTTTATTTATTTAAGTATTTAAAAAAATTAAATGCAATTCAATAAGTTTATTATTTATGATGATAATCATTATAAGTAAATAATACATAAACATTTAAAGGTTGTATGCTGTTTAAAAATAAACATTGTTTATAAAAAAGATCAAGTGAAAAATAAGCAACCATCTAGGCATAATTTTTATTATTATTGGTTGAGACGAATTGTTATTACATAGAGACAAAGTTAAATCTACTGTAGACTACAACAGTAGCCTAATATATTCTGAAAAATGTCTCACGTTAAACCAAACTTTTATTTTGACGGGTTGCCGTGAACAACTTTGAGTGTCTGTTCATTTTATATGACAGTTTTCTCAAATGAAATGGTAAGTTCTCATGAAGTGATGTTTTATGCGTTTGTGTCCTCTATAGTAGTGTTTCCCAACCTTTTTTCAGTCATGGCACCCTTTGAAAATGTTCTCCATTTTGTGGCACCCCCTCGCATACGTTACGTTAGGGGTGTAACGGTACAGATTGCTCACGGGTCGGTTTGTCTCCCGGTTTTAGGTTCACGGTTTCGGTACGGTTCAGTATTTGCTATGTTCAGGGAAAAAAAGGACTTCTGTCAAATAAAAATAAAGAAAATAATAAGAACAAATAATTTAAATACAAGCAGCAGCACAAATAAATACTTTTGATCAAAGATACTAATAAAATAAACTACCGGTATGTTTTTCAGGTTTTTCAGGTAAGCCTACGTCTAACATTAGTTTTCAGGTACAGAAAATGATAAAATGTAAAATAACATTGCATATTTGACTGTATGAATTAAAGATTAATCCTATTAAACTTACAAAAGCATTTCAATCAAGAGCAGTGAGTGATGTCCTTGTCTTTTGGTGTTTGACATTAAACAGACAGCAGTAAAGGCTACTGCCCCTTTAAGACCTAATGCATGGATATGCGTCGTCTTTCTCGACTGTATAAAGTTTACTTAAAGGTCCCATGGCATGAAATTTTCATTTTATGAGGTATTTCAACATTAATATGAGTTCCCCTAGCCTGAATATTGTCCCCAAGTGGATAGAAATGTTGATCGGTGTAAACCCGACTTCTGGCTGTCTTTCTCTGCCTTTGAGAAAATGACAGGCCAGACTAGCCAATCCTGAAGTCTCCTGGTTTGACGTCCAAGCAGGAACGGTTACCTCCCTTTCCTCCACCCAGAGAATCTGGCACGCCCATGCAAACGCTCGAGAGATCATTAACGTTACCTGTGAACGAGTGAAAGCTGGCAGTTTCTCAGTGTTTGGATGTACAAATGAAAACAGAAGTCTTTCTTCAGTTCCTTCTGATCTGTGATCATTGATTTCTTATGTGAAGCTAATTATTTATTATTCGTGCACACACTGCGGCTTCTCTCTCTCCCGACAGAACGGTGTTTTCGTGTTTTCTATCTTGTGAGTCAGTGTTTTTGCACGTCCTCGTCGCGTCTATCTGTTCTTAAATGTGCATACAGTCGTTTCTGCTCAACATCAGCAGAGTAGTCTGTACTAGACTGTACAGCAGCATCTTTAGAGATAAACCTCACACACGCCGAAGCTCGGCCTTCAACATCCCCGACCCCCAGTACTGCATCTGGCCCACAGCGGAGGCACCATACGCGGCGTGAGATTAAGCAGACAGGGGGTAAGCGTGAGGGTATCCGGCTAAGCTAGCCAGCTTTCCCCACAATAAACTGGATTACATTCGATTACTGCTGTTGTGTCTTTGTTTGCGCTGTGTAAGTTACTCAATGCGCATCACTGACGCTTTTCATATAATTGGAACATATCTAGAAATAATGCTTTAATCAAACTTACTAACTCGTTCATCTCGACAGCTGTAATGGTACATTGCATGTGTTACAAAGTTGGTAGAATAATGATGAAGACGGACTCGGCGTCACTGGGACTCGTGTTTATTCAGAACTCTCAGATACAAACACAATAAACTCGCGCTGACAGACAGCGCTCTCACAACTCAGTAGTTACTATAAATAACTTTGTTAGCAATCGCTCCGTCTCCGTGATGTCCGGTTCGCGAACGAATCATTCTTTTGAATCGGTTCTTTTTAGTGAACCGAACCAGTTCACCAAATCGGACTGAATCGTTCTAAACGGTTCGCGTCTCGAGTCAGTGCTGATCCATAATTTACTAAAGTTACTAACTTTCTGACATGAGTGACAGCCCCTCCGACTAGAAATAAACTAATAACCTGAAGTATATGCTGTAACTATAACAGTTCACTGAACTGAGACTGACAGAACTGATGTGAAGTGAACTCAGGTCCATCCGTCTCTCTGGCAGCAGCTTGTGCGTTGTAGACCTAATTAAACCACGCCCCCTCCGCTCATTTAAAATGCAAAGATGTCAGCCAATCACACAGTGGGCGTTTTTACTGAAGTCTCACAGCAGACACGCCTCTTGAAGCAGGGCATTCAGCCACAGGGCAAACAGCAGTATAGAAAAAATGCCTTTTATTTCTAAATTATGACATTTTATGATGTAAAAATCATACTAACAATATAAGTACACCTCAGGAAACACTATAAAATAATAGAAAAATGCCATGCCATGGGACCTTTAAGGCATATACAGACTATGTCTGCTAGAATACTCATCAAGATGGACATGTTGACATACTTTTTGTGTGAGTTTCCGTTCAAGAGCAAGACTTGAAAGAGAACTCAATATTTGCGCGCTGTGAGACGTGTGCGCACTTTCGGATGAGTGCACAGAGACAAATTTTCTCACAGCGCACGTGACTTCTCATTCGCGTCTTCTGGCACTACACCCGGATGATGACGGCGAAAATGACTGGTCATGTTCGAACATACGGCAACACTCGCATGCATTGAACAAAGAGAGAATTATTTGAAAAATTTGAAAGAAAAAAAAAATTGGTTCCGGTTGGGAAACACTGCAGAGACAACAAAGACAGTGAGCGAGTGTGTGTGTGTGTGTGTGTGTGTGTGTGCGCACGCACCCGCTCATCTGTGCGTCGGACGGCTTAAATCCGAACCAAGTTCAAACAATGGATGTTGCACCAGTCTTTTTTACCAGCTCCTCCGTTTCGCTTTCAGCTATGTTTACTCAAGATGACCAATACGATGATGCACTGCTGCCAGTTGCAGCTCGTGGCTCTAAATTTCGCGGGTAGATTCTGTCATCAATGTGCATTATCGCGATCGATTAAAATCGCTATCGTAGGCCAATTTTGTATCGTTTTTATCGCATATCTTTCATATCGCCAATTACTACTGAATATAAACAATTATTGCAAGCCAAACATAAAGCTACCTTTTCAAAGAAGAGAAGAGACTTAAAGCAATGCCAAAGTTGTTAAAATGTTACTTTCCATTAGACGTAATAGTTTGTTGTTACATTATTTCATTAGTCCAAAAAGAACTTATTTTAAAAGTAAAATTCCCCTACACTGGTCCTGCACAAAGCATTCATGCATTTCATCACTTACTTTTGTCCCCTATTCTTGAAATACAAGAACATCCCCCCAAATATATATATTTTTTCATTTAAGCCTGAAAAACACAAATAAAAGGGTATTCGGCTAACTATTGTGACAAATTAATATTGCAAGATACTCCTATATAAATAGCTCCAAATGTGATCTGAGAACCTTGACCTGATATGCAAAGGTCAAGCAGCCACCCATAACATACATTAATGCTCAAACACAATATTGTACTAGAAACAGGTTACAAACAGTGTCGTCACATATTTCTGTTCTTTAAGGGCTACTTATTGCTACAATGACTGTGATAGAGGCTCAAAAATGATCTCTTATTGATGGAATTCACTCAATAGATGCACAATGCTGTTAATCACCCAATCAATGATCTTATTAGGACAAATTTCCTGCCAGCTAAATGGCATCATTTAAATTTAACCTCAGTTTAAGGATCAATAAACCATCACCAAACACCAACCCTTGATTTATCTTCACCTTGTCTATTACATCTGCCCTGACCTTATTAGTGCTGCTTGATAAGGCAATGCTCACTATTGTTATTGCAATAACTCACCCCACACTATTTAGAAATGAATGATGCCTCAAATCATGTGGCTTGTTGAGGAAAGGTGTGCTATTATTTTTCTAAGTGATCAGACTTCTTTCCTGGTAGGCAGCAAATTAAAATGGTGGGGAAAAAATCCCATAAATTTAGCTAATCACGCATTTTTATGTGAATTTTGAGATATTGCATTAAAAACCTTGGATGGAAATGCTAAGATGTGCATCAAATCTTAAAATACGCATTAAAAAAATGTATGCTTTCAATTGAGGCGGATAATTGTTTTCATTATTCGACAAGAAAACAGGCTCATTGCACACTATCTACAATTTGTATATTAATGTTAATTTAAAATGTCTTGAGTCAAAATCTGTGTATCTGTCATCAAAACATTTAGGTATAATTACCTTCCGGAATTGTATCACACAGTTGAGTTTCCAAACATCAGGTATCTGCCTCTGAATGCAAGATAACATGACAGCGTTTTTATTAGGGGCTTTCGCACTGGAGGAAGCTTTTCATAGTTTCTAGAACTATTGGTGGAAGAATTTGGATTTTGGTGTGTTCACGCTGCGTTTCCACCATCTGGCCAGAAGCTCCGCAGCGCTTCACTAAAACCTGCCCATAACGCGATTCTCTGGAACAATGTCACACAAACCCATCATTTCACCAACGAATGGAAGTTTTATCAAAAAACTAATCAGAAAGAAATCCCTGGAAACTAGTGAGATCGCGTTTGTTGCCATTTTTGCCGTGTACTTAAAGATTTATAACCCAAGCATTGATGTTTTACCAGTTTTAAAATAATAAGTGATACATTGATCATAACGACTTAATTTGTGTCAAGATTGCACATCCCACAAAAATAAAGTGGTTTTCACCGTTATTTCACAAAAGAAAGAGGACACGTACTTATTCAGTCGTGTCTGTTTATTTGTAGTCACAAGACAGTATGTTTACATCACATATAGAATGATCATTTCTACACATCTTCCACCAAAAATACGACCTGAGGAGCTTTAGCATTCTCTCCAGTGACAGTCCCAATACAGTTATCAGTTCAGAATTGCTTTATTTTATGACATAGGCTATGCAGAGCTAAATATGGATATCAGACAGCCCGGTATAAAGAGACTGGGATGTACTGAAAGATAAAATAAATACACGATTGTGATAGCCCAAAAAAAACATTATGGGCTGTGGCATTTTAACCAAGTTAGTTTTGGGTTAATGTAATTGTGCTTACAATCTGTGGCCCAGTTTACATTCTGACTTACAATTCTGGTTATCGGGTGATCTGCAGAGTTAAATATCATTATTCTGAAGCAATATTCTCACTATAGTGTTCAGTGAACAGCTTTGACGTATTTAAATCTGCATATTTATGATATTTTTAACTTTTGTAAAGAGCATTTTCCCCCTAATCTTATTGAATATAGGATATGCTTCAGCTTTCCTTTTATATTCTTAAATTTTATCAATACATTCAATTAGAATAAGACACTATAGGGCTGTTACCAATCAAATTAAATAATTTACACTGAAAAATTACAACTTAATTAAATAATGTTATGAGATTGTTTTAAATATTTTTTTGAATACGAATAAGAAATGTTGGAAAGAATGTTTTAACATGAAACTAAACAGCCACTAGGTAGCGGCAGGTATTAATGAGTGAATCATTGAGTCGATTCGTTCAAACGGCTGATTTGTTCAAAAATGAGGCAGTCGTTTATGAACAGGTCAATGAACCTTTGACTCAACCGATTCATTCAAAACACTGAATCATTCAGTAACGCTCTGTTGCTGCTTTGTTTGGAACTATTTTCGCTGCTGAAATAGAACAAAAACAGTCAATATATTGCATCTAAAATGTAAGTTACTTTTTGTTAATTAATTGTTTATGGAACTGTCAGTGTCATATGAAATCAGTGACACATTTTCAGTGGTGATGGCATTCAGGAAAACAGCACTCCTGGTCATTTGATGTTTTTAACTGTATTATACGTTTTAAATATAAAAACTCCACATTTTGAATCATTACTGCAGTATGTGACTGAGTTTCTCTGTGTGAGCGGCGCTGATTTTTTTCCATTTCTCCTCATGAGGCTGCGCGAGCCTCAACAGCGCAACTTACCATCAGGACAAGCGTTAATGTCGAGCCCTGAAACTGATCAGAAAATGTAACGAAACGTTGTTGAAATGTAGTAGAGTAGAAAGTATAATAATTGCTGCAAAATGTAACGAAGTAAAAGTAAAAAGTATGCACTATTGATTCTACTTATGTAAAGTACAGATATGTGAAAAATGTACTTAAGTAAAGTAACGAAGTATTTGTACTTCGTTACATTCCACCACTGGTGTGCATATAAATATTTCTGCCTTTACGGTGATCAGAATCCATCGGAGTACAAACAGAAGTTATTTCAAACACTCGCTACTGTCTGAAAGTTGATTTTGAGCTCAAATTATTTTAAAAGTCTTTAATGCTGATTGTTAGCTGGTATATGAAATCATCCGGAAGCTGCCATCTCAAGACTCAGATAAACTTTGCCTTTGTTCGTAACCACTCCTCAAGCCTAAGCTGGCCTGCTTTGGACCAAGGGAAACCCGAGCCAAAAAACCCTGGCTGTTGGCCCCGAGGAAGCCCCGATGAACAATTGGCTGCTCACGAACACCATCTACAGTCAAACACTGTAGTTGTAGCTGCGGCCTAGAAAAGTTTGGTTCGTGTTGTCAACTTGTCTAGAAGAAGCTGTTTTCTGGCTTAGGAAAGCTATGCACTTTGCTTTTCCAAAGTATGAGGACTCGGACTCGGGCTCGAATTGATATGATAACACCGACGCCATCGTTACTGTTTGAATCACTGTGTATAAAGTTGCTGAGGAAGCCTCCGGAGGTGAAATTTGGATATGGTGGATGTTTCATTTTCGACACGCACTGCAAGCGGTAGACCAATCACAACAGACTGGGCCATCTGACCAATCAGAGCATAGTAAGCTCTCGGAAAGAAGAGAGACGGAACTGTTTTCGAACCTTTACCGAACTGTTTCAGACTATGCGAGAAAAGAGGTGAAGCTGCAATGTGTATTATAAGAAAATTAAAGTGCTTTTAATCTATAGTAGCAGGAGACCTCCAAAACAAAATTAGGAACCTTTAAAAATGCATAAACGGGCACTTTAAAGCATCACTGCTAAAAATATCAAAACTAAAAAAGAATGAGAAAACATTGGATAAACCAGTCAACCTCCCTAATACACTACTCAACAATTGTAACCTAAATAACCACAAAATAAGGGTAACATTGATTGATTTCTTGAATTAAAGGGTTGTTGCAACTAACTGCAGACATATAGACTTGCGGTTTTTATTTTATTTGATGGGCCAGTAAGCAACCACATAGCAATGTACCCAGAACACCATGGCAACTGCATAGTAATAATATTCTATAAACCATTCAGAACAACTTCCAAACCACATACAACAGCCTATTTTAGCAACACCTCTGCAAACACCCACAGCACCCTAGCATTGTGCCAGTAAGTTTTGCACAGGTACTCGCACACTTTTTCAGAAAATATAAAAATCCGGTTTAATTTGCACTTTGTTTGCAGAACTTACAAGATAAACCATTTAAAGGAATGATTAAACATTTCACTATAATAATTTAAAATAATTTATTAGCCAGGGTTTTAAAGCAGGGGTCTGTATATATATAATATATATAATTAACAATATAAGCATTATATTATGTAATAAAAAATAGTTAGTGTTACAATAGAGGCTACTAAAATGTAACTAAAAAACACCTTTTTCTTTTGGGTTGTAAATATATACTAGTACTACTAATACCATTTAAATGTATTAAAAGGTATAGTTTGGGGACAGTATGCTGTTTTTTTTAAGAAATTAATATTTGTATTCATCAAGGCCACATTAAACTGGTCAAATGTGACAGTAAGGAGTTTTGCATTGTTAAAAAAAATATTTATATTTCAAATAAATGCTGTTCTTTTGAACCTTTGATTTATCAAAAATCCTTACAAAAATGTATCACGGTTTTAACAAAAATATTAAGCATTAGCATAAACGTTTTCAACATGATAATAATCAGAACTGTTTCTTGAGCAGCAAATCAACATATCAGAATGAATTCTGAAGGATGGTGTGGCATGGAAGATTGGAGTAATTGTTGCGGGGAAAAATGACATTTTAAAAGATATATTCAAATAGAAGACATTTAAAATGTTAATAATATTTCAAAACATTACTGTTTTTGCTATATATTTTTAATAAAAATAAATGCCTTGGTGAGCAAGAGATTTATTTTCAAATAACAAGCCCAAACTTTTGAAAGGTACTAGTGTATATATAAAATAAATAAGCCAAAACGTACCTCTCTCGACATACAGCATGAAACAAAATATTTACTTGCATCAGTGGATCTGCACCTCATTTGACTTTCCATCACTTGAAAAGAGAGAAACATCTCGTCTAACATTATAACAGCTCCAGCCCGCAACGGGATGGGCTGCTCTGACTGTCCATCGATCGGTTTGGATTTCCATTAAAAGGAGCTGGCGCGAAAGGACTGACTGATTCAGAGCGAGTGCTTTTGGGAAGAGAGTACACTAGAGAAAATACAGCTCCTAAATAATCAATGATTGAGGGAGTAAATCAGCCAGAGTGAAAGAGGCCGAAATGTGGCTGGCAATTAATTAGGACATCTGAGGGAGTCAGATTCCATTTCTGTAGCCCACCACTCACATGCAATATCAACAGCATTAGTGCAGAGACCGGGGGTACAAGAAAATGATTTGGTCCATTGAGATATGGGTTACTACTAAGTGGGTATAAGGCTTTTGCAAATAAAAGCCTGAATTGTAAGAAGGGCTGGGCGGGGTGAGGGGATATACAGCACAGTGCGACCATAGAAATATGTTGAGATTCTGCTATACAGTTATACCACAGTACTGTACTTTACTTTACATTATTTACACGACTGTTGAACTTCTTGTAAAAAAAACCCCACATAACTAACCTATATGTGCCAAATATATAATGTAACATTATTAAACTTCATGTTTACAAACTAAGCATATATGGATTGTAGCAATTATGGCCGCAGACATATAGATGAATTAATCTTCCAAATGATTCGATCAAATAAACATCCTTTTCACAAAAGCCCAATTCAGCTGCTCTAGACCTCAGGAAATCGACCATCGATCACGAGAGAGATGGAGGCTCGATTCTGCCCGGAGCTACTAGTTTAGTTAATAATTACTCGATTTCCTATGGACTTGTGACCAAAGCCTAGACAAAAGAGGACAGAGGACGCTTGTGGTCACAAGACAAAGAAACAAACCAGATCTCTGTCTTTTCAATGAGCGGTAAAAGAACTCCACGTGACAGCTAAAACTCCAAGCAAGCTCACAGAAACTGTTACATATGAGTGCACCAAATCGCTGATTATTGGACTTTCATTCAAATAGCCTTCGACATAACTTGTTAGTGTGTTTACAACTGATACACGTGACTATTATGCATGTACATTACTCCCAATTCATGCAATTATGTAACTATTGAATGAGTGGATGAAAATGTATCATGTTTGATACCGGTGTGTTCGTATGGGTATAATCCAACAGATGAGCTGAATGAAATCTTTATAGAATTGATCATGTCCTTATAGTAAGAAATTAGGTCTAAATTTACTCTCTGCTTAAGAGCAGGAAACTAAATTCTATAGATAACTCAATTTTGTGGGAGGGGTGGAGACACAGTCACCCCTGAAGCCTAATTGGCCAGAACCCATCCAGGGGATGGGCAAATGTTTGAGTTTAATCTCAGAACACGAACGAAAAGTTCAGTTCTGTTCAGTTCAGACCAGTTCAGTGCAGAGTTCAGTTTTCAGTTTGGTTCGGTTCCAGTTCGGTTCGAGCTGGTTCGCGGCCTGTTCACAGTTCAGAGATGAGCTAAGTCCTAGCAGTTTGACCAGAGTGAGTTCTGAACGGAGAGCTCCCAGGAGACGATCTGACGATCGTGACAGACCAACATCAGAGAAAATGGGTTAACAACGATTTCATTCAGGCCATCTGCTTTTCTCTCACTTTCCTTTCTTTTATTTAAAGTTTATTTTATTTCCATTAAGTCTCGGGTTCTGTTAAGTTTTGCCGCAAAAGTCTCTCAACAACGAGTTTCTAACAGCGCGCTCCAACTTCAAACAACGCCCACAAGACTTCCATCCAGCCGCCAACACGCCACGTGATTGGCTTCCCCAGACGTCGACCAGACCTTCAGCGAATCAAAGATCCGGGAAAACCCCTGTCCAGCCAGGAGAAGGGAACCCCCTTGTCAGAAGACACGCAAAACACAAACGTAAGTAACGCCTCTTGATTTCGAGCTGAACTGGTGCATTAGATCAAATGTAATAACCCTGCCTAAGAAACGATAGGAGGTTAAATTACTGATCAATGGTTTCTTCAGGTCATGTTTCATAAATGCATAGATTGCTTAGGATTTCATAATTTCTCTCTCTTAGAACTTATTCTTTCCTCACCTTCTTCCTTTCTGCAACATGTGAATGTGCGAGTGCGTGTGTTTATGTTAGATATTAGTTTGATGTGTTAGAGTAATCAATAAAGTTCCGTTTGTATTCAAAGATAACTGTTCTTGTGTTATGTGCTTATCAATTTAATGTCTTGAACTGCCGATCTAAGTTACCTGGCTGTTAAATAGTGTTTCACTATTGTTCGGATATTAATATCCGCTGCAGAGTTGATATTTACGGCCCTTTCAAATGAACGCTGGACGAGTCATTTGCTCGGCTGTAAAATAGACTCTCAAAATTCCCTATGAATTCATTAATTCATTCATTTGAGCTAAATATACATGTTTCCCTTTAACAGAGCCCCCTTTAAGTTCTTACATATCGGCGGACGAATAAGTTAAGGTGTAAACATTAATTCTGAATTATTTATAAATTATTGTGTCATTTGAGTCTCTTTCATTTTAATTCAGTTCCCCGTTGAGTTATTATTTTATCTGACTCATAGTCGCTACAGGATGATGATAATAATTACACAAATGTCAGATAATAGGATTCAGTATCTTTGTTTTTCGTTTTTCATTTTTAAAAATAAGATACAAATGCTCATTTTGAAAGAAATTATTAAACTTACAGTGACAATCTCATTATCATCATCACGCACACACAAACTCATAAAACACACTCATTCACTGACTCTGGGAGTCACATTGTCACTAGATAGCATGTAGCAGCTGACTGAATTAAAGTCTGTAATGTAGACAATTCATGTATCAGAAAACAGTATGTGCCATAAGTGAAATGATTTTTGGGTGACAAATCAAATCTCTTAAAGGTGAACTATGTAAACATAAAATAACCTCTGAATTCACCAGCACAAAAATAGCTAAAAATCATGTGATTCTGACTTTTTTACATGCTCATAATTACAGCAAAATTAATTAATAGAAATTTAAACATTTACATGCATCCTCAAGCCTTCCCCATCTAAACCCATGATCTAAAAAAAAGTTAATAGTAAAGTCAACATTAAATCAACACTGATTTACGTTCCTAAAGCATATTCAGTCTTATTATGATTTTTTTTTCTCCGTCAAAATGTAATAACATTTTACTCTATGGCTGAAATCACTAATGTGTCTTATTTTTTAACCCCTCCCCTCCAACTATCTGTCATAGAGACCACTTTGCACAATCCAGTCAGTTCCAGGTGAAAAATCAAATCCCTCCCTAAAAATGTTTCTCATTTAAAGGGTTAGTTCACCCAAAAATGAATGATTTACTCACCCTCAAGCCATCCTAGGTGTATATGACATTCTTCTTTCTTCTTTCAGACGAATAAAATCAGAGTTATATTAAAAATATCCTGGCTCTTCTGAGTTTTATAATGGCAGTGAATTGTTGCTTAGTTTTTGAAGTCCATAAAAGTGCATCCATCTATCATAACTGCGCCACATGGCTCTGGGGGGTTAATAAAGGCCTTCTGAAGTGAAGCGATGCGTTTGTGTAAGAAAAATATCCAAATTAAAAACTGTAAATTATCTAGCTTCAACCAGATCGCCTTCCGTATTCAACTTACGGAAAAAGTGTAGTGCCTCTTGCAGTTCAAAATGGTTATGCTACGTCTGACTACATTACACACCGTTTTTTTCAGATCTGGTGGAAGCTAGATATTTTACTTTATAAAGTTGTAAATATGGATATTTTTCTTACACAAACGTGTCACTTTGCTTCACTTAGATGCACCTTTATGGACTTCAAAAACAAAGCAACAATTCACTGCCATTATAAAGCTTGGAAGAGCCAGGACTTTTATATTATAAAGAAAGAAGAATGTAATATACACCTGATGGCTTGAGGGTGAGTAAATCATGGGCTAATTTTCATTTTTGGGTGAACTAGCCCTTTAATATCCTGTTTTACTCCGAAATATGTCACTTTACTTAAAGGATTAGTTAACTTTCAAATAAACTTTTGCTTATAATTTACTCACCCCCTTGTCATCCAAGATATCCATGTCTTTCTGTCTTCAGTCGAAAAGAAATGAAGATTTTTGATGAAAACATTTCAGGATATTCCTCCATATAATGGAAGTCAATAGCCTCCAAACGGTTCAAGGTCCAAATGAGAGGTTCAGTACAGCTTCAAAAGGGCTTTAAACCACATCAAACGGTACCAGACGATCAATAAGGGTCTTATCTAGCGAAACGATCTGTCATTTTTTTTTTAAATAAATAAAGTTTAAGTTTTTTAAGCACAAATGCTCGCCTTGCTCTGTTCAGTGATAGCCGCTCGTGACGTCACGTAAAACGAAATTACGTTGAAAAGGTCACGCTAGACACAGGCGGAAGTACAGAGTCAGTGTCTACAAATGAGCGGAAGGAGGACCGTATCCACATATTCAAACGTCTTTGCGCCTGCGTCTAGCGAGACCTTTTCAACGTAATTGCGTGTTACGTGAAGTCACGAGCGCGCAACACTGAACAGAGCAAGGCGAGCATTTGTGCTTATAAAACTTAAACTTTATTTATTTTTTTTAAAAAAGACAGATCGTTTCGCTAGATAAGACCCTTATTGATCGTCTGGTACCGTTTGATGTGGTTTAAAGCCCTTTTGAAGCTACTGAACCTCTCATTTGGACCTTGAACCGTTTGGAGGCTATTGACTTCCATTATATGGAGGAATATCCTGAAATGATATCCATTTCTTTTCGACTGAAGACAGAAAGACATGGATATCTTGGATGACAAGGGGGTGAGTAAATTATACGCAAAAGTTTATTTGAAAGTGAACTAATCCTTTAAAAAAAAGACTGAAGTGCCTTGAAATGCACAGCATTATTCAATGTATTAACGTAATTTCCACTGAAACAGGAAGAGAGGGCGGGACATATCCAACAGCCCCACCCCCTTTTTAAAATAGCTAATAGAATTTGGTTTGTCACAGCTCAAGCAGAGCCGTTGAGCTTGGTAAAGCCGCAGTTTCTTCCTAATCTCTAACCGTTTCCCCTCCTAATCTCCTCCATATCGCTTTAAAATATAGCATTCTGTGCATAATTCAAATGGATCCGATACATTTTCTGGTATCGCGCATAAGATCAGCTCTGTGCTATCGTGTCTCTGGACCCGGAGCAGACTGTGTATGTTGCGCCAGTTCGCGTGACATTGACACACACAACACACAGAGATATTTTTTGTTCAAAATTGTACCTTTAGGTTTACAAGAGCTTGTCGCTGGTGCAGTACCCTTAAAAGGACATATTTGTACCTGTATTACCACAAAAAGGTTCATAGTAGAACCTTAAGGAACATATTTGTACTCTAAGGTACTAATATGCACATTTTAGGAATAAAAAAGGTACAAAGGTGCCGTTTTAAGGGTAACAAGCTGTTGTACCCCTAAAGGTACAAATTACACCTTTTTTTCAGTGTAACCAGACTTCAATCGCGCCACTGGAAAGCATATTTACACTGTCTGAATCATTCCCTATCCCCTATATGTGCCATTCGCCATGTAGAAAATAGTAAATGTGTGAACAAGTCACCAATTTTAGCCACAGCTTCAGCGTCTATTTATAATATAGAGGGCGGGATGCTTCCGATTCCAGAGAGCATTTCATTGGACAGAAACTCTAATGAGAAGTTGAAGTGCAGAGTGATGTCATCAAAATCATTGATCCATTTTGGCAGAATGGGAATTTTGTCATTGTTTTGGAGTACACTAGCTTATAGATAACAGTAAGGCTAACATAACACTCAAAGCTAAAATAATTCCAAACTCAAACCCAAATCATTTTTGATTGAGACTTTAAATGAAATGAGAATGTCATGTCATTGAAATGCAGCATTGTATGATGCCTTCAACACATGCAAACTGTGCATTGCCATACAATTTTAAGCACTAGGGCAAATACGCAAGACTAGCCTAAATAATCTTGACTTTTTTATTTGTGTTTTTGGAGTTACTAGTTATTGCATTTTGCTGCTATGTAATTCTCTCTCATTTTCTTCAGAATTTATAAGCAGATGACACATGCACATGACAAAGTGTTACTTTAACAAGATGGTCCTGTGAACACAAGACTCTTGTGAAAGGCGCCCATGGTTACACCCGTCTAAGAAACCATGACTCCGTATTGTAGTCTGTATGTTGTGAATGAGAATGTATATACGCTGTTGTTCGTATTATGATATAATCCATATGCACTATTTCAGGCATGCCATAACATTGCTTAATAAATCAGGACTTTACTGAATGACTCACTAGGACATTTTTCCTGAAGCAAGTTATTGTGCTTGAGTTATAAATAGCTCAAGGCTCCTCATAGTCTAAATTAGCGTCATAAAGAAAGTCTCAAATCTGCTCCAGCAAGGAATCAGCAAAAAAGCATTAGTGAGAGCAATATATGCGGAAATAAACTTCTAGATCGGAAAAAAAACTTCTGGATATATCTATAGAAATGTACACAAGGAGGCATTTAGATGCCATTTGTCCCTATAACCATCTGACCAATTTATAACAATGCACTATAAAAGGGGGCAAAAGAAAAACTTGACAATGTCCCATTGCCCTAAATCCAAGAAACGACGATCCCAGCTGGGATTTGCATGTGAAAGTGGTCAAATAAAGAGAACGGTTTAATAAATGCGCATATAAGTGCACTGGCAAAAACATTCAGTCACTCTTTACCATATATTACAGTGTTCATGTTACATATACAAATGCATACTTTAAATGCTTTGTCAACGTAAAATGTACTCTCTAAATTAAGTGATTATTTAACCTAGAATATTATGACTGAATAAAATTGACTACACTAAGCTACATTAAGTATTTTTTAAAAGTCAGGTAGAAACAGCTAGTTAAGGTAATAACTGCATGTTTTTACTTTTTCACAGTGCATTGAGTAGTCTAATAGTAGCTACTAAATAAATTGTAATTATTTCCTGGCACAACTTGTAAATATATAGTTAGTAGGTGTCATTATTACTATTAATAATTTAATAAACTGCATTTACATGCAGTAATTGATGGACACTGTAATAAAGAGTGTTCCCACCTTCTCTCATGCAAAAAGCATCAAATGAAGCTGTTGGCACGGAGGCGCAGTCACCATCATAAAACACCCATGCCAATCTTAAACGATAAACAAGTTCAAAACCCACGGGATTCTTCAGCATTTTCGGGACTCGAATGCCAATCTATAGCACTGGATGTCCCTGTATTGTATTTCTGTATTTGTTTAGCTCTTGTGTGATGATCGGTGAGCGGGTATCGATCGCCTCACCTGCCGTTCCGCGCCTGTCCCAACAGCTCTGGCTTCGAGGTGTTCTGGGGTGGCTTAAAATGCGATAGAAAAGAGCTACAGAACTGTCGCAATGTCCCAAATTGCATTTTCACCTGCCCCCTCCTCCCTATCCGATCCCAGTAGTCTTTCACTTGAGGGAACAACAACAGCACACCCACAGCCCCGCGACCGCTACATCCGACGCGCTGCCGTGTCGATCAAGTCCCATATTTTCCCGGAGATCTGATGGATGTGCGCCTCATGCTCCAGCCCTGAGGTGCCTCTGCTGCTGCGGCTGCTGGGAGCGGGGGATGGATTCTGTCTGACGGCGTGCCAGAGAGAGAGAAAAACAGCGCTGCATTTTTACCGGCTGGAATATCTGGAGCTGCGTCCATGCGCCACCGTCTCGCCTCGGAGAATCAGACAAACTGGAGCAGCACAGACTCTCTCTCACACATCATTCCTGACGCGCACGCACTGGCTGCTTTATTACACGGGTCTCTGCGAGAGATGCGCAAACGGGAGCGTGAACACGGCGTTCTGTTCCAGTGAGCTCTTACAGGAGAAGTACAGAGAGGCAAACCCCAGAGAGCATTTTTAGGCTAGTGCATATGATAGCCAACCCTAACATGCTGCTGCCTAAGCAGCCAGTTTACTAGGTTTTCAGACACAGCCAGGGCGCTGGGGTCTATTTCAGCAGACGCTCAACAAACACACTGGAGCAGCGCACTCTACAGTGCACGAGTGATATATGCAACAACTTTACGAACAAACCGTATTTCATCTTTTACCTCGTCGACGCGGGTTAGAATTTGTCACTTTAGGAAGCGATTGACTATTTGAAGAGGACCTGGCAACACGAGGGCGTTTCTGTACTTGGCGAATCGAATCTCCTTGAGCGTTCTGAGACGTGAGTATATTTAATTTCGTTTCTAATGTCTTTGGGAGCTGCTAAAATCTATAACCACATTTTACAGGACGATTTTTCATTCATTTCTCTCTTTCTCCCTGTCATCGTCACCATGAGAGCTGATCATTATCATTAAAAGTCACCATAAAATCAAAATGGGCAATTCTTGGTTTATTTAAAGGGTACATAACACACACACAGTTTCTGCCAGTCTCGTTTTAATCTTGAGTACCTATAGAGTAGTATTGCATTCTTTATATCTCCGAAGAGTCTTTTAGTTTTATCATATTTATAAAAGACCTATACACTGTACCGATTCTTTCCGAAAACAGCCGAACTCGTGTAGGCGTGGAGTGGGAGGGGCTAAAGAGACACGAGCCCGCGCTCACACACCAACTACATCATAGTATTATCCTTGGATAACTTTTGATTCGCTATATGTTCGTGTTGTTTACATGATATGCACTTATGCTCAGATTGCCAACAAAACACAGACATTTGATGCAGTTTCACTCACCGCTGCGGTTTCGACTTCAGAACAAACAAACACACTTGCAGAACTGTTGCTGCTCCGGAACTGCATCCACTGTTTCCTTAACGCTGAGTTATTTGGGAAGCTGAACAAGTTTATCTTTCCCTCACAACCAAAAACACACTTCTTTGGTGACATTGTTAATTTTGTGGTCTAAAATCAAAATGACAGCACTGCCAACGGCTTCCATAACCCGAACAAAGCTCGTTGATGGGAGTGCTCTTGCGCTGGTTGATGTGCATGTGCTCATCTGGGAGAAGTGCCCATACAAGGAATTACGCCCTTTATTATTCAGGGCCATACTCGAAAAAAACTTTCAGAAACTTGTTCGAATCCTGAAGTGGTGTATTTGGCACAGTTATACGTCCAATTACGCATTTATGCATTTTGCAGACACTTTTATCAAAAGCGACTTACAGTGCACTTATTACAGGGACAATCCCTCTGGACCAACTTGGAGTAAAATGCCTTGCTCAAAACCTTCTGTGTATCAGTTCAGTGGTTTAACCTACAACACCACCATCTCCATCATGTTTAGCAGTGTAAATAAGTCAGAATGCATGAAATAGCATTAACCCCCAGGCAGTTTTATTATAAATGATTTGTCCATAGTACTTCTTTTTCCATGTGCTTTCGTAATCTTTAAAGGTCACATGGCTTGGATTTGTTTCCTGAGGTGTACTTATATTGTTATGATATTATGATAATGATGGTATTGATTTTTACACCACAAAATGTCTTAATTTAGAAATAAAAGGCATTTTTCTATCCTGATATTAGCCCTCTGGCTTGAATGCTCTGTTTCAAGGGGCGTGTCTGATGTGGGACTTCAGTGAAAACGCCCACTGTTGTGATTGGCTGACATCTTTGCATTTGAAATGAGCATTAGATTATGTGGCCGAGGGGGCGTGGTTTTGCGAGTTCTGCAAGCGCTGCCAGAGAGAGACGGTCCGTGGACCAGAGAAACGGAGAGCTGGAGAAAGATTGCTGAGAAAGTTATATTGTATCTGTATGATATATTGAGTTATTGAGAGTGCTGTGAGCGTGAGTTTATTTTTGTTTGTATCCGAGAGTTCTGAATAAACACGAGTCCCAGCCACGCCGACCCTGTCTTATTCCACCTTATTCTATGAACTTTTTAACATGTGGAACCCCTTTTGAATACTTTTACTAAGTTTTTTTTTTTTTACCATTACAGCTGTCGAGATGAACGAATCGTGAAAGTGTTGATTATAGCATTATTTTTAGATCTTTTAAGCAGCGCATATTTTTTTCGGCGCCCATGTTAACAGATTAGAGCATTCACACCGCACGCAGAGGCGGCACGGCAGCGTGTAGCAGGAGCAGAAGCAGCAGTGCCGCGATCATTTCGGCGCGGAGTCTATTTTTGCCGCGCTGCTCACTCTGAATTAAAGCCACAGTGGATTGTTCTCGATCAAAACTGACCTGATTAACATGGAAAATAAAAAATTTCACCATGAAATCATGTAGTGAAGTGTCCCCTGTGTTTCAAGATTACCATATGACATCCAGCGCTGTGAAAAAATAAAATAAAATACACGAAAATACAACACTGCCAGAAGTTTTTGCCCAAACTTCAAAGGCCTGTTTAAATGATTAAAACTAGAAGCATATCTTAACTTTAATGTTACATTTATCATGTGAACTACTTATATACAACATGTTATATGCATTTGTGTATGAGAAAGAGGGGAACACTGTCGCATTTGCAGCAGATATATGCTGCCCATCATAAATCAAAGCACGAGACAGGCATGGGTCGGAGGAGAACATCGGAAAATGTGACATAATGGACAATATTCGTCTGTATTTGCAATGCACGAGCCGCGGTTCAGCTGCGCGAGACAAACGCTGCCAGTGTGAATGCACAACGGGCGTGCGCGGCTCCTGCTCTCCATACGCACTGCTCCTGCCCTGCCAACGCACTGCTTGCACATGCTGTGTGAAGCTGGCGTAAGAGCTTCGTTGTGCAGCATAACAGCATCATTCATTATAACGGCAGTTTGGACAAGTGTGCAGATACACTCGCGATGTGTGATTGACAGCTCCGAACATTATAAAGAGAGTGTTCTTTGATCGCTCTCTGTAGTCTAATCATTTAGATAACAGATTTGTTTCATGCTACTAACAGAAACGATGTGAAGTTGATCGTTTAGTCACTGGCTTGATTCACTGATGCATAAACAATATTAAATGATTTAGAAAGAAAGTCTGTGTGAACTTGAATGATTAGCTACACATCAGAAATCACTGATCACAGATTAGGCATTAATTAACACTGTTACTCACTGTTTGTGGCGGTACTGTCGAATCCATATCGTAAAAGTCTGTTTGTAAAGCCTGTGCTGACATTGCGACTAAAATAAACGGAATCCATTTTCTCCAAATTCTCTGGGCGGGCAAAGCAGAGGAAGGGGAGGTAACCGTTCCCCGTATGACGACATAACAGGGAAGATTCCAGGGCCGGGTTTCCCAATAACGATGTATCTTAGCTCTAAAGAGCGCGTTCTACGAGCGAAGTTACGATCACTCGCAGCAATTCCACGTGCGTTTCCCAAAAATGTACTTAACATGAACGCGCGAGAACGCGCTCTAAGTGCTACTTAAGAGTCGCTGTCCATTTGCGAAGTGCTGAAATATAACCTTATATGGAATCGTTTCCTCTGAACGTTTCACCTAATAATTGTCATCTGATGTGGATTAGCAATCAAAACACATCTATATAAAGCAACTACCGGGCTGAGGCACTGACAAAATGGCTGAACAAAAAAAACCAAGAAAAGATACCTTTCAAAAAGATTAAATAAATATCCTCATTTAATTCAGATGTGTATTTATAATTTTTTTTGTTTGTTACCTGCCCTCATAAATTTAAAAAAAATCCAGTGATCATAAAGTCAGTTTCCACAAAAATATTAAGCAGCAGAACTGTTATTTTTTTTAATCAACATTGATAATAATGAGAATATTAAAATAAAAAATAAAAATAAAAAAAAAGTGTACAATAAAGTACAATCAAAACCTTATAGTATTATCACAATGCACTTGAATAAAGTTAAAGGTGTAATCTGCCGGTTGTCCTGTAGGTGACCTCATAACTCCGTCTTCTTACGATACACTTAGAGCTTTACGATTACTCCAGAGCACTCGTAGATCTACGATCCTTTTCAAGTGCTACTTAAGTTACGATGCTTTTGGGAAACAGACCTTAATATTAAAGGGTTAGTTCACCCAAAAATGAAAATTCTGTCAGTAATTACTCACCCTCATGTTGTTCCAACCATGTAAGACCTTCGTTCATCTTCGGAACATAATTTAGTATATTTTTGATGAAATCTGAGAGCTGTCTCACTCCTCCATAGGCTTTCAGAGGGACTGAAACTTGATGGCCCAGAATAGTAAGTAAAAATGTAATTTAAGGAGTCCAAATGACTACAGTGGCTCTGTATTAAGTCTATCATGCGACGAAAATACTTTTTGAGCGGAAAAACAACAAAAATAACGACTTTATCACACTATTATTGTTGTTCAATTTGAGCCTCTGACGAGAGTTTGCGGCAGTGCCACGACGCATGCGCGAGAACTGAGATTACGGCGTTCTTCTTCTACTACTACTTGACTGGCTGCTCACTCTTTCGGAGTAGGGTTAATCTCAGTTCTCGCGCATGCGTCGTGACACTCCCGCGAACTCTCGTCAGAGGCTCAAATTGAACAACAATAATAGTGTGATAAAGTCGTTATTTTTGTTGTTTTTCCGCTCAAAAAGTATTTTCGTCGCATGATAGACTTAATACAGAGCCACTGTAGTCATTTGGACTCCTTAAATGACGTTTTTACTTACTATTCTGGGCCATCAAGTTTCAGTTCCTCTGAAAGCCTATGGAGGAGTGAGACAGCTCTCAGATTTCATCAAAAATATACTAAATTATGTTCCGAAGATGAACGAATGTCTTACATGGTTGGAACAACATGAGGGTGAGTAATTAATGACAGAATTTTCCTTTTTGGGTGAACTAACCCTTTAAGATCACTCGTACGATCGTTTTTACAATCAACTTAGGCTTACAATGCTTTTGGGAAACGCAGCCCAGATCAGCTCGTCTGAGCTTTCATTTTCTCAAAGGCAGAGCAGGAGACCCATAACTCGGTTTACGCCTATCAAAATTTCTAGCCACTTGGGGACAATATACAGGCAAGGGGAACTCATATTAATGTTAAAAAACCTTATAAAATTAAAATGTCATGCCATGGGACCTTTAATCAAAATATTTTCCCCTCACTTTTGTGGTTTGAAATAAAGATCACAATTAGATCATTATTCTAAATAGCAACTAAACAAAATAACATGTAATTTACATTTTCGATAAAATGTTAAATGGTGCAGTCTATTTAAAAAAAAAGTTCAGTTCAAAATCGGTTTGAAAGAATGATTCAACTTCACTTGTTTCATTACTGAATGAATCAGCGTTTTGAACAAATCTCTTAAATGTTTATGTCCGAACTATAAACTTTTATCCCAGTACTTCTGTGATAAATTGAATTATTGTAACACAAATGATACTGTGTGGTTGGAAAGATTGTTTGTGAAGCTGTTTCATACCTATAGCTACATGACAAAAGCTCTCTCTGGGTCAGTGATAGCAACGCAGATTGGAATGTTCGCTGTGATCGTACTTGCCAAATTTGTAATAGGCATAGCCGAATCATTGTATAAAAATAGTAGTTTAGTACTCTGAAAAGTGACAAAAATTATGAATAAACAATCATTGGCATGATTTGGCAAACATTTCCTTTTAAAGGCCTGTTCATGCCAAGAAAGATAATTATTAAGTGTCCAAATGAATGCAAAATAAGTCTCTGATTGTGTATGTGAAGTTTTAGCTCAAAATACCCCACAGATCATGTTTTATAGCCTGTTAAAATTGCCACTTTTTGGGGTGAGCAAAAACACACCGTTTTGTTTACGTCCCTTTAAATGCAATCGAGCTGGTGCTCCCAGTGTTTCCCACACATAGACTAATTCGTGGCGGTGCGCCACAGAATCAACAACGGCCGCCACATATTGCATGTTGTTATTCATTTTTTTTAACGCTATTTAAAACACGCAGCGTATTCGTTCAGCTGCATTTCCTTTCCCTGCTCTCCCTCGGTCTCTCTGTCACTCACGCGCGTCTCTTGCTCTCAAATTGCCAAACCTGCTTTTGATATGAAACAAAGTCTAAGCTTTTTAAATTTTTAAAGCTTTAATCCGAAATTCAAACAATAAATAGTGTTTTGGCGCTAATGTGGCATAACAGTTAAAGCCAGAGCCGCTGAAAAACAGAGTTGCGACCTGCTCTCATCTCCCAGCGGCGCGCGGTCACGTGGTTCACGTGCTCTCAATAGTTCTAAACAAACCAGCGCTGTTTCAATGCATTTGAATGGCTTAAGCAGATAGAAGACAGCTTCACTATACAGGTATTTGCAGCAATTTTTGGTGAACAGTACAGCATAGTGTGCATTGATTATTACGTCAACCATATTTACAGTATAATTTTATTATGGAGAGTGATGGAGATGCAACATTGTTAACATTAATGTTAATGTTTTTCCTGTATTTAGCCCTCGGGTATTCCTTACTAATTGGTCACAGTCATACTCACTGGTGGTCAAATGTGACCATACACCTTATAACTATTTTTCAATTAAATAAATGTTATATATTTTAGTTTAATAATATTTATTGAATATTTTGAGGAGATTTTGGTACTAAATAAGCCTACTATTTGTGCAATAATTATGGTCCATTAATGACTGTAAGGCACATGTGAATGTCTTTTAGTTATTCCACAAGTTTTGATGCGTATTTTCTTGTCTTGTATTCACAACTCGAAGTCCATAGTTCCTTTAACACTCTTTATTCCTCCAAGTAGATAAAGAGTCACATTTCTTACATACAGCATGTAATCCTTGTGCAACGCTGTCTTCTCAACAACTTATTTGCAGAGATACTTGGCTTGTGAGCCAATTTATGCTGTATTATAATAAACGGTCAAAAGCTTTGTGTTCTCCCACTATGCGTCAGCACTTACTGCATGTGCGTCCAACTCTTTACATGTGCTACCAAAAGACGTCGCTGAGCATGCGTGGAAAGAACAAATACAAACCAAAGAACTATATTCAACAGTAAATGACTAATTAACACAAATAATTATTATATCAAATTTGCATAGTAAAAATATGAAAATATAAATTTAAATATGAAATATGGCTCTTACAATGACCATTTAATGAATTAAATTATTTTGTTTATTTATATTACAATTAGAGTAGTAATTAAGGTTAAAATAGAGAATCCAATGCAAAGAGGCAAATTAGAGTCATTTTGTGGCTGGAAAAATAATACACTTAATTTGTAATGCCATTACCCACTAGGTGCTTGTGTGGCTCTTTAATAAATACATGTACAGTATCTAGTTGCTTAAAAAAGTATTGCAGATTATAACTGCTTACTTATTTTTAGGTTTTGCATTTGAATACATATTTGGACATGACATCAAACACTAAATGAAATTTTAAAACGTTAAATTACATCCTTATATTTTTAATGATACTTATACAAGCACACACAAGTGAATATTAATGAATGCAAGCAAGTATAATTTAAATAATTGAAAAAATTTACTTTAAAATAGTGCTAAAGAGGCAAACTTATTTTTCCTTATATGTACAGTAGACTATATATACATATGAATTGATACTGAATCAAGATCGATATTTGTGCCAATCACCAACCCCAAATAACAACTAAAAACAACTGGACTATACTTTAATCTTTTGTTCTACAACATTGCACACACTCGAACTGTATTATCTAGTTACTTATTAAAAACGTGTTTGTGTTTTCGCCAAGGGTGTGTAACTTAATTTACGTTGTGGAACAAAATGACAAAAGTTTTTTGAGGCTTTATTTTACACATAAATCGATAAACCCTAAGAATCCATAGGACAATCTCGCAGGAACCTTGTCTGGCTATCACCAGACCAAGCTCAATTTAAGATTGAACATTGGTCTGGGGAGTCTGCTCTGTATTTTCTACAGTACGCGCATAAATTAAATGACTCTGTACGCAATTGGATAGTCCTTCAACCAATCAGACCACAAGAGGCGTGATCAACGGGCAACGACGCATCGCTTCTCTATCCGTCATCGTGATAATCCCTCCAATAGCGGGCCAGGTGGATAAGCCAGTCTGTGATTGGTTCCCGCAGAAGTGTAACAGAAGCAGCAGAAGTGAATGTACGGGTTTCCAGACTGAGTTGCCGGGCGAAATCAAATCACCGGCAGATCAGGCTGGGCTTACCCAGTCTAGCAGGAACCAGCAGCGAATTAGACTTCCGGGTTCTGACGTCATCCCTGAACCACTCTATGGGAGGGATGTTGTGGGGCGTCGCGTGTTTGCATTGAAAAACAGCTGAGCACAACTGAAAAGAACAGAACCTTGAGACATGTCGACAGACATAATGTTTCTGACACTGAACAAACAGCAAGATGCAATAAAACAGCTGAAGAAATCTATCTGACATACCAACAATTAGGCTATAAAATAGTTAATTCGGAACTTGCTCCATCTCCGCCCTGCATCTCACTCCAACTACTCAAGTAGGCTGAATAATTTGTTGAAAATTTTGAGCAGTCAAAATGATTGCCATCATTACCATTATCTATCTGAGCTCAATGTGTGTAAGTCCATCTGACACTGATGTGGCCTGTGTAGTCGGTGCACTTTCCTCATTAGTTCCTGGACCACTTACAGACCCTTAATGATCTGCTGGAAAGAGTCTGACGGGATCGCTAGTCCACTTTACGAGTCAAACCAGAGCTAATGGGTGTTGCTGCTTGTAGCTTAGTAGTGAAATATTACTATGTAAGCAACCCCCTATTAACGCCAAGTATTGTCCAGAAATCATACCCTTTTAGTGTACTTCAAATCTTAAAAGTATATTTTTGAAAAACTGTACTTGCCGATAATAGCATTAATTAAATAAAAGGCTACTTAATAGTGGTGCTCCGATCGATCGGTTAACGCATGCTATTGGCCAATAATCGCTTCTAATGATTGGCTCTAATGATCTCATAAACCGATCTCATGCTGATGGCCGCATAAAGACGCACACCTGCCGTGAGAGCTATGGCATTACATGCAGCGGCGCCGTCTCAATCTCTGTCTGGCACGGGTAAAATAATTATAATACTGAAAGGTGAGGTACAATTCATATTTCTTTATTAAATAACTTACAAAGTAAATGTACAAAGACATAATTTGTCTGCCAGAAGCCAGTTATTTTAGTGTAAAAAGTTTTAAATATGGATATTTTTCTTACAAAAACCCATTGCTTTGCATCAGAAGGCCTTTATTAACACCCTGGAGTCGTATGGATTACTTTTATGATGGATGATGCACTTTTTTGGACTTCAAAATCAGGTCTGCCATTCACTACCATTATAAAGCTTGGAAGAACCTGGATATTTTTTAATATAACTCTGATTGTGTTCGTCTGAAAGAAGATAGTCATATACACATGGCTTGAGGGCTATCCCTTTAAGGAGCTAAATTGATGTGTTTGAATTTTACAGATGCTCCTAAAGATCTCAAACATTTGCAGTTTCCTGTTTATTAATGCTTCTGTAAGTGATATTCTTAATTTATCATCTTCCTAGCATTATTCCCGCTCATTTGCAGGGTCTGCTTCACACACACCTTTGATTTGGCACAGGTTTTATGCCGGATGCCCTTCCTGACACAACCCAGCACTGAGGCACATTCACACTCACACACAATCCTATAATTTGGCATATCCAATCCACCTAACCTGCATGTCTTTGGACCGTCGGGGAAACCGGAGCACCCGGAGGAGAACATGCAAACTCAGCCGGGGCGTGAACTGGAGACCTTCTTGCTGTGAGGCAACAGTGCTACCCACTGAGCCACCATGCCGCCCAAGTGATATTCTTAATAACCAAACGTAAAATGTCCATACCACATTAGCTATCAAATACATGTCCTGAGAAAATAGCTAATAATTCCTGAAACTGGAAAACAAATCATATTATGGTTTGCTAATTTATCAATACGACAATAACAAAAACGTTTTTCTGTTCTATGAATTATCAATAATAAAAACACTATGTAATTTCCACTCAAAAAATCCTTTAACAAAGCATCCTCATTGAGACAAAACCTTCTGACATCAGTCCCACACATTTTACATTGTCTGAGGCCAAGCAATGAGCAGAAATCTAAATTTCTTACCTGTCTGAGAGGACCCCTGAACCGTTTCTGAGAGGGTCCTGGTTTGCTCCGGCTGGGCCTCCCCTTACTTTGGCTTGGGGCCCTGATCTGGACCCCTCAGGACCACTGTAGAACCACGCTCCCGACTTGGTGAGGATTTCTTGTTGTTTTCGGCACAGGTTGCATACCCACATTACCTACATGGAAGATGACAAATTAAGATTAAGGAAAAAACAGTCAGTAAAAACATAAACACACCAAGATGTCCAGCTTTTATGGAGGTATGGTGCTTTAACTATTCCTTTTTATCACGGCTCTGGACCGTAAATTTAGCTAGGACAGATTCTGGGTCTTATCGCTAGTTTATGATAAAAATTTTGTAAGCTTTATCAGGGCTCCAGACTAACTTTTTTCACTAGGAGCACAGTGGCCCCCAACTGAAAATTTTAGGGGCACAACCAGAAATTTTAGGGGCGCACACCGTAAATCAACATGCAAACCAAATCTACTAATTTCCACTGTATTACTAATAGGGATCGGTATCGTTAAGGTTTTAATAGTATTACTACTCTTACCGATACTGCTTATCGATCTGGTACTTTAACAGTATTCTTACCGGTTCTTTTTATTATACTTTATATATTTTTTTTATATATATAAAAAAAAAAACATAATTAAGAACATAATTAACATGGCTTTATAATCTGAAGAGTAAAATATCTATAGCAAAAGTAACCGCAAAGTTTGAACAAAAATATAAAACATCTATTTGTAAATGGACCAGTGTGCAGGCATTCAGAAGGTCTGCTAACATTAATATTACAGTAAAGAACAAACCTACAAAGAAATCTAATAAAGTAATGGAATGTAAAATAACACTGCATAGTTTTCACTGTATAAATTGATAGATTAATGCTTATAAAAGCTAAAGTTATTAATTCAAGAGATGTGAATATTTTCTATTTGCCTTTTGTTCGATTCGAATGAATGGCTCAATCGTCTGCAGGTTTATTAGACACTGCCCCTTTAAGACCGATCGAAAGTAGAACTAATAATATCATATTCTCCTATTTCTCCAAACTATTTACGCCCATTTAAGATATAAACTGTTAAAATAACTACTCTCCAATCCGGTCATTTTGACACAGGCTATTTGTTGTTTATTTGATGGTTTAGACGCGCACACAAAGCCTAAAATATTAAGTGCAAGTCGGTCCATTTCACACACACATAAGCCGCCTTGAAGTTGGAAACGGCATCTCTTGCGCGGATTATTGTGCATTTAATAGCTCTTTATTATCAAACACATCCCGCAGTTTAGCAACAGTAGAGACTGCAGTTTACAACAATCACTGAATCTGACGTTTAGTTTAGGTTTAGGGAGAAATGACAGCGCAGCTGTGAAGGGAAGGATCGCGCTCGACTGAACACGGCTATCGGAATAGTTTTACCTCATACCATCTTTTTATAATTCTTGGAAGCCAAAATCGAAAATAAAATTAGATTAATATCACAGCACATCCCTAAAGTTTAAGCAGACTAAACTTTTGTTTAGTTCTTGGCCATCGTCCCTCATTAAGCTGACTGTGGTGTTGTGTTTGCTGTAGCTCGCTCGCTTTCTCTCTCTTCTGGATTGCAAATGGCAAAAATGCCACGGACAAATGGTTTAATATTCTCTCATATAGAAACGGCTGGCAAAGATAGAATTTGCCAGACATAACGTCTATCAATTATAAATAGTAAGTGTATTTTCTGAATTTCTCCAGTACCGACAGTATGCAAATGTACTGGTCGCACATGTGCGACTGGATGTAAAATTCAGTCGCACACTCTCAAATTTTAGTCGCAAAATGCGACCATTTAGTCGCACTCTGGAGCCCTGCTTATATTCTAATCTCAGAACACTTTTGGCAGAGTTTACGTTACTCAGCCTGAGGGTGGTGCTCTAATGTTCAATGACACACAAATGCATCTTAGAAATGGCTTAAATGGTTAGTTCACCCAAAAATGAAAATTAGCCCATGTTTTACTCACCCTCAAGCCATCCTAGGTGTTATGACATTCTTCTGTCAGACGAACACAATCAGAGTTATATTAAAAATGTCCTGGCTCTTCTGAGCTTTATAATGGCAGTGAATTGTTGCTCCGTTTTTTAAGTCCATAAAAGTGCATCCATCCATCATAACTGCTCCATGCGGCTCCGGGGGGTTAATAAAGGCCTTCTAAAGTGAAGCGATGCCCTACGTGAAAATAACGTATTTTCTTGGCGATAGATGATATTTACACTAAACAAATAGCTGTAGATGCTATTTAGTGAAAATAACATATTTCCTTAAAGATAATTGCTATTTACACTAAGCACAAAATAGCGATAGATGCTATTTACTAAGTGAAAATAGTGATATATTCTATTTACACCATAGTATTGTTGTACTCAGTATTGTTGTACATTAACAGGATGCAATAATAATATAGAGTGTAAATGATTATATTTATTTAAATTATTAAATGGAATGCCGCCTTAAAGGGACAATAAAAGCCCTCCCTACACCTACCCCTAACCCTACCCAATAAATGCTTTTATTATTATTAAACATTTCGTTAGGCACTTTCTTTCTACATTTAGAACATTTTCTTATTTTTTATTGAAAGTAAATGCCTTTCCGATGTGATTTGTGATGAGAAAAGAGAGAATAGCAAGCTCTGCAAAAGGTGGATTCGAACCCGTGTTGATCGCGTCAAAACAATGATTCATTAGCCATACGCTTTCCTGATTGCGCCACTTACAATGTCTTTTTAAATGTTGTTTGGCAAAGCCAGGCATTGTTGGGTGGAGCTAGTGCGAATAGCACTTGCCGACAAGGCACGCTGAATAGACACTCCGATTAAAAAATGTCCTGGCTCTTCCCAGTTTTATAATGGCAGTGAATGTTGCTCTGTTTTTGAAGTCCATAAAAGTGCATATCCATCAGAACTGCTCCACACGGTTCCGGGGGTTAATAAAGGCCTTCTGAAGCAAAGCGATGCATTTGTGTAAGGAGAATATATTTAAAACTTTATAAAGTAACATTTCTAAATTCTGGCGGACCGTCTTCTGTATTCAATTTACGGAAAAAGTGTAACGCCTCTCGCAGTTCAAAATGCTTACGCTACATCTGACGCACATAACTGGTGTGCAATGTTGTCAGACGTAGCGTAAGCATTTTGAACTGCGAGAGGCGTTACACTTTTTCCGTAAATTGAATACAGAAGACGGTCCACCAGAAGTTAGAAATTTTACTTTATACAGTTTAAAATATGGATATTTTCCTTCGCTTCAGAAGGCCTTTATTAACCCCCCAGAGCCGTGTGGAGCAGTTATATGATGGATAGATTTCAAAATATAGATAGACTTCAAAAACAAAGCAACATTCACTGCCATTATAAAGCTTGCAAGAGACAGGACATTTTTTAATATAACTGATTGTGTTCGTCTGGAAGAAGAATGTCATATACATCTAGGATGGCTTGAGGGTGAGCAAATCATGGGCTAATTTTCATTTTTGGGTGAAATAACCCTTTAATGTAGTATTTATTGCTTCAGTCTGTTGTTTTAGAATATTGGAAGTTGCAGATTAATTCCGGCGAGGAAAAGAATGTCATCTCAGAACAAACATTAAACAAACACAACAGAACTATATAAAGACTATTCACATGAGCATGTTTATACTAAAGGATTTATACTTTCATTCATTTGATACGCTTCTCCACATAGGAAGAACAGACATGCCAACTAGTTACTGACCTGATGCAGAGGTGAGGTTAATTGTATAGAATGTTCACTTTAAATGTACGTAAAATCTTAAAAGCATATTTTTTCAAACTACTTGCATATAATAAAATAATAATGAAATAAAAGGCCATTAAATGTACTTACAGAGAGTACACTTTCATGACTATGATTCTTAATGACTATGATTCTTTGTAATAATGTCAAATTAGGTTTACTTTAAAATACATTTTAAATCATTGTTTTTTTATAATATTTTGATTTTAATATTTTTAAGAATAGTCCTATTTACCGTAAGTGGGTCAAACAAGTTGCAAGTGTTCTTAATATGAATTTATAGTACAATACATTTTAATTTAATTCCAATTAGCTTGAAATTGAGGGCCCTATCATACACCCGGCATAATGCGATGCCAGGAACAACGCAAGTGATTTTTGCTACTTTCAGCCTGCATGATGCAGTTCTCATTTTAATGTCCAGCGCCACGTTGTTTAAAAAGAAAATGCACTCACGCCCATCGCATGTACACATTGCTTATTACACACACAGGGACGCGCAGCAGCACACAAACAAAATCCGTCATGTAGTGAATCCACCATGTAAATAGCGAATGTAATGTAAATGGCTTTTAAAGAGAACGGGAGATAAGACTCTGATTTTATTGCATGTTACCCCCAAAACACACCCATGACTCATTAAGAGACTAGGTATAACCCTTTTCCGTCATTAAACTAGCAAAAGTGGATCCAGACACGCCTTAAGTACACCTGCGTCATGCGCTTCAGACCATGAGCTTAGATCGTCAAAATAGGGCCCTAAATGTCTGAAAACATAAAACTACCGTTACAATTCAGCCTCTTATAAATGTACCATGGTAATCATAGTTTCCATAAAATACCAGGTCTCGTTCATTTCCATAACGCAAATGGTGTGTGTGATGGGTTACATGCTTGTTTAGTAGTAAGGGTTATGGCTTTGTTAAAATCAGTTAGTATCAATAACTTTGGTAACAATTATTTAGAAATTATTTGAAAGAAAATATGGCTACTACACTCTTTGTTCCATAAGGCAGTTTCACAGCAATGCCATAGAAGAACCATTTTTGGTTCCCCAAAGAACCTTTCAGTGAACAGATTTTAAATTTCTTACTGTAAAGAACATTTTAAAAGAAACTAAAGAACCCTTTTCCAATATAAAGAACCTAAAGGTTCTATCGATGTTATAGGTTCTTCATGGAACCATTATTGATGCCAATAAAGAACCTTTATTTTTAAGAGTTTGTTTGCAAGATTGTGATTGTAAGATTGCCAGACTCGCACACAACTGCACACTCATACACGCTGAAGTCAGACACACACATTTAAACCGTGCAGGAGACAGTGAGAGCGAGTAAATCAATGACTACCATTAGAGCTGCTGCTAGAGGAGAGTGGTCACCTGTCTTTGCTGAGTCACCAGTGAGAGAGACAGTCAAAGAAAGAGAGAGAGCGTAAGAGAGACAGTCCAAAAGGGAGAAAATTAGTTTGTGTGTGAATGGAATGGGCCCAGAAAATAGAACAAGAGGGCCATTAGTGACAGCCTAGTAATAAGGAAATATTGCCTGAACTGCGTTCAAATGGACTGTGGACATTAAAGTGCTCAATGCAAATGTCGCTACATGAGATATGCATTACCGCAGAGGTTACACAAATGTCTTAATTTAGAGAAACAAAGAAACCAGTGACTGACACAACTCACAAGACTTGCAGTATAAAGCACTGCCAACAACATAATAAAAAAACTATTGATTTAAAGTTGATTATAAAAATAGAAAAAATTTACATTAAGTTTATTATAACCAGATGTATACAAATTAGTAGTTTACAAAGTGCTTGGTCAACGATCATGCTATAGTTCTTCACCAGGAATTGCACTGTTTTTCCACACAATTTTATGTTATTATTTTTCTCAAAAATGAAGATTAAATAATGCAGACTGATCATTGATAAAAACAAGCTTGCAAGTTGCGTGCGTGATAAGAATGTGATTTTACTTGTGAATCCTGTTGCACTCTATTGCAGTTCATTCACTTTTTTTGACCAATAGAGAAGCAATGTTGTTACAGTAAATGGGGCAAGTTGTCACATAGGGAACCTGCTATAAAAAACAGGCTGTTATGAATTTAAACAGTAAAACAGCATATAGAAAAGAGGTAGCCTATAAAAATATTAAATTATTGTATTGCCTAACATATTAAATTGCAAAGATCACAGTTCAGGCTTTAAATCTACATTAATTAGGCCTAAATAGTTGACTCAAGTCTGAATGTATGTTAGCGTGTTTACTGTGTTCACTTGTTTACTCAACAGGGCTAGCATAACCTGGATTTTGACATTGAATGGAATTCATGTAGCTACGATCTGAAAAAAAAAGTAATTTGAGACCGTTTTGAACTGCTAAGGAAACACGTTTATCTAACTGGACTTTCGATTTAAAAAAACAAAGTTACTGAGCCCTTGTGACAACTAGCCCCGGTCTCGCTTCTGGTAGAATGAGTCGAAAGCATTTAACATCATTTTTAAGGCATAAATGAAATGTCCTAACGTTACCTATTTCCTCGTTGCGAGTCATTTTGTGTCCGTCGAGACACGATGGACGGCGATAGAGAAGGTCGTTATAGCGTGTAATGAACTCTTGAGAGCATCTGCTGCCTCCGTCAGAACGAGAAATGATCTGCTCGGTTCAACTGGATTCTGAGAACGCTTGAGAAACCGCTATTGAGCTGCTGTCAGTTCTGCGCATGTCTGACAGCGGAACCGATCGGCGTTTAAGAGGCTGAATGCGCGATGAAGCTATGGAACTCACTGCTCTTCGCTTTAGTCTACATTATTTACGGATCCTACCGCTATCAAGCCACTAAGCCGGAATTCAGTTCATTACAAATGCATGCCGTCTCAAACCGCCCGAAAAAACACAGGTAGCCTAGGCTATAACAGATACGAAGCTGTAGCCAAACACTAAAAAGCAGAAACAATGTGAGTGAATGAGCGTCCTCGGGGTAGCCTAATTCATCTCTCTCAAAAGCTAATGAAGTTCACCTGACATGACCTAACAATGTGTGAATGAGAGCTAAGGGACCGAGCTCCAATTTGCAATAAAATATTATTATTTTCCCGGAATAATTTTAGTTGAACGTACTAAAAACAATGAACGCAAATGAATACATTGTAGCATGAGGTAGAGACTAGAAGTCAGAAGCCTTTAAACTTGCTTCATTCTCTCCCATCACTTCACAATGCAACAGAAGCAGCTCTTATCATGTGTTTGTAGAGTGAGAGAGAGAAATGGCTTCAATTGAGCAAGATAAAAGTTTACAAAAAGGAAGGCTAATCAACAAAATGTTGACTACAAACAAAACAACTAATTTAAACAAAACCGTATCAACAAGAGTAGCCTACAGACCAAAGCTATATTAATTCTAAATATACATTCATCTGTCACATCACACATTTTAGAATAATGAGAAACAGCTATTTCAAAACACTTTCTTAACACCTTTCTTAATTTGCAAATCTAAAACCATGTATCTAAAATATGTGTAAACAACTAATGTAAAACTAAGTTAGGGATACTGCTGGGAAAACACATCTGTAAAGAATTTAGTTTACACTTTATAGTTTTTTTAAGCACATTTCTGTTTAATTGCGACTTAAAGCCTGAATATACTGTATAATTTTGTCTTAATGTATCATAAAGCGATTTATCATAATAATGCATTATAATACACATTTTAATGCATTAGATCTTTTCATGAATATGTCTAGCCAAAGTCATGTTTGCTATTCGTAGTTACACCTTTAGAGTTCAATGCATCACAACACATGACAGCATTGGATGTTAATCTTTAAATGCAGAATTAAATATGTATTTCTATTATATGATATATTATAATACAATTATTCAGAATTATTAGTTGCAATTATTATTGTAATCAAAATAATGAATTGGTTTGAGTAAGGTAAACTTAAACAAATTATAGTTATGTTATTAATTAGTTCAATTCAAACTTTTATGAGCATTTAGAACTTTATTTTTATTTTGAGTTCACAAAACTGACACATTTTAAGTAATCTGAATTTTTTCATTGTTTTGTACTCTGAACTCTAACTGAAACTGGACTGGGACTTCTATTTCTGCATGATTTGCCATGACACTCGAAAGTGAGAGTAAATGCTAAAATAAAGTGTTATATAATGTTTTTTGTGCAAGATTAATGCTAAGTGGGATATATTTGATGTTTTGCTATACTAATTTAGAAGAGTTTCTGCTAAGTTGTGTTTTTTTTTCTTTCGGGGGGGGACCATCATGGTGACGAGTGGAGCATGAGCATGGTTTGAAAACAGATATGTTAAATGTTCTATATTGTTGTACTTATTCAGCAATTGTTATGCTATGCTAATGCAAGCTAATAGCAAGTTGGCATTTACTGAAATAGCTAGTTAAAGCTAGTCCCTCCATTGTGAAAATCAAGTTTTTATTGTTGTTTATATTTCAATGTGGTGTTTTTAACCCTTTCACATGTAAGTTAAAAAATTCTGGCTGACCCCACGTGAGTTTTTTAAGGCGACCGTTATTTAGAACGTATCATTTTATTGTTTGCATGTTGACGGGTCATTGCTTGTCACGAGGCACGCCACAGTCACAATACTGCTGTATGACTGATGATCTGCTTTTATTAAATTTTTCCTTTTTTATTAAACATATTCACAAATTTGTTAACTATAGCATAACATATCTGATATTCCGATTGTCAAATATGGGCAAGTGGATGTGTTTTGTTGTTTAAACACCTTTATAACGATCACGTTATTTGAGCTATATGCGTGATGGGCGCCGCCATTTTAGTTTGTGCCGCAGTAAAGTGAATCGGATCTATTGGATTTACATCACGTGAATTCATCCACTTCTCCCAAAATACATGAAACTTAGTGGCTGGAAGAAGAGTAGAGTAAACTTTAAAATGAATTACACAACGTGTATCTGATATGAATAAAACGTGTTGTCTAATTATAATGAAAAAGTTTTAGTATTGCCACATTCATATCAGTGTTTATTTTACAAACTCTAAATGCTTTTGCTGGTACTTATGTGTATTTAAATGTATGAAACCTAAAATAAATATTATGCGGTTGAAAACACTGAATAGTTGTTGTATATGACAAGTTGCGATCGTATGCTCCAGGGACCAGCCAAGACTGATCACACCGGTGTGATCGTATTTGAAAGATGGTAAATGGACTGCATTCATATAGCGCTTTCAACAGACCCATGGCCATCCAAAGCGCTTCACATATTGCCTCACATTCACCCATTCATACACTGACAGCGGTGTCAGCCATGCAAGGTGCCATCCAGCTTGTCGGGAGCAGCTGAGGTTAGGTGTCTTGCTCATAGACACCTCGACACTTGGTCAGGTGGAACCGTGGATTGAACCACCAACCTTCCGATTTGTAGACAACCTACATGAACCACTGAGCCACTGCCGCCCGACAAACCATGTGAAAATTCATGACAACCCCAGAGCATTTTCTCCTTAAAATTGCAGTGAGCAAAAAACGCGGTTTGAAATCGCTGGTGTTTCTGACGTCACAAACTACCTTGTAACCAATCATGTCAATGTGTGATCGTCAACGAACGGTTCTCTGAGCTGGTGCGAGCGAGTGGTGGTGGGGATAATTTGCTTACTCATAGAACCGCGTATACTAAATGAGGCAAGGGTGTAGAGTTACATTCAAGCTATTTTAAGGCATGGAGTAATTTTGTCAATATGTCATTTTGGTGATCAAAGATGAGTTTTAAGGGATAAAAGGATTGACAGGGGGACTTTAAATGTATGAATTAGCTTACTCAAATATTTCAAGTTAAGAGTAATTCAAATGTATGAGTACAAAATAAAAATCTGACAGTTCAGCTTACTTAGTTAAAACTTTGAATTTCTTAACTTAAATTTTGATGTAACCGATTACCTCAAATATTTAGTATAATAGTTTTGCCAACTTATTCAGGTTTACAGTGTACAAATTCAGTTGTATTATATGTTATTATGATATAATTTTTTCATCAATCATGTGTTTTTTTTTTCTTTCTTGTCCTTCCATGTAAAATGTTGTGGGTGTGAATGTTTACGGGCATGGAGCAAGAGCTCCATGACATCACTGTCCCAGCGCTGAAAAAGAATCTGGTCATCTAGCACTGCGGGGGCAACTCAATCCATGGCCTCACTAACATGTGGAGCTATTGACACTGACATCAGACACAGCAGCACCGGTGTCCATGACACCCCAACACCAGCTGCCTTCACACAGCTCCACACTCAGCTGTCTAACAGGAAGCGCATAGCACCATGGGAATAAAACTACTTGATGATCTAGAATTAACTTTTAAAGTTCATCACAGTTCATCAAATGTATCACACTTACATTGTAATCATCAATATTGATCCAAAGTCACTGAAATGAAAATTAAACTGAAACAAAGCAGATAAAAAAAGTTTAAATATATAACTATCATCTGGATTAATATATAGTTGGTTTGCTGTGCATATACTACTGATTTAAGAAGCTAACGCTGAGATCTCAACAAAACCCACAATATGTTTTGTTGGGACACCTGAATTAGACCTACAAAGTCTTTTGCCTCTATACCGACAAGAACGCAATCAGAGTAAGCAGTTTTAAGTATATACAAGTGCTGTTTATCGCAGTGTTATCTCATCAGAAGCATGTACAGATCTTCCTACAGCTGCACCCTCACTAAACACTATGCATTATGCACATCATTCATCATTCATGAGCTGTGAATAGTGAATTAGTCGCTGATTAACAATTGACCATCAGTAAAGTTAATTTCCACATTCTTCAACTCCTAAAAGGGCAAAGAGCACAGGCAGCCGACAAATTAGGATGTAAATAATCTCTATACACAGAAAGCAACTGTCTGAGGTTCTACAGAACAAAGCTCACTATCTGTTTTCACTGATAAAATTGTTTAAATAAATCACTTGAAATGATGTCAGCGTCTCAGTGAATAGCTTTCCTCTTTGATATTCAGTCAGTTACTTTAGGGCATGTGTTAAATCAGTGTCTACTTGGACACTTGTTGAATCTTCTTGGGCGGGTCACATTTCGACCCAAAATTCAAGAGAAAATATTGCATAGTGCTGTGAATTAAAGGGATAGTTTACCCAAAAAGGAAAATTCTGTCATCATTTCCTCACCCTCAAGTTGTTCCAAACCTGTATGAGTTTCTTTGTTCTGCTGAACACAAAAGAAGATATTTTGAATAATGTTTGTAACAAAGCAGAGAGAGCAACCATTGACTACCATAGTATTTTTTTCCCTACTATGGTAGTCAATGGATGCTCTATCTACTTGGTTACAAACATTCTTCAAGATATCTTCTTTTGTGTTCAGCAGAACAAAGAAACTCATACAGGTTTGGAACAACTTGAGGGTGAGGAAATGATGACAGAATTTTCATTTTTGGGTGAACTATCCCTTTAAGACTTCATTTTTTTCATAAATAAATAAATACAAAAAGATACTGTCGTTTTAAAATAAAAAATCTGCATAAAAGTCAGTATATGGTGTTTCGCACAATAAGATTTTTTTTACACATTCCAATGTTTCGCGGGTAAAATGTGCATACATATGAAAATAACGTCAAAATGCAAATATATACACACTACCGTTCAAAGTTTTGGGGTCAGTAAATGATTACTTTTATATGCAATGATGCATTAAATTAATTAAAAGTATCAACAAAAAAGTCATTTATAATGTCACAACATATTTCTATTTCAAATAAATTCCTGAAAAAAGGTCTCATAGTTTCTCCAAAAACATCATTGATAATAATGTTTCATATTCATGTTTCATCATGTGACACTAAAGACCTGAGTAATGATACTGAAAATTCAGCTTTTCCATCACAGGAATAAATAATTACATTTGAAAAAATATTCAAATAGAAAACAGTCCTTTTAAATTGTAATAATATTTCACAATTTTGCTGTTTTTACTGTATTTTTGATCAAATTTACGGGATAATGGATGGATGCACTTTTATGGACTTAAACAGAAACAACCATTCCCTGCCATTATAAAGCTTAGAAGAGCCAGGACATTTTTTCAATATAACTCTTGATTGTATTCGTCTGACAGAAGAATGTCATATACACCTAGGATGACTTGAGGGTGTGTAAATCATGGGCTAATTTTCATTTTTGGGTGAACTAACCCTTTAATGCAGCTTTGGCGCATAAGACTTTATTCAAAAACATTCAGAAGTCTAACATTGCAAACTTTTGAATGTTAGTATAAATATATTAATGGAACTAAACATACAGTATGTTTTATTTCACTCTAATGGAACAATAATACGCCGGCGGCATGTGATAATTAAATTCATTATTTTTGGATACATCCAATTGTCGCTGTAATTCACTTTTTACAATGTTAATGGTCCATGATAAAGGGGCTTGTGAGAATTTGAACATAATGATAAAACCATGAAGAGAAAATAAATACTAAGAAAAAGAGGAGCTGCTGAACAATTTGTCCCCCTGCTGTAAATGTATGCAAGTAATTGACAGAGTGATGACATGGAACGAGTGCAAGAGATAAAAAAAGAAAAGGAGACAAACAGAGGGAAATGTACTGCACTGTCTAAACTCCAATGGTTCACTGACTGCTGTAAGACAAAAAAAAAATAATTATAATAGATATTTGAAATCACAAAAACACGAGGAACAGACTGAGGAAGGGCTGAATCACTGTCTATGGAATATAATGCCCACTAGTGGAAACAGTGTTGAACAGCCTGTGTTAGTTTCATAAAAAATAGATAAAGATTTATTTCTTTAAAAAAGAAAGAAAAAGAAAGCTATTTATCTGAAGCTATTTACTAATTTACAAATATATAATATATTAATTTTTAACGTATGTAATTAATATTTGTGTTTCTGTATGTACACTACTGGTAATTTTTTTAAATTTAAAAAAAAAAGAAGTCTCATGCTTAATAAGGCTATATTTACTTGTAAGAAATTCCTGTGATGACAAAGCTGAAGGTAACACTTTATAATAACGTTCATCAATAAATCATTAGCAAACATTATATAATGCTTAACAGATCATCAATTTATATAGGCCTATATAAGATAGAAATATGAGATAATGTCATTGCTAACATTTACTAACTTTTTAACCATTACATAATGATTAACAGATCATTATTTAATGTAAATTGAAATGCTTACAAATGTCATTAAACTTTTAAACAGATCATGCACTTTTTAAAAATCTAAAACTATATATTTTAAAAGAAATTATACAGTGATTAAAAGCTTATTATATGTGTTGTACATTTGAAGGCTAAATGTCTTTAAACTTCAAATCATATATTGCCTAATGCACTTTATACATTTACAAATTTTGTGAAAAAAATTGCTTAATTAGTCATTTTAAGCACTTCACACAATGTTAATATATTATTCATTAACTAATAACCAGGGTCTGTAAAGACTTGTACTACATCTTTACAGATAATTGTATATTTATTTGTTCATGTTTTTGCAGTACCCAAAGTTGAAACTATTCATCATTTGTAAATGTTTACAATTAATCATTTAATACCTTTATGGGCATTGGACTTTTAGATACTGTAACAACGCTTGTGTAAAGGTTAAGCCTTTAGCTAAACTTACCAACACATGATTGTAATTAGAGTGCAAAACATGTCTTTATTGCCTCAACACTTAGTATACTATATCCTTAAAGGGGATATTCCTTGAATCATACATCAAAAGGATAAAACAAATATATTTTCAAGAAAATACTTAATTTATCAAAACAATGTAATACAAACAGTTTGAATAGTGTTCCCTTATAGTAGTCAAACTGACCCTTGTACACTGTTGAACCCTTAACAAAAGCCTTAAACCTACCCATACCAGCAAACCTGTCCCAAACCTTACCCGTATTCCACCTCAATAGCAGCAAAAGTGTTTTACAATAGAGCCTGAACACAAGTACATACCTTCTTTTTGACGCAAGTACATTTAGACACCTACACACACACACATCCAGATCACTCATAGCTACCAAACACCTTTTTGCAAATGAAAAGCGTGCATTAGGTAATATATGAACTGAAGTTTAATGACATTATAGATTTTCAAGAAGTGCATGATCATATGAAAATGTAATGACATTTGAATTTACATTAAATAATGATCTGTTAATCATCATATTTAATAAGTTCATTAGTAAACATTAACAAGCACATTATCTTATATTTCTTATATCTTTATAGTTATTATAAAGTGTCACCTATTGGGGTAAAAAATGCTACATCTTAATGTTTTTGTGGAAACCGTCTTTTTTCCCCGGATATTTTGATTAATACAAAGTTCAAAAGAACAGTGTATACATTGCATATGCGTGTGAATATAGAAATATAGTCTGTCATAATCTGTTGATACATGTGAGCAGAGGAGGGCTATTAAGAAAACAAACACTACACACCAGAGGCTGTCACATGTTTTAGTTCCTACTCAGGGAAATCGGGGATTGAGCAAACTCTGGATTTTCGGGCTCAAGAAGGTGGATTGGTTTTTAACAGTGTTCATCGACTTAGTAACTTACACTACATGGCTAACCTACTCCAGAGCAGGTTTTATTCTGGGTTAGAGATCGCAGACCAAAACTGGATCAATCAACTGTGAGCAAAGTGACATATATCTGATGCAATAAAGCCACTCCCCCTATATCTCTCGCTTCAAATTAAAGCAGTTTATAGTGGGGGAAAAAATAGACAAAATCGCCTGTCTTTTGCTGCTAATTATTTATTATATTTATATTATATCAATAATAATTATGTATAATGTATATAATATATTCATATAATTATGATATTAATTGACAATTAAAATTAAACATTGTATTTCAATTAATATATAAATACAGCTTTAAAATATAAAACTTTTAAAGAGATTACGCTAATGTGTTTTCTTTGTTTACATATATAAATGATGTAAATTCAGTTGAATACATGCAAATTGTCAGATATTTTCATTCAGCAGACTTCTTAAACTCTCACTGCAGTAGTGTTTATTCCTGATTTGTTAATGCGTTTAAGTTCATGATGTTTTTTATATCTCCTCATCTTCACCAGAGAAGTGAACTGCACTGTCTCTCTTGGAGAAGTGAATGAAACTGACGCTCTCCATGTTCTGTGTGATTGGCTGTTTGCAGCACGTCACACTTTCAGGTGCACATGTTGCAAAGTTAATCACAAACCCTGGATCAAACCCTGAGTAGACAGAGAACGTTTATACTGTGTTGTGTGTGTGTTGTGAGCACGCTGAACCTGTGGCCTGTACCATGACGGTAGTTAAACAAACTCTGGGTTACAGGATTAGTTTCGAGTTGACAAAACCAAACCAATCCAATCAGGCTTTGTTGGTAGCATGACGCTGATCATCAACTTTCTCTGTCAACTCAGGCTTTGATCCTGAGTTTAGGATCACTGAGTGTGTAGTGAACAGCCAATTAAATGCTGTGTAACAGTGAAATTGATATTCACTTTTGGCCAGAGAAGTAGCGCCATTCACTTATCTCTTCTGCAGAATATTGTGTGTCACAATGTGTCACGGTTTGTTTAATGTTCATGTTTCATGTTCTTAGTTTGTCATGTTCACGGTCATGTTTCTTGATTGTCATGTGATTCCCATGCCCTCATGTGTTCTTGGCTGCGTCCAAAACCTGGAAAATGCTGCCTTCGGAGGACACATTTCAAGGCAGGAAGGCACCAAGGCACGTCCGAATCTAATGTTAGCTTCACTTTCTGTCTCCAGAGATACCTTCATCTGATCGATTTTTGAAGGCAGCATAAATGTATCCTTCGCTGTCTTTGATATCCCACAATCCTGTGCTTTCCATTCTGTGACAGTTGAGCAGGAAAAAGATGGCGTCCGAAAGTTGCATTTGCTGGTCAGTTTGTGTGTAAATGTAAGGTTTTTTTTACCAACATTTTCTACTTCTGATGTCATTTCTATCGAGAAATTAAATATTTGTTTAGTTCTCACCAAAGCTCTCTCTATTTTGCTGTAGATCAATAAACAGTTACACTGCCTAAGAAGTCTGTCCGAAATTAGTTTCGTGAGGTGCCTTCATGCACAAGTGCTGCCTTACAAGCCATTGTCTGATAAGGCAGTGAGGCAACGAGTCAGCTGCCTAGGTTTTCGGACACAGCCCATGTGTCATGTTGTCATTGGTTCATTGTTTAATCATTGGTCACAGGTGTGTCTTGTCTAGTCATTGGTCTCTGTGTATTTAAGCCCTCATATTTGCCACGTGTCCTTGTCTAGTATTGAATGTTTGATGTAACCCGCTGTTGGTGAGTGTTTGTCGAGTCGAGTCGAGTCGAGTCATGTGTTCACGCACCTTATGTAAATAAAATTGCACTTGGGTTCTGAAACCTTACCTCCAGTGGACTTTGTTACAGAAAACTAGACCTAAAAACTATGAACCCAGCAGTGGCCTTGCTTCGACTCCGCCAAGGTGATCGATCCGTAGAGGATTATGTGGTGGATATTTGCGAGCTTTGTTATGAGGTGGACTTTAATTATGTTGCCCTCAAAGGCATTTTTCGCAATGGCCTAAATTGTCATTGGAGTTATTTAATGCCTGATAGCAATGTCCCATGGACTCTGGTTGATTATATTGATTTTGCACTTCGGCTGAGTGGTTCCTCGTTTACTGTGGGAACTTTGGAGTAACCCCAAAATCCCACAGTACTCTCCACACCAGAGAGTCCAGCAACGCCACCTGTCCAGAGTCTAGCGACCACCTCCCCTGTCCACGTCCTGAGTCCTGTTCATGTCCTGAGTCCTGTCCACATCCTGACCAGCATCAAGAGAGGGCTCCAGCCCCTGACCAGTGTCCAGAGAGGGCTCCAGCCCCTGACCAGCATCCAGAGAGAGGTCCAGCCACTGACAGGCGTCCAGAGAGGGCTCCAGCCACTGATCAGAGTCCAGAGAGGGCTCCACCCTGTGACCAGCATCCAGAGACTGCTCCAGCCCCTGACCAGCGTCCAGAGATGGCTCCAGCCACTGACCAGCGTCCAGAGAGGGCTCCAGGCCAGGACCAGCATCCAGAGAGAGGTCCAGCCACTGACAGGCGTCCAGAGAGGGCTCCAGCCACTGATCAGAGTCCAGAGAGGGCTCCACCCTGTGACCAGCATCCAGAGACTGCTCCAGCCCCTGACCAGCATCCAGAGATGGCTCCAGCCACTGACCAGCGTCCAGAGAGGGCTCCAGCCACTGACCAGCGTCCAGAGAGGGCTCCAGGCCAGGACCCCATAGCTCCGCCCTAGAAAAATTTTGGGCGGAGGGGCAGTGGGTACCTTGAGGAGGCCACGAAGGCTGCACCTCTGTGGTCCCATGAACTGTCTCCACTGCCATGGTCCCATGAACTGTCTCCACTGCCATGGTCCCATGAACTGTCTCCACTGCCATGGTCCCATGAACTGTCTCCACTGCCATGGACCCATGAACTGCCCAAGCCGCCATGGCTCCCTGAGACGCTCCACGGCCCAGGTCCGCCAACGCTCCATGGCCCAGGTCCGCCAACGCTCCATGGCCCAGGTCCGCCCATTCTCCACAGTCCAGGTCCGCCCATGCTCCACGGCCCAGGTCCGCCCATTCTCCACGGTCCAGGTCCGCCCATTCTCCATGGCCCAGGTCCGCCCATTCTCCACGGCCCAGGTCCGCCCATGCTCCACGGCCCAGCTCTGCCCACTCTCCATGGCCCAGGTCCACCCATGCTCCCATCCCTCCCCCAAGACCGCCTGCCCGAGACTTTTGTTGGTGTTTTGGTTTTGTTTGGGCGTCTGGGGCCGCCCATAGAGGGGGGGATCTGTCACAATGTGTCACTGTTTGTTTCATGTTCATGTTCTTAGTTTGTCATGTTCACAGTCATGTTTCTTGGTTGTCATGTGATTTCCCATGCCCTCATGTGTTCTTGTGTCATGTTGTCATTGGTTCATTGTTTAATCATTGGTCACAGGTGTTTCTTGTCTAGTCATTGGTCTCTGTGTATTTAAGCCCTCATGTTTGCCACGTGTCCTTGTCTAGTATTGAATGTTTGATGAAACCCACTGTTGGTGAGTGTTTGTCAAGTCATTGTTTATGTTTGTTTAGGTGATGGTTCACGCACCTTATGTAAATAAAACTGCACTTGGGTTCTGAAACCTTGCCTCCAGTAGACTTTGTTACATTACGAGATTGAGAAACATAAATAATTTAAACAAATTTACACAGCAAGAAAAGAGCTGTCTATTGTCTATGAAAGAAGAAAACTAATATCAGTGTAATTAAAAGTTGTGAAGTTAAATAGTTGATATAGATATGGAGAGAATTTAACATTTAAGCTCACATGTAGTAATTTTTATAGCTTTATTTGTTGATTCTAAAGCTTATTTATAATACCTTTTATACACCGATCAGGCATAGCATTATGACCACCTTCCTAATATTGTGTTGGTCCCCATTTTGCTGCCAAAACAGCCCTGACCCATCGAGACATGGACTCCACTAGACCCTTGAAGGTGTACTGTGGTATCTGACACCAAGATGTTAGCAGAAGATCCTTTAAGTCCTGTGTGCTGCGAGGTTGGGCCTCCATGGATCAGACTTGTGCAGCACATCCCTGGGAATACTGTTTCCATGAAAGGGTTTACAAGAATGCTTGGGTAGGTGGTACATGTCAAAGTAACATCCACATGGATGGCAGGACCCAAGGTTTCCAAGCAGAACATTGCTCAAAGCATCACACTGCCTCCACCGGCTTGCCTTCATCCCATAGTGCATCCTGGTGCCATGTGTTCCTCATGTAAGCGACGCACACATATCCGTCCATCCACGTGATGTAAATACTCAGTTGGTTCAGTTCTGATGCTCACATGCCCACTGTTGCCGCTTTTGGCGGTGGACAAGGGTCAGCATGGGCACCCTGACTGGTCTGCGGCTATGCAGCCCCCTACGCAACAAACTGTGATGCACTGTGTATTCTGACACCTTTCTATCAGAACCAGCATTAACTTCTTGAGCAATTTGAGCTACAGTAGCTCGTCTGTTTGATCAGACCACACGGGCCAGCCTTCACTCCCCACGTGCATCGATGAGCCTTGGCCGCCCATGATCCTTATGCTTGCCCATTTTTCCTGCTTCTAACACATCAACTTTGAGGAAACTATTTTTTAATTGCTGCTTAATATATCCTACCCACTAACAGGTGCCGTGATGAAGAGATAATCAGTGTTATTCACTTCACCTATAGTAATATTTTCATAATGCATAATGTTATGCCTGATCAGTGTATATTTATATTCATTTAAACTAAGTGCTTAATAATAATTGATCAACTAAAATTGTACATGTGTAATGAATTAAGGGTATAATAATTACGTAAATAATATCTAAATCATACAAAATTATTATTATAATTAAGCATTGCATAGGCCAGGTAATTTTGTCTTTAAAATCCTTTACTATGAAGTGACCTTTAATTTGGAGTAGAAACAGGGGGAGTGACTTTATTTCATCAGACATGTGTCACTTTGCTCACAGCTGATTGGTCCAATTTCAGCTGTTTTAGCTGAACACAGTTCAAAGCCAAACCACTTTTATGGTCCCTAAAACCCAGGCTTGGCACAAACTGAAACATACCTGTCTAGCCACCAGTCTAGCGGCTTCACGGTATAGGCCCCAGATCTACCAGGTAGGATTTGTAAGGTTTTGCCAACTCTAAATCTACTCTGAAGCTCAAAGTTTGTTCATGCAACAGGCCTCAGGAGTCAGGGAGACACTCAGGTATTTGAATATTGTGGGGCTTTATTTTCTTTTTACATTTCAGCACCCTCTTGTGGTCAAGGGATTAAATAGCTAACTTCCTGACTCAGAAACACAATCTGAAAGATGTTGAAATTGAACATAAGATACAGAGACACAGGGCCACATAAATTAGACAGGGTCTTTAAACAACTTGTCTACAGAGTTTATGATGAGAGAGGAGTCAGACGTACTTTGTTGGACCGGAGGGAGACGCGTCCTCCACAGCGTGCGCAGAACTTATTTTGGCAATAAGAACAGACGTGGCCGCAGCCATCGGCAAACTTGGTTTTGTGGCAGATCCCACAGGTGGGCGAGTCTCCCTTCTGCTCCGGATTCTTCTGAGCCTCCTCTCCGATCTTTTTCACCTGGTCCTTATACATCTCAAACTGCTGGTGCAACTTCCTGTGGAAAGCAGAAGGGGACATTTAGGTTTGGGTCATTTTAGTATTTTCTTGTAATTGTCTTGCTTTACATTTGAGGAGGAGAGTCAGGTGTGAAGAGCTGCTCCTGGATCAACTTGAGGGTACGTTTACACAAAGTTTTTCCTTTGCATTTTTCACATACAGATGACAACACTGTCAAGGCAATCCCCGTTCACACAGATTTGTGAAAACAAAACAAAAAAACTGCATTATGCATGCCATGCCAGTAGTTGGTGATTTCACTTTGTAAAGAAACACTACACGCCTATATAGCGGTGCAGGTATGACATCATTTTGTAGGCCAAAACGCAGAAACGAGTTAGCACTTCTCGTTCCATCATCCCAAAGTCAATATTTTTTTTTAACTGGTTTTTGGCTAAATGGCTGAAATTAGGTCTGTGGTGAACACAAGCTCAAGCCCAACTTGTGTTGTTTAAGTTGTTATGTATCTTGTAAACGGTGATTACTAACAAATGGCTAAATGGGACTACAGACTACATTTTCAGGCCCCCAAATGAATGACCAAAATGCATAATTCAGTTTTTTTCTGTTTGTCGTGTAAATGGCTCCTGAGTTTGTGCAATGACAGGTTTGTCACCTGTTAATTAACATTTATGCAAAACTGATTAGGGATATGAGAATAATTCAAGTGCTATTATGTTCAGCTTACCCTGCAATGTTACGGGAAAAAAAAGGGAAAAAACACCAAATTGGTTACACGATGGGGTGTCTTTTCAGTTAAAGCATTCATAATTTTTAATAAAAAATTTTTTTCTAACAATAAACTTTACATATTAAATTGTACCTCTTGTAAATTGTACCTCTTGTACCCTCTTAATTGTAAAATAAAGTATTTTTTCTATAATAAATTGAAAATGTATTATACACTCACTTAAAGGATTATTAGGAACACCTGTTCAATTTCTCATTAATGTAATTATCTAATCAACCAATCACATGGCAGTTGCTTCAATGCATTTAGGGGTGTGGTCCTGGTCAAGACAATCTCCTGAACTCCAAACTGAATGTCAGAATGGGAAAGAAAGGTGATTTAAGCAATTTTGAGCGTGGCATGGTTGTTGGTGCCAGACGGGCCGGTCTGAGTATTTCACAATCTGCTCAGTTACTGGGATTTTCACGCACAACCATTTCAAGGGTTTACAAAGAATGGTGTGAAAAGGGAAAAACATCCAGTATGCGGCAGTCCTGTGGGCGAAAATGCCTTGTTGATGCGAGAGGTCAGAGGAGAATGGGCCGACTGATTCAAGCTGATAGAAGAGCAACTTTGACTGAAATAACCATTCGTTACAACCGAGGTATGCAGCAAAGCATTTGTGAAGCCACAACACGCACAACCTTGAGGCGGATGGGCTACAACAGCAGAAGACCCCACCGGGTACCACTCATCTCCACTACAAATAGGAAAAAGGGGCTACAATTTGCACGAGCTCACCAAAATTGGACAGTTGAAGACTGGAAAAATGTTGCCTGGTCTGATGAGTCTCAATTTCTGTTGAGACATTCAGATGGTAGAGTCAGAATTTGGCCTAAACAGAATGAGAACATGGATCCATCATGCATTGTTACCACTGTGCAGGCTGGTGGTGGTGGTGTAATGGTGTGGGGGATGTTTTCTTGGCACACTTTAGGCCCCTTAGTGCCAATTGGGAATCGTTTAAATGCCACGGCCTACCTGAGCATTGTTTCTGACCATGTCCATCCCTTTATGACCACCATGTACCCATCCTCTGATGGCTACCCTAGCAGGATAATGCACCATGTCACAAAGCTGGAATCATTTCAAATTGGTTTCTTGAACATGACGATGAGTTCACTGTCCTAAAATGGCCCCCACAGTCACCAGATCTCAACCCAATAGAGCATCTTTGGGATGTGGTGGAACGGGAGCTTCGTGCCCTGGATGTGCATCCCACAAATCTCCATCAACTGCAAGATGCTATCCTATCAATATGGGCCAACATTTCTAAAGAATGCTTTCAGCACCTTGTTGAATCAATGCCACATAGAATTAAGGCAGTTCTGAAGGCGAAAGGGGGTCAAACACAGTATTATATGGTGTTCCTAATAATCCTTTAGGTGAGTGTTTACTTATCTTCCCATCATGTTGTAGAAGATTACTTTCTTGATGTCTAAACTTGAACAAAATGGATAATACCAAAACTGGTATGTTTTTCAACATTCATAGCAATTCATAAAATTTTGTAAATTATTGGTGAATTTGTCTGAATCGTATTCATCGTATTCATACATTTTTGTGCAAACTGCTTACACCAAACTGAGGGGTGGTCCTTTATGCTTCCTTTTTTTTTTTTTTTTTTTTTTTTTTATCATACGAATCAAACAAATTCATGTGTAAAATAATTGATTTTGATTGGATTGATTGGTTTTGAATTTTCATTCCTGCTGTAGTCTCTATAATAGCTCTCCAACAAATGTGAGATTTGCCGTTTAAATGCTTTAAGACACTAATTTGTACCAGTGTTGTTATTGTTAACTAGAATAAAAATATTTTTGTTCATTTTAATAAATCTGAAATAAAATAAAAATACAATATGAAAAAAACTGAAATGTTTCCTTGGCAAATGACTAATTAATACATTTAAGATTAAACTAAAACTGAAATAAAAAGCTAAATAGAAATGTAAAAAAAACAACTTAAAATTACAAAAACTAAAATTTAAATAAAAACTAATTCAGAATATTAATAAATGCTATAATTGTATACAATAAATACAAAAATAACACAGATTTGTACCAATTTAATGAAAAGTGCAAATACACTCTTACAGTTAGTGTCTAAAACCTTAATTGTTTGGCACATGAGTGTTGTGGTTCTTTGGGTTTAAGAGAGCACAGTAATTGCATTAATATAATAGGCTCTAAGCTTTGCATGGGTTAATTCCCCCTATTCTACATTCATCAGTGAAACAAGACAGTAACCATTGACAGGATGCGTATACTTTAATAAGATGCGTAAGATGATAAGAGAGAGTTCCAGTTTGACAAGATCCAAATCTAATGCAGACAGACTCAATCAATAATTTATCTAGAGAAAACACTTACTCATCACGTGATTATTGATCCAGAGGGTATTTTCCATTGTTTTTAAGTCGCATGGAACAGTGAAGTAGGCTATGTGACAGGGATGGGTTTTACTGTACATGTACTACAGATCATGATATTCAGTTTGAGCCCTAAAAATCGATAATGTGTCCACACTGAAACTATCTGACATTGTCTCTCTGCAAGAGTACATGAATATCCACTATCATCGGTCACGCATGGCTAATGGATTGAACGTGTTGACATACAATTTGGTAGATTGATGAAACCTTGAGTATGCGCATACTGTTAGCAGGGTTTTATCTGTTTGTGCACATGGTAACTTTCACCTGATTTAAAGGGTTAGTTCACCCAAAAATGAGAATTCTGTAATCATTTACTCACCCTCGAGTTGTTCCAAACCTGTATGAGTTTTTTTGTTCTGCTGTACACAAAGGGGGATATTTAAAAGAATGTTTGTAACCAAGCTGATCCCCCATTTACTACCACAGTATTTTTTTCCTCTATTATGGTAGTCAATGGGGAGCGAGATCTGTGAGTAAATTACTGTTTTATTTTTGGGTGAACTATCCATTTAAGTACTTTTGAACACAGAGCATTTCATAGTGACAAACTATTCACTACAGGGGGTCAAATTCACTACTAGACAATCACACCAGTTCTGCTTGGCACACTTGGATTAAACCACGTTGTGTTCCAGTCATTTTGACCCAAAGAAATTCCTGAAATTCTACTTAAGACCCAGGATTTTGTTTCCCCCAAAAAAGCTAGTTAATGTTATAAAAATGTACTGACTTATGACCGGCTTACAAAACATTTTTTGCTTTTAAATCTCTCAAGCTATGTCAAACATTGGATTCAATCTTTTTATCAACTTGTTTTCTTTAAATCCGCACAGGTTTTGTATTTGGAACTGATTGATCGAAGGCCTCATTGATCTGAGATTATGCACCTCATATACGTAAAAAAAAAAAAAAAAGAGTTAAAAAGTTAATAAGCTTCAGTGAAACTCTTCATCACGGCAACTGTTAGTGAGTGGGATAAATTAGGCACCAAGTAAACATTTTGTCCTCAAAGTTGATGTGTTATAAACAGGAAAAATGGGCAAGCGTAAGGATTTGAGCGAGTTTGACAAGGGCCAAAGTGTGATGGCTAGACGACTGGGTCAGAGCATGTCCAAAACTGCAGCTCTTGTGGGGTGTTTCCGGTCTGCAGTGGTCAGTATCTATCAAAACTGCTCCAAGGAAGGAACAGTGGTGAATTGACGAGCTACTGTAGCTCAAATTGCTCAAGAAGTTAATGCTGGTTCTGATAGAAAGGTGTCAGAATACACAGTGCATCGCAGTTTGTTGCGTATGGGGCTGCATAGCCTAAGACCAGTCAGGGTGCCCATGCTGACCCCTGTCCACCGTCGAAAGCGGCAACAGTGGGCATGTGAACATCAAAACTGGAGCACGGCGCAGTGGAAGAAGGTGGCCTGGTCTGATGACTCACGTTTTCTTTTACATCACTTGGATGGCCAGGAGCATGTGTTGCTTACCTGGAGAACACATGGCACTAGGATGCACTATGGGAAGAAGGCAAGATGGTGGAGGCAATGTGATGTTTTGGGCAATTTTCTGCTCGGAAACCTTGGGTTCTGCCATCCATGTGGATGTTACTTTGACACGTACCACCTACCTAAGCATTGTTGCAGACCATACACCCTTTCATGGAAACAGTATTCCCTGGGGCTGTGGTCTCTTTCAGCAGGATAATGCGCCCTGCCTCTAGTAAAAAAGGTTCAGGAATGGTTTGAGGAGCATAACAACGAGTTTGAGGTGTTGACTTGGCCTCCAAATTCCCCGGATCTCAATCCAATCGAGCATCTGTGGGATGTGCTGAACAAAGAAGTCCGATCCATGGAGGCCCCACCTCGCAATTTAAAGGACTTAAAGGATCTGCTGCTAAAATCTTGGTGCCAGATACCACAGCACACCTTCAGGAGTCTAGTGGAGTCCATGCCTCAACGGGTCAGGGCTGTTCTGGCAGCAAAAGGGGGACCAACACAATATTAGGACCTAATATTAGGTCTTAATGTTATGCCTGATTACATAATCTGTAATTGGAAAAAAAAAAACAAGCTAACAAAGAAATTGAATCCAATATTTGGTGATAATATAGTATAATGAGTGATTTAAAAGCAGAGATTTTAAAAGTCCAGGGTTTTTTTGATGGAACACCAAATTGTAAAGGATTTTTAGCACAGCACAAGGGAACTAGCTACTTTTAGCGGCATGAATTGAAGCCCCTGCACTGTACTTACGGCTTTGGCTCCTCCTCACTCGGGGACTTTGACTGAGGCTGAAGAACATTACTAACCAGCTCAGTGATTCCACTGAAAGGGTTCCACCTGTTCAGACAAGCATAGCAACATCAAGTGGCAAGAACCAAGGGATATGTTTTCTGTCCCGCTAACTCTTTGCATTTTGTGGGATTGGGCACCATGATTTTGCCAAGAAAGACATGTTCCTGGATCAACATCTTTTGTTGATCCTGGAACAACATTCCTGTCTAAAAATATAGTCCTACTCCTAACCCTATCCCTGCCTCTAAACCTAACACTACCCATAACTTAAACCTAATATGATTGTTTGATTAGAATGTTGTTCCAGGATCAACAAGGATGTTTTACTTGGTGAAATCACGTTCACCTTGTGGGTGTACACCAAGGAATCCCAAAAATCTTATTGAATGGTGCTTTAATTGCAAATGTTTGTGTGAATAAATAGAATCTTCTAACTGTTCACCCAAAAATGAAAAAAAAAAAATCATAATTTATACTCACCTTCATGTCAATGCAAACCTGAACACAAAAGGAGATGCTTAGCACACAGTTTACGCTGCTATTCTGTCTAATATCTCCTTTTGTGTTCCATAGAAGAAAGTCAAATAGGTTTAGAGAGACATGATGGTGAGTAAATTATGGCAGAAATGCATTTTAGGATGGACTATCCCTTTAAAAACACCAGCAATAGCTCATGATTTGTAAATGATCGTATAACAACAGTTAGGCCACAAATCTGTGAATATTAGAAACATTCATCAGTCAGTAAGTCCTTTGGGGTCAGTAATATTTACTAATATTTTTATTCAGCAAGGATGCATTAAATTGACACTAAATACATTCTATTTAAAATAAATGCTGTTCTTTTGAACACTATATTCATCAAATTATCCTAAAAAAATATCATGGTTTCCACTAAAATATTAAGCAGCACAACTGTTTTCAACATTGATGATAATAAGAAATATTAGCAGCAAACCAGCATTTAAGAATGATTTCTGAATGATCAGGGGAAAATGAAGACATTACATTTTAAAATATATTAAAATAGAAAACGCTTATTATTGTAAGAATACATGAGAATATTACAGTTTTTAACGCATTTTTGATCAGATAAATGAAGCCTTGGTAAATATAAAATACTTTTCAAACCCATTAAAAAATCTTACTGAACCCTATTTTACAGTCATTACATTGTAAAAATAAAAAATAAATAATTTTCTAATGCACTGTAAAAAATATTTTCTAATGGGGTAAGGCATAATATAACTTTCTTAAAGATATAGGGCCAGATTTACTAAACAGGGAAAATTAGCGTTAGAGAGTAATTCGGAAAAAGCGGTGGGAGTGGAAAGTTCTGCGAGTGATCTACTGATGACGCGCAAATTAAAGGGTTAGTTCACCCAAAAATGAAATTTCTTCCATTAATGACTCACCCCAATGTTGTTCCACACCCGTAAGACCTCCGTTCATCCTCGGAACACAGTTTAAGATATTTTAGATTTAGTCCGTGGGCTTTCAGTCCTTTGAATGTAAGTGTATGAACACTTTGCTGTCCACGTCCAGAAAGGTAATGAAAACATCATCAAAGTAGTCCATATGTGACATCATTTGGTTAGTTAGACTCTTTTGAAGCATCGACAATACATTTTGGTCCAAAAATAACAAAAACTAAGACTTTATTAAACATTGTCTTCTCTTCCGGTTTTGTTTGAATCCGCGTTCACGACGCCACAGTGACATGTGTATCTGGTATCTGCTATCGCACCAGATAACACGTCACAGCGTCTTACGTCAGCAGCGTAAGACGCTGATATTTTTATCTAAAATATCTTAAACTGTGTTCCGAGGATGAACGGAGGTCTTACGGGTGTGGAACAACATTGGGGTGAGTCATTAATGGAAAAATTTCATTTTTGGGTGAACTAACCCTTTAAAGAACACAGAAGCAGCCAGATAATTTCCATAATGACCAACACAATCTACCAAGAGCAACGCAAATTAGCGCAAATTGTGTGGTAAATAATGCCGCAAATACCAGTAAATTAACGAGGGCAAATCTTAGTAAATCACCTTGCATGATTCATTTAAATACTCTCCTCCCATAAATTTTGCATCTGAAAGGGAGGCACCTACAAATGCATATGCAATAAGGTCAGCCACAAAAATAACCCCGTCCACGCCTTTTCCCCCCTAATTTTCCAATGTGTGTTTTTAGTAAATCCTAACAGTAGTTTTTTAATGCCAAAAAGGGGTTTGCGCTGGCGCAAGCTGTTAGTAAATCTGGCCAATAGTCTCTTAAAACAAGTTTCAGCTTTAGGCTACTTCTCAAGTAAACTGATCTTGTTTGAAGGATTTTTTTCATGAAAACAAGAGTGTAATGCAATAGATCTGTGATCAGAGAAACAGCAGCATTAAGGGTGGAGAAAGAAGCCACAATACGAAAGCAGGTGAGTTTGAATCACAAGAGGACAGTAGTTCTGTACGGGAGCACTGTGGAGGGGCAACTAACCAATTACATGTACATATGGGTCACTACAGCAACACAAATTTGCTATTAAATGTACAACCCAGAGGTTAGTAAGATGAGAAAGCATGAACAGTTTCAGTAAATCAAAGTATTGTATTAAGAGATATAAAATACATCCAATAGGGAAAGGGGCCCTAGAAGGACTAGTACTGAGATTTCAACTATAGAACATCATAAAGCCAAATAACTGATCACAGGCCAGCTCTGAGGGATGTATCAGACAGCAAAGGGTGAAAAAAGCTCAAAGTACACTGAAAGAATTTGCTTGTACTCACTGAGCTGGTTGAGGCTTTGTGTCTTCTTTAGGAGGTTCCCTAAAAAGATATGTTCAACAGCTCATCACACACACAGGGCAAAACATAAGACAAAATCAAACACTGACAAATCATAAACAAATAAAATTATGGCATTATGAAGTCAGAAAACAAATTATAGCAAATATTAGAGCTGCCAAAATAATGTGCCTAATATTATTAAATAATATTATCATTACATTTCATGCTATTAATGCTATTTAATTATATATTTAGCATGATTTGGTAGACCTTTAAGAATCATGACTTTGCCAAGACAGCATTTTATGGAAGCTTGTTTCTGTCAGAATAAAAATTAAATAAGCTAACTGCAACTTTTTATCTCACAATTCTGACTATTTTTCTCGCAATTTTTTTTTTCTTTTTATCTCACAATTTGGAATCTTTTTCTCAGAATTCCAAGTTTATATCTAAAAAAGTCAGAATTGCGATGTTTATATCTTTATTTCCAGCAGTTGTGCTTATAGTTAAGTCTGCATTGCAAGATGAAAAGTCGCAATTACCTTTTTTTATATATATATTTTTTTTTCTGTGGCAGAAACAAGCTTCTATAGTATTTAATCATTTTCAAAGTTTGAAATGTAGGCTGGACATGTATGGCTCTGATAGTTCAGATTGTACAAGTGTGCTGGAGATTTCACACAGGAGGACTGTAGTGAAAATAATACTAAACCCACTGCAGATGACTATTTTTGCAACTCTTATTAGTATAAACTTTATTTTACAATGGAAATATTTCTGTTAATATATTGTGATACAAAATTATTCAAATTTAACATTTGAGATAAGATTTTAGATAATAAAAGAAAATTATGAAATCAATAAAGGCAGCCCCAATAAATAGGTAGATGATTATAAAAATAAACATGAGTCATGGGTGTTACAGAAACAGACACATACATAAACCATCACGAAATAAAAAATCATGTAAACATATGAAACATTTGAACAAAAAGAGAATAAATCATATATAATGAGAGAAATAGAACTGTTTTGCCTTATACGTGTTTTTTGGTATCGTAATGTTAAATTCATTTTTAATCTGAAGACCTTTTTTGTAAAACCCCACAAATGATGATTTGTATAACTTGACACACAGATCACATCCACAACGCTCAGGAGACTACTATTCTATTCTCATTATTTCTGCAGCATAAAGTATGCATACTCTACACATTTGTATGCTCAAATGTGCAGCATACAACCAGGACGCACTGCATGGGACACCATATCCCACAATGCAATGTGCTCATTTTGGCCTTCCATTTCCTGTCTAATGAAAAACTAATTGTGCACTATATATATATATATATATATATATATATATATATATATATATATATATATATATATATATATATATATATATATATATATATATATATATATATATATATATATATATATATATATATTAGTATGTAAACCTCAGCTTGTAGAAAAGCTACTTGTGATGAATTTTGATTAATCATGTGGCTCTTTGCCATTTGTATTTTATGGTGGTTGTAAGTGTATTACAGGTATAAAACACATTTTAGCACTTGGTATATTAAAGGGGTCATGAACTGAGAAATCTAATTTTCCTTGAGCTTTTTACATATAAGAGATCATCATACTATAAAAATAGCCTGTAAGTTTCAGAACGGAAAACTTCCTTGTTAGTCCAAAAACGGCTTTTATTGTAACCAAGCTCAGAGAACGACTCTGTCAATCTGTCATTTAAACTGAAATTTACACATGCTAAAAGTTTTTGAGAGAATTCCACATGTAATACTTAGCCATTTCATATGCAAAGATGTTAGCCAATCACAGCAGTGGGCGTTTACACTGAAGTCTCACAGCAGACACGCCCCTTCAAACAGAGCGTTTTATTTGCCTTTTGAGCAAATGCCTTTTATTTCTAAATTATGACAATTTTGATGTAAAAATCATAACATTACAAGTGGACCACAGGAAACATTATAAAACAATGCCGTCCATGACTCCCTTATCATTATATCAGTTAATTTTAAAGTAAATTCTTGAAACCTAAAATGATTCTACTGTATTTTTACAGTAATATGTTGGAAATCACAGATGTTTTTTGGACTGACAAAATATATTTGACACATAACATAAAAAGTGAAAACGATTTTTTTTTTTTAAAGATCATATCTGGACTCCATAACATGACACTAATATGGAATAGTACCCTTTTAACTGCAACTGTAAAAAAAAAAAAAAAATACAATTACTGTGCCGTTGTTGCATACTATAGTCTGTGTACAATGTAGCATACTTGTAGAGCAACTTTTTGAAGGCAGTGCAAATAAGCATAGGTTACTATAAGTGTTAATCCTGTTACACAACAGGTCTGACATAAGACTGATTACTTGAGGCTGAGGTCTCATATGTCACAGAAAGTAGTTTATGGCATCACGGGGGGTGAGGAAATTCTCAGGCTTTAATATGGAAATATTTTATGGTCAAAGAGCAATCAGTCCTCTGTGGAAATTCCAGTGTACGTTTGACCAGCTAAACACTGTGCCTCAGAGCAAGTAAAGAGATTACAACCTGTGATTATCCAATCAGCATTGGCCATTCCAAATGCCTGACACTAAGTCCTAATACAGTAAGGCTCTGATGCAGAGATCAAGTGCACTCGCACCACTGTAGCATTGTGCATGGTGTGTTTAGGATTGTTATTGTGTTTCGAAAATTACACATTCGATCTCCAAACAGATCCTCCGTACTCGCTGGTGAAGATGAAGCTGGAGGTTCCTCACAGTTGCATGTCTCACCCAAGACTTTGGACGTTCTTTTGAAGCGTACAACCAGTGAGGTGGTTTTCAATCTCTTGTGAAAATGTTCACTAGTTTTTATTGATCTGTGCAGTGCTTTACATTCTGAACTGTCTCACGGTGCTTTGCCGTAATTCTGTGGACATTGTGATCACTCAAATCCAGACAACAAGCAATATCCAAAGTCAATTGACCAATATTTAGTCATTTTGATAATATCCTCTTTTGTTGCAGAGAACAGTTCCTTCCTTTTGGCCATTTCACTAAAACCCACAAAATAACGTTCCAGGTAAAACAATTAGTTGTACACACCAAGCAGAACTGCGCAATATGCTTACAAAATATTTTATACAGTTTACATTTTCCAAGGCCGGACATCACTTTTGGCACTTCATAGAATGAGACCGTTTTACTCTGAATGGGGCAAATTCCAAAACTGAAACAATATTTGCTCAGCTAATATGTGTTCAGAATTCTAGGGCAAAACCACATCTAATGTTGATATTCAGTTACCCTCAAGTTGTTCCAGACCTGTATGAATTTTAATATTTTGAAGAAAATGGGTAACAGTATGGGGAAAAATACTATGGATGTCAATGGGGCCCATTTTGGTTACCAACATTCTTCAAAATATCTTGTTGTGTTTGGCAGAAGAAATAAATTCATACAGGTCTGGAACAACTTGAGGGTGAGTAAACGATGACCAAATTTTCATTTTTGAGTGAACTATCCCTTTTCATTAAGTGGCTAAGTGTATCTGACCAGGCATCCAATCACAAAGGGACTGAATGACTTTTAATGACTTCATTAAACAAGAGGCAGAGCATTCCCCAATTCTTAAATGCCCCACTCACAGTGTGCTCTAATCAGGAATACCCGAAGGATTTTCTCTTTTAAATTTGTCTTTGTGCATTATGTGACATTATGACACAGTTACAAAGACAAGTTCAGACAAGTTCAATCAAATTCCAACTCAGATGTTAAACGAAGTCTGAATTTAGCGTTTTTAGATAGACAACTTTATTTGTCATTTTGCAGACATGTTTTTCCAAAGCAAATTAGGGAGTGCTAATTGCTGGGACTCTCCCCCTGGAGCATCCTGGGGAAAAGTGCCTTACCCAAGGGCACAGAAGTGACAGGCGGTTCCCAGTAATTCATTTCATTAGTGGCCCTACCTGACACTAAACCAGCAACATTAACATTACCAGACCAGACCAGACATAACAGGCTCAATCCCAGCATAGATGAAGAAGTTATATGCATTGAATATTTCTGTGAACCATGGTACTGCAAACTGTAGTCAACACTTGCACATTTTTGTGTGCTATAATGCTAGATGCTTAGTGAACAAGAAATTAATAATCTGATACACTAAGTGCAGGCTATTCACACTAACTCCACCTACTGACGTCTGGTTGGGCCAGATAAAATTACGGAAGACACTGCATTGTCAATAGTAGCATGCAGGGGTGGCAGAAAGTTTTGACGCAAATCAACCCATGTTCGAATCCGCCTTTTGCCGAACTCGCTCTACTCCCTTTTCCCATCACATCAGATCAGAAAGGCATTTGGTATTTTGTGCCATTCACAACTTCTGACAATCGAAACAGAAATAATTGCGTACCATACTGTACTGCACTGTCCCGCTCAGTGTAAATGAACCATTGGTGTAAAGGCCGCTACATACTCCGCAAGAACAGAGAAAAAAGTTCTCGCTCCCAGGTTCTCACAGCTTGTTCTCGACAGAGCAGAACTTTTTTCTTGTGGGTGTCCGAGAACTATTGTGTGATTGGTCAGAATTTTAAAGTGGGCGGGGTTATTGCGGAGAAACGGAGATGTTCGGCACCTGCTTTTCTCGTGAAGTATGGAATGTACTGGCCAGAACACACTTAGTGTGAATAGAATCTATTGCTATTTAAACTTAGTGTAAATAGCATCTGTCGCTAAGAAAATATGCTATTCTCACTTGCAAATAGCCGCTGCCTAAAATAAATAACTTTTAATTGCTTTATTTAAAATAAAAATCCCATCTTTTCTGCATTGTTTTTTTCATTGTTCAGACAAATTAGACACCCTTGTGAAAAAAGAACGCTTTTAAAAAAGAGTACTTATTTCGGAAATAATATACATTATTTATGATATAATAATATACAAGACATTTCTCAAAATATCTTATTTTATTTTCCACGGAAGAAAGAAGGTCATACAGGTTTGAAATAAAAATTTTTACTTTTGTGTGAACTATCCCTTTAATTGCAAACTGAATGTAATGTTTTCATACACTTAAATGCATGTTAATTGAAATTAAATGAAAATGTATTAGTTATTTATGACAAAGGCTGACATTTTGACCCACTTAAGTAGGAATTAAATACATTGTATCGTATATGTAGTACTTTATATATAATTAAATAATTAATTTTACTATCTTTAAAATATGGTTAAAGTGTACTGCCGAATGTACAGACCAAGCGGCAACCTCCCGCAGTTTCTCTTGAAGCCAATACGGAAGTGACATATACTGCAATTCATTGACTGGCCGCTAGGGACAGGCTCCAGAAGCCATGTTAAAATTAAAATGCCCAACTTTACAGCAGATTAAAACATGTTTACAGCCTGGTACAAATTGTGGTTTTGGTCTACACGGCTAATTTTGCCCTTCATGACAACTGTGAGGGGGGAGAATTTTTTTATAACTCATTCGTTTACATTATATATAAAGCATTAAAGTTCTGCATAATTAGGGGCGTGGCCACTTCGAGTGACAGGTGGATAGCCATTTATCTGCTGTCTGTTAGTCATCGCGTCACTTCAGCTTCGCCCACGTCCCGCCTTTTTGTCCATTTTCTGTTATCCGGGAGTCACGCGCGATGATGAGCTGCCAAGATGGCAATGGCCATCTCGTCCATACTTTACGCTTCAAAACTGCTCATCAGAATCCTATGGGTGACGTCACGGACACTACGTCCATATTTTTTTACAGTCTATGGTAGGGATCAACCTATATGGATTTTTTTGTGCCGATGCCGATACCGATTTTTTTACGGGCTGCCGAGTTTCTTGAGCCGATATTTGGAGCCGATACTGCTTTTGCTCCCTCAATTTACAATCATAAAAATGACACAATGATCATGATGATAACAATTTAAAATTTACAATTTAAAAAAGGAACATTTATTGAACTAAAAAAAACTATATTTAACAAATAGTAAAAACAGGTGAGGTAGAACAAGAAAAAAAAGAGTTCAGTGGTGAAAATAAATTCTGAAAATAAATATTTAAGCATAAATAAAATAATTACACTATTGCACACAGTATCAACAAGCAAGCAGCATAATATAGTGCACACTAACTGTACTATACTTAATTTTAAAACTATTTACAACCTAGTCATTTAATGGTTACACTCTAAAAAATGCTAGGTTAAAAATAACCCAAGTTGGGTTGAATATGGACTAACCCAGCAATTGGAAGACATTGAAAAAATCTCCCAATGCTCCACGTGAAACTTCAGTCTTTCAACCTTTTACCATTGTGTCAATTCTCAATTGATTTTGATTAATATGCGCGAGGGAGGGAGAGCAAGACAGTTTGAAGACGGTGAGAGCTGCCTGTGGACGCCTGTCTGTAAATAATGCAGGGAAAAAAATATCGGCGAACGCAGCAGCCTTGTATCTTGATGCCGATACACGTAAAAATATCGGCCCGATATATCGGACGGCCGATATATCGGTCTAACACTAGTCTATGGTACAGACAAGCATTTATGGTAAACTAAAATATATTATAATGTAATTTGCATGAAAAAAGATTATTAAAACAAAATTATTTAAGACGTACTCAAGTAAAACTTTTTATTTTGACATTATTACAAAGTGCACTTAAGTCATGAAAGTGTACTCTCTTTAAGTACATTTAAGTGGCTTTTTTACTATTATCTGCAATTGAAATTCTTTTAAGATTTGATGTACACAACAAGTACATATTCAAAACAATTCAATTACGCAATTATACTTCCAAACTCACTCGACGGGTACAGCCAAAATCTGGCATCCCAGAATGGTCAAACAAGCGAACAAAGTTTTAAAGTCACATGTTTGCCAAGTCAACCTATAAATGGCTTAGAGCTGAATCTGCACATTAAACTAAAACACGAGAAAGATTAAAAAAATTTAACATTTATAAATGAAGCACCTCACCTTTAAATCCTGTTTGAAACGGCTGTCAATGTGGGCATTTCTAAACTTAAATGCACCAACATCTGTTTTCAACAAAGTATAAGAGTTTTTCCACCATCAGAGGTTTATCAGACCACTGTTCCATTCTCTAGGACGAACCCACCAGACGCCTCTTAAAGCAGAGCATGTGCGGAGACTTAAGTACTACTATCAAATCAGACACACAGAGACGAAGATACAAACTCTAACATGTAGCAGAGGGCCTGCACTTCTTGATGAATACTTAACCAGTACTCGACTGACTTTGCAAAAACTCTCTAATCTTCATAAGAAGCCTCATTTTTCCATAGATCATCACTCTTAGCACTTAATACTCAGGAGTGAGTGCACAAGATATGAACGTATCTGCTAGAAAGCACAGTGTCACCTCAGATGACCGTTTGTGCTGTGCTCTTTTAGCATGCTCTGCCAAAACACATTTCAAAATCAGCCACTGATATTGTGCAAAACTAGATTCAAAAACAGCTAGACGGACCAAATAGAATCAAACAGATTGCTCAACACAAGTCTTGAACTATTTTTTACTTTTATTTCCTAATTTTACACATGCAATTGCAACAGATTACTCTGAATGTGAACTCTGAACTGTATAACATGAACAGACTGATTTTTTTTTTTAACTGACGTTCAACTTTAGCATGGGTGTCTCAATGTATGATTTAAAGGGGTTATGAACTGCACTTTTTTATTATTATTTGTATAATGTTCTCTGATGTCCACTTATAATGTTATCAAGATTTTACATCGAAAAACATCCTAATTTAGAAGTAATAAGCTATTTTCTATCCTGATTTTAACCCTCTCTCCCGAACACTCCATTTTGATTGGCATGCCGCATTCAAGACTTGAAAGTAAATGCCCACTGTTTAAAAACGAATCCACAGCAAAATAAAGCGAACAAACGAACAGTGTCTTACTGATGCGATCTGACTCAAACTTCATCAACGAAATAAAGTTCATCCACGCTTTCTTAATGTTAGAATCACAAAGGATGGCAATGCAAAGACGCAAGAAGCACAAACTATGGATATTTTTCTTACACAAACGCATCGCTTCGCTTCAGAAGGCCTTTATTAACCCCCCAGAGCCGTGTGGAGCACTTTTATGATGGATGGATGCACCTTTATGGACTTCAAAACAGAAACAGCCATTCACAGCCATTATAAAGCTTGGAAGAGCCAGGACATTTTTAATAAACAGTAACTCTGATTTTATTTGTCTGAAAGAAGAATGTCATATACACCTAGGATGACTTGAGGGTGAGTAAATCATGGGCTAATTTTATTTTTTGGGTGAACTAACCCTTTAAGACCGACTGCACAGATCCAATATATATTATGTGCGCTTCTCTCTCTCAGCTGTTAACGTTCACTTAAAGGTATAGTTCACCCAAAAAAGAAAATTCTGTAATTTACTCATCCTCAAGTTGTTCCAAACCTGTATGGGTTTCTTTATTCTGCTGAACACAGAAGATATTTTGAAGAATGTTGGAAACCAAACAGTTTCTGGACCCCATTGACTTCCATAGTATTTTTACCTACTGTGGTAGTCAATGGGGATCTTACATTTTAGATTTTAAACCGCAATGCTTAAAAACATATGCAAACGATAAGCTTTCATGACTGTGCCGCACAGCAACGCATAAGCATGAGCATAACCGCGATAGAGACGATAGTCCAAAATCTCTACCAGTTGACAAATTTCTACCGGTTAATTGTGTCTCCGGCATATCGGCCAACCCTACTACATGACATGCGTGAATTGGTGGGTGTGGCTAAAAAGGCCATGATGTAGAAGTAGGCATTGATCTTCTGCAGAGGCGGTCTAACACTCTGGCAATAAAAGCTGTTTTTTGACTAACAAGGAAGTTTTGAGTTCTGAAACTTACAGGATATGCTAATAGTTCAATGACCTCTTATGGGCCCTATTTCAACGATCTGAGCACATGGTCTGAAACACCTGGTCTGAAGCACATGGCGCAGGTGCACTTAGGGCGTGTCCAAATCCACTTTTGCTAGTTTAATGACGGAAAAACTGGTCGGCGCACCAGGCTCAGGGTCCAAAAGGATTGTACCTAGTCTCTTAATGAGTCATGGGTGTGTTTTTGGCGTAACGTGCGTAACGTTTGGTTTGTGTTAAACCAGAGTCTCATCTCCCATTCCCTTTAAAAGCCACTTGCGCTTGCACCATGGCTGATTCGCTAATTACATGGAGGAATTTGCGATCGGAAAGACTGATCGCTTCTCCAGAGAGCAATCCTTTTATTTTTCATATTTAAAAAATGTTCGTGTGCTGCAGCGCATCCCTGTGTGTGTAATAAGCAGAGTGTACATATTCCTAATGCGTCCTTTAAATATTATACAAAAAAGACTGCGCTATTGACTTTAGACCAGGTTTTTGTTGGTCAAGGGTGCAGTCGTTTTCAGTTGCCTCAAAATTGCTACGCGCCTGAACACACCTTGTTTTTAGACCAGCAGGCCCATGGGCGAACAGATGGGCGTGAGTGCATTTGCTTTTTAAACAACGTGGCGCTGGACGTGAAAATAATAACTGTGCCGGGCTGAAACTAGCAAAAACACTAGCAAAAAAGACCTGGCGTCACATTGTGCCGGGTGAATAATAGCGTCATATGTGTTAAAATCAAGGAAAATTGTATTTCTCAATTTATGACCCCTTTAAACCCAAATACTATAAAACTACCATCAATTTAAGTTGTATTTTTGGAGTAGCATACAAACTAAAAGACACCAATAACTGCTCACTGGACTCAAACTGTCATATACCCCTGGGAAAACTAAAACACTCTTCTTAATTGTTATTCTTCGATTTTAAATCCATGACACTTAATTACACATTTGTGAGAAAGACATTGGTGAACTACACAGCCTACTAATTAATAACGCAGCGATCAGATTAAGCCACAGTATCCAACCCAGATCAGAGAGATTGACATCTGACCGTGTGACTGTGAGATCTCCACTGCCACAGGCCTTACAAAACTGTGTCAGTTAAACGAGTTCATGTCAGGTGCCAATACAGCCATAGAAAGAGATTATGTTCATTTAAAGTCTCCAAATGGAAGAATAAAACCGACGTTCATATAATGTTTTACAACATGAATGATTCCTAATGAGGTTTGATTAGAGAGATGTAGTTACATTTGTTTTTTAAATTCTAACTCAAAGTATGAGCATGAGTATTAGTGATTTTTTTGTTTAAGCATCATTAATTAGAGTGAAGTACAGTACAGTGCATAGCAATTAGTAATGTAGGATAATTGGACGGTTGAAATGTGACCAAAAGGCTTCCTGTTCTAAAATGTATTGTTTTTACTCCTCATGCTATAGTGTTACTTCCGTGTGGTCAAGTCAGGGAGTGAAAGCATTGATTTTTTAAGCTATCAATGTCCTACACAACAACAGTGTTAACGGATCATTTGGAGTTGAAGAATTTGCACTCAAAAATCACAAACATTACAGATTTATATGCACACATTGTAAGATTTTTTTAAGATTTTTTCTTTGGCTCACCACGGCTTTGATTAAAAACACAATAAAACAGTAATTGTGTGAACTGTTAATACCATTTAAAATATATTTTTCTATTGTAATTTAAAACGTAATATATTCCTGCTGAATTTTCAGACATTATTCAGACCATTTTGGGTGAACTATCCCTTTAAGTAAAGTGTTACCAAAATGCTTTAACATTATAAATGTCTTTACTGTCACGATTTAAATATTTTTAAAGAAAAAAGAAAAAAGAAAGTTACCATTTCAGCCATAATTCAGACATGCTGACATTATGCAGAACATTTAACGTTCAATTATATGGCTTATCAGAAACTGTCTTTTCTGACCTGCCACCACAAAAGTGTTATAAACACTATAGAGGCATCAAAACATGCCACTATCCCAAAAGTGCACTTTAAATCAGGTGATAATACATGACTTAAGGCCGGTGCACACTAAGAACGATAACTATATTTATATATTAGTTATATTATATATATATACTATATTATCGTCCACACCATACCATTCTGTTCATTCGAAGCACGTGCTTGTCTGCCGCTTTAAATGCTCAAGCTCATTACAGCAGGATGGATTCTGATTGGCTGTCAACGTTTTTATCATTCATCAAAAATCGTTCTGAAAGTGATTCCAACTATATAGTTTATTTGTGCCATTTTCGTTATAGCTGTTGTGTGAACTCTGCTATTTTTTTAATATTGAGAACAATTTTTAGAACTATATCTTTATTGTTATATTAATAGTGATCGTCCTTGGTATGAATGGGCCTTTAAGCATGGGAGGTGAGTTACACCAGTTTCAATTGGTTAGTTCATAACAGAATAGTCTCAGTTTTCTATTGACAAGCAGGCACATGGCAGAGGTATACTGCAGCTGGAGCTCACGCTGTTTGGCACCGATGGTGGTCAGGTGGCCTACAAACAGACCTGAGCGGGTACACTGGCACAGAATTGGAAGTTCACTGGGTTCACTCCAGCCTTGGAACTTAGAGCCAAGTGGGCCACGCCAGTAAATAATGTCTACTCTCTCTCTCTCTCTCTCTCTCTCTCTCTTTAAACAGAGAGCCGACCGCATCTGAGAGCACATCTTAATGGGAAGATGCAGAACCAGACTGCAAGATAAATAAAGATAAACAGATAAACTGCTAGATAAACAGATGCTTAATTATGGGATAGTATAATATAAATATTTTACATTCTTTCCAGTGCCTTGGGGCCTTGAGCAATACACTAGGTGAAATGTGGATAAAATCATGCAATTCAATTCACTTTGTCTCTAGTAAAGCAAAGTCCAGCAGTGCTTACACAGAAATAGCACATGACTGTAACATAGCGTAATCCAAGTTATGAGTAATTGATGATCATATTCGCGCAGACGTTCAGATGCTCGTGATTCCATTGAAGCACAAGATGCTCTTTTGGATCCTTCTCGAATCATGCTGGAAAACATGATCATCAGGTTTCATACAAACTCAAGTGCATGAGGTAAAACAAAAGAGGGGGCGAATTAAATACTAAGAAATGTAACAATTCATGCCAATTTTTTCACTCAAATTGTCATGCTGTTAATGTAGTTTGAAATGAAAATGTAATGGAATAGCACAAATAGTAGCATTTGACCCAAGAAATGCAAATGTTTAATCCATGTTATCCAGCATGATTTGAGAACATTGAGCTTCATTGGAAGCATCTGACCTTTTGAATTCAACACAGTCAAAAATATGCTTATATTTCTTTGATTAGTGACCTAGAAATAGTGCAGATCTTAATTTGTGTATGTCATGTCATAAATAAAAGTTTATTTCCAGGTTTATATATATATATATATATATATATATATATATATATATATATATATATATATATATATATATATATATATATATATATATATATATATATATATATATATATATATATATTGCTGTCAAATGATTAGTCGCATCCAAAATAAAATTAATTAGGCATATTTAATAAGGTATATTTTTGACTATGCTGAGTCCAAAAGGTCAGATTCTAATAATCTCACTGAAGCTCATTGTTTTCTAAAATCTGTACACTATTACAAACACAGAAGTAGAGGAAGTGTTGCATGTTACACTGCAGGACCTCACTGTCACTGCTTGACATCATGTCAACTACCCACCAACTAACAGGTGCACCCTTGCGATTAATACAGCATGTCAAGCAAACACAAGCACGGAGAGAGAGGCTGAGCTTTCTGTCAGCACACACCGCGCTCCATACGTGCATCGACTCGGGAGAAAACAGACATCCGCACTGCGAGCGCGAGTGGACAGCGCCGTGGTGCTGAAAACACCGCGCGGAGCTTCCATGGCAACCGCAATCGCGCAAATATGCGTGTCGCGTTAATGTTTAACGTCTGACCTATTCGACAGCACGCATTAAAACGTGTAGTAATCTCTGGTAAACGGCAGCTGATGGGATTTTTAGCGAAGATGGCGCCCACAGCTAACCCAACCCACCAGAGCCTCACAGAATGACCATAACTAAGACAAAATACTACATGCACACACGGCGCGGGCTACGAAAACCTCCGAGGCGCGTGACATCGACCTCTCTGGTGGTTAACCCGGGTATTTTGTCCGGGCCCCTCTCAACAATAGCCTAATATTGACAGTCTACGTAAGCAGACGTATTACATTTCAGGAGACAGTCAAGCTGAAAATGACAGGGAGCGTTTTAAAGAGACAAATGCAGCCATCACGAGCCCGTGACTGCAGCACTGCGAGCCCGCATACACTCTTTAAAATACAGGTTCCAAAAGGGGGGGGGGATCTCGGTGATGCCAAAGTTGAAGCGTCTTTGGTTCCCTAAAGAGCCTTTCAGTGAACAGTTCTGAAAAGAACCACAGGCTGAAGAACATTCGAATAATCTAAAGAACCCTTTTCCACTATTAAGAACCTTTTGTGGAATGAAACGTTAAAAGGTTCTCGATGGAACCATATGCCAATAAAGAACCAGTATTTGTAAGAGTGCCACTCTCGCCCCCTATTAAGGGCGCTGAACACAATCCGCTGGCTTACTTCAGCATGGACTGCTCTTTCTCCTCCTCTTTCTTCTGTCGGTCCATGACCGAGAGGATGATCTTCCTCTCCTCCTCGGTGAGGTGGCTCAGATCCGGCATGTCCGGCGGAGCAGGAGCCGCAGGGGATGCGGCCGGGGCCCCCCGAGCTGACATTTTCAGGTGGAGCTGCTCCTGAAAGAGCAATGGGTGAACATTAAATACATCTGCAGAGAATCCGTGCAGCCTACACATGTGCTCTTACTATAGACTGCCTGTGTTTATGGGATGCATAAATGTATTGATCTGGCTCTTAAAAATGACAGTGATGCCAAAGAAGAGACATTTTTAGTACCCCAAAGAACCTTTCAGTGAACAGTTCTTTTTAAGAGTGTATAGTAGCGTATATATTTTAAATTCCATTATGGCCTGATCATGAAGGCGGTATGTTTTAACACATTAGTTCATCTATGATACCATCATCATCATCACACACAGCCGGAGTGTGTGCATGGTAGATGTGGTACATTTAGAACATTATAAACGATAAACAGTGTAACCCCGTGACAGCATGGGGAACGCGTGTACTACGGTTCACAGTGTAGCTCGTCACGCTGGCTCATAAAAACAAGCATCTTCTGAGAATGAGGTGTAAAACCCTTGGGGCTTCTCGAGTTACATGCCGGTTTCCGGGAGCCGAGGGCATCCCGAGCATGCCTGTCGAATGTGTTTGGAGAGAAAACGAGTGCTTGCCTTTTATTTCCCAATCATGATGAATGCAGTCTAACCCATGGCTGCTGCTGCGAATGGAGAGCTCCCGCGCATCGTCCAATGGCAGGGCGCGCGATCCCTTATTGCGGTTATCGGCGTCCTCGCTCGCAACCTTTCCCGCGAATCCCTCCTGGTTGCTGCTGCTAACTCCAAGAGATTTCTTGAATGCACAAAAATGGATGCGGTAGGGGAAACGGTCTGATAGGCGAGCGAGGCGGAGCGACGGTCTTACGTAGGATGAAGATCAGATGGTCCAGTCTCGCGGGCGGGGGCAGCGGAAGTGCGCGCGCCCGGACACATTCATACGTTCATTGACAGGAGGCGCGAGAGGAGCTGGAGCTGTGATGTAGGCTATGGTGACTAGTCATCATTTTTTTTATGATTTATGTCTCAGATAGTAATGGATTAAATACTCTTTCTATTAGTTTTAAAAAAAAATCCACAGACCTCTTTAAGAAGCATGTTAATATCTATAACTTACTTAACTGCATCAAATTATTCACGTGTCCTTGGAAGACCACACTCTAAATAATTCTGGGTTGTTTCATGTTTGGGTCAAATATGAACAAACCCAACCGTTGGGTTAAAAAAAAAACGTTGGGTTTGTCCATATTTGACCCAAACATGAACCCAGATTTTTTTACGCCATTATGCAACTGAAAGACACAGCCCAAAACTAAAAATTGAGTGGCATATTATAATTATACCATATCAAATTAAATATCAAAATAATATATTTTAATTCTCATTAAACTGGACCTTAGCAGAACAAATAAGCAAATGTAGGCATACTCTAAATCAAAAGATCAATAGTTTGGTGTCAGTAAAAAAAGTGACAGTAAATACATTTCTGATATTCTTATTTCTAATTCAAATAAATGCTGTTCTTTAAAATTTTATATTCATCAAAGCATCCTCAAACATTATCATATCAAAAAATATTATGAGGCACAACTGTTATCAAAATTGATAGTAAAAATGAATTTACTTGAGCAGCAAATCAGCATATTAGAATGATATCAGAGGGATCATGTGACACTGAAGACTGGAGTAATATTCAGCTTTGCCATCACAGGAATAAATTACATTTAAAACAGTTATTTTAAATTGTATTAATATTTGTTTTCAATGTATTTTTGATCAAATAAATGCAGTCTTGGTGAGCATAAGATACTTCTTTCAAAAACATTAAGAAAACTTACCGACCCCAAACTTTTGAATGGTATAATATCATACAATTTAAACAATATTAGCTCACTGAATTAATAAAATAAGAAATAATGCAATCATATTATGCAATTCAAGTTTCATGATGACTTGGTGATTTGTATGTGCCATTCATTTCTTACCACCAGATTGTAATCAAGACCACCTAAACCAAGACCAAGACAAGACCAAGACCAGTGTGTGTTGAGACCAAGACAAGACCAAGACTTTGAGGGGTTGAGACTGTAAGACAAGACCAAGGCAGGGAGAGACAGAGTCAAGACCAAGACCAAAATTAAAAGAATATTTGCATGTATGCTCATATTTGTAAAAACAGCTCTCTTGCTCTTGTGATATTGCTTAATTATATATTATGTTATAATATAAAAATCAATACAATATACAAATACTTTTTTGCAATCATATCTTGAATTTTGTGTTACTTTTGGTGACATTTTTGACAATCCCTTCCTTATTGATTTCTGACCTGGCACAACAATATAAAAAAAGAAAGAAATCAATTAGAAATAAGTTATTGATTGCATTTGAAGAAGTAAGTTTTACATCCAATCACATTAAGGATGTTAACAAATAAATCAGACAAAGCTGGCGATTTAGTGATATCCCCGTAATTGTGTCCCAAGTCCTCTTAGTCTGAGACTAAGACCAAGTCTCGCATACAACACTGCCACCAGATAGATACAGTAATCAATGATCACTGACAAGCAAAAGAGATGTACAGATATTAAGACATGATTTCAACATGAGGTTCATATACAGGATGTTATTAAAGGAGTTGTCTATCTGGTTATGTTTCTGGTTAGCTACTTTTTCTTCTCTCTCTTATCATCGATTAAGTAAAGTAAATACAACTTACATTCATATGTATTTACAATTTATAGCCTACTTGTATATAAAACGAATTTCAAACATTAAATCATAATCTTTTAGGTCAAAATGCATCTATGGTCTGTAATGGAAATTTTGAACATAAACTATCAAAGGTGTTTTTGATATTAAACTCATATAAGATGATTTTGTTAAATATAATGGGAATTCTAGTTTTCTGTAACACATTTTTGTTTGATAAACTTTGATACTCTTCTCAATAGAACTAGTGTTCGTTGTCTGTAGCCTTGAAGAAGTTCTTGGAAAGTTTTGTTTTCACTCAAGGTGGGACAGCTGCAGATAACACCAACTAAGGAGTTTGTTATTGTGTTTTGTGTTATTGGCCTTCACCCACTGAAATGAGAGTATAAAAGTACGAGTGAGGGGTTTTTTCACTTTGTTTTTTTGTCTTTCCTGACTGCACAACCTGCATGTCCGAATTGACCTTCTTGGCAAGAATAAAAGCTTTTAAAGACACTTAACTTGTGTTTTTCAATTCCAGCTTCGCCATGATAGTTATTAAAGTTTCTTTTTTCCACAACAATCTGGCTACGAGGATGAGGATCCCGTGAGTGATTCGTCTGGACCTACAGCGTTGGTGATTGGCCATCCTAACTGAACATGAAGGTTAGTCTCTACCCAAGAAAGAGGGGTGAGAGGACTGATGGCTGGGGGCCTGGACTGTCACCAGCGGGATCTCAAAAGAACAAAGGAAAAGGAAAACGGTGAGACTGATTTGAAATTCATAATAGTGAATAGTGACTGACATTTCCAGACAACAGAAATATACCTGAAGGTTTCACTAGTTCATGAAACATTTCTTACAAGTTCGTAAGAATCTTTTATAAATCCGTAATAGTCTGTACAAGTTCATACAGAGGCTGTACAAGTTCATGCAGAAAAAGACCTGTACAAGTTTGTGCAGTCAAGACACAGAGGTGACGACCACTGTGTAAGGTATAAAGAAAGACGCATCTAAAGTACTCAGGGTTAAAGTATGGGGTCTGGAAATGGCAAACACAAGTTTCTGCAGAGGACTTGGATAGTCCCGTTTACAGGAAAAAAATAAAAATAAAATGGAAATAGAGCAATGGCTGAGTATTAGACTGGATAGAAAATTATTGTTTTCCAGCAAAGGGTACAATGATTGAGATAGTGTTAAATAAGCAGTGATGCCAGTAACGCGTTGCTTAGTAACTCTAATCTGACTACTTTTTTCCAGTAACGAGTAATCTATAAACGCGTTACTATTTCCAAACCAGTAATCAGATTAAAGTAATATCCAAGTCACTGTGAGTTACTATTTTAGATTTTCCTTAGTAAAAATATATATTTTTGCTTTCTCCTTGCGTCTCGGGGAGAGTATTTATATTAAGTCAAGAAAGACTGTCTTTATTACATTTTTTATTTTTTTATTAAAACATGTTTTTTTTCAGGAAATATTTTTTCATTTCAACTTAAAATTTCAGGAGATACATTGTTGACGTTACTGTTAAAAATGCACTCCCAATAAAGTGAGTGTTGGCAAAAACGGTTGTCATTTCTATGTTGAGGCGGCAGGGGTGTTGTCGGCAACTGCTGAATGTAAATAAAGTTACTTGTAATCTAACTTAGTTACTTTTAAAATCAAGTAAACTGTAAAGTAACTAAGTTACTTTTTAAAGGAGTAATCAGTAATCAGTAATTTTTCAAAGTAACTGTGGCAACACTGTAAATAAGGTTAAATAATGTATGGAAAAACCATGAAGAAAAATTGAAAAGCAAAATAAGTTTGAAGGATAGACAAGAAGATAAGTTTTAGATATATCAGAAAACACTGAATGCGGTTAGAGGGATCAGAAAGACGTGAAATAAAACAAGCCGGGAAAGTACTCTCATATATACAGAGAAAAAGATAACGGATACTGCTAAGTGTTCTCTCTATCCCAATGCAGAATTGCAGTGTGTAAAGGTGAGCCACAACCTCGACTCCAGCCCTAGAGCATCGCTTCCAAGTGCACCACGGCAGCAAGAAGCACCACCAGATTACAGCAAGGCTGCAGGAGGATCAGACCAAGATCACCTTCCAAAACAAAGACTCTGTATTACAATACCACCATGCCATAACCCCACAAAGAACAAAGAAGAAGAAGAAAAGATGAAGCGACTTCAAGCAAAGGCTCGTCCTGTCAGAACTGACAGCTGAAACAGACAGTGAAGAGGAAGACAACGAAAATGACTAATCGGAAGACAAACCAACCATCATGGCACCAATGGTGGAGGTCTCAGGACCAGAAGGAGCCATGCTGGTCAGAAAAAGACCTAAAAGAAGCAATGACTCATCTCTCTGACCCCATTGAATTGGGTTAGAAGTTTGCTGCAGAGTTTCTATTGTTCTGCCAAGATTTCAGTCTCATGGTAAATGAACTAAAACGATTGCTGATGCTCCGGTTGGGGCCAGCAGAGTGGCACAAGATCAAAGCCCACTTTCCAACAACATATTTGAGAAAAAGCAATGTCAACTGGAAGCATTCTGAAAATGCAGTGCACAGACAACATATCGAAGACCTGTGTACACGCATCAAGGAAGTATTACCTGCAAAAATAAACACTGCAAAGATAAGCACCTGCAAGCAAGATAAAGATGAAATGGTGCAAGAGTATAATGCCTGATTAAACGAACTGTTCAATCGACACTGTGGAATGTCAGAACCCCCAGAAAGAGAAATCACTGTGAGTCTGTGGCACAAGCACAACATTTTTCTCAATGGCTTGAGGCCAGAACTGTTAGCAGCTGAAACTAAGTTGAATCGGATAGGACAAAGCCCGTCAGGACCTGATCAGAAAGACAAGATGCTGAAAGACAACAGAAGGAGAAGAAGAAGAAGAAGAAGAAGAAGAAGAAGAAGAAGAAGAAGAAGAAGAAGAAGAAGAAGAAGAAGAAGAAGAAGAAGAAGAAGAAGAAGAAGAAGAAGGGAAATACAAAGAGTTGCATATGGCTGCACTAACAATGTACCAAAGTTTGACAGATACAAGTGGCCCAACACAAGGTGGAAAAGGACAAAGACAATCTTGTGGACCAGGACAAGGTGGCCGAGGAAGAGGCAGAGGGTATGTGAAAACGAACCCTGAGACTTATTTTGCCTGTGGAAAGAAAGGGCATTGGAGGAATGAAAGCCCTGGAAACCCGTATGGTGACTGGAGCGGTGACTAAAGACTGAGAGCAGAGCGGGGCAGGGGAAGTGGGAGTGGTCAACCTCAGCACGGAGGGAAAGGAGGAAGGTTGAACACACACACACACACACACACACACACACACACTGCAAAACTAACTTCTTCTCACAGCAATGAAGAAATGCTTGCTCGCTTAAATATTCGCATCTAGACAACCAGAAAATCCGCAAAAGGTAGGCACATGTTCATCTCAATGACAGTGCTTAGAAACAATTACTCCAAATAAGAATGTGGATCAGAAATGTTGAATTCTTTTTTATAATCGATTCAGGAGCTGCAAACAGTGTGATTAAAATAGAAGAAATCACACCAGTGCCTAAGTTAAGTCTGGTCAGTGGGGGCATTGGGCCAAACATTGAAAGAGAAATTCTCTGTTCCATTAACCCTCTGGTGCTCTTCGGTCATTTCTGACCGGAAAATTTTCTGTTTTGAGTTTTTAAAAATCACTGCTTCATCGGAATGATATGAAACTTTGTGACTTTTCTAGCATTAGGTATATAAACACACACAAAAATTGGGGTCACGATTCGAGCATGCTAATTGGTCGTAAAAAAAAAAAAAAGTAGCGTTCATTGTTTTCGGTCATAAATGACCGACCATAAGAAATGAATGGAAAATCGGCAAAAACACAAAAATTCTCAGAATATTTGTGTGTACAATCTACAAATCGGCCACGATGCTGAAAAAAAGTACACAGCAGTAAAGGTGTGATACTGACACATCCACTAACCATAATTATTGCATAAATATTAAAAAATACCATCAAATCATCTCAAAATACAAAATTAAAAAGAAAAAATATTATTGAAGAAAAATAAATTGCATTGGTTTTACTGGGGTGGAGGAAGTTTAATTTTTAGGTGTCCGGTCACTTATGACCGGGAAGACAACCAATGCAACCCCTAAACGAAGAGCACCAGAGGGTTAAACAGAGGATGACATCCAAACATTGTTTTCTACTCTCAGATGTATGTCCTGTAAATTTATTGGGACAAGATTTAATGTGTAAGTTAGGCATTTCATTGCTCTCTAATCCAGAGGGCATAACAATAATGCAAGGGGCCATTCAAACAATAGTCAAAATGAAAAAATATATATATATTTGCTTTATGAATATCAATTGAAAGATTATTTTTTTAAGCGACTCTGATATCAATAGCCTGATTCTGAGTTTATGCAAGCTAATGATTTACACAGCACTTCACATGTCTCATGGGGCCCGATTACCAGAGTGAACAGAAATGTTTTCTACAATATGAGGTTTTGCTGTCTATGTCATGGTTATGGTGTGAGAAAAAAAGTAAACTTTACTTTACTTTACACTTTCTGTAAAGTTAAGGGAATAACAGTATTTTTTTATGTGTTTAATTATCTTCCCCATGTGTCACTGTTAAGAGCAGACTGTGACCACTGGGAAGATTTGGGCCTATTTGTGAAAATATGCATGTTTAGTACAACAGTTGAGTTTTAGCTGCTGACACTAAAGTTTCAACTAAATATTCAAATAAATTTTCAACTAAATTACTGATCTGCCTGCATTGTCACTATATGATAATTGAAATGAGCTGGATGACATCGCCGTTTTCTCCAGAGTGGCTGTACAGCCGAATCAAATTCTGTTGCACTGTGAAGCTGCTTTGAAACAATCGGCATAAAAAAAGCGCTATATAAATAAAGGTGACTTGACTTGACTTGACTAGTACGGATTGGCAAGATACTGCAGAAAAAGAATATTAAACAAAAATATGTCAAACTGATGTTGAAGTTAGGCTATTCGTAATGTATGTGGACGATAACTTAACTCCAGTGGTGGAATGTAACGAAGTACAAATACTTTGTTACTTTACTTAAGTCAATTTTTCACGTATCTGTACTTTACTTAAAGGGTTAGTTCACCCAAAAATGAAAAATCTGTCATTAATTACTTACCCTCATGTCGTTCGACACCAGTAAGACCTCCGTTCGTCTTCGGAACACAAATGAAGATATTTTAGTTGAAATCTGATGGCTCTGAAAGGCCTCCATTGGCACAATGCACGGTTCACTCTCAAGACCCTTAAAAGGTACTAAAGACGTCGTTACAAAGTCCATCTCACTACAGTGGTTCTAAAATAATTTTATGAATCGTCGAGAATAGGCCTCATGAAGCTTCGAAGTGTTATGAATCAGTGAGTCGAATGAGCAGTTTGGATCGCCAAATTTCAGCAGTTTGGCGGTTTGACACGCAATTCGAATCATTATTCGACTCACTGATTCATAACGCTTCGAAGCTTCATGAGGCCGTGTTTTGAAATCGTCATCACTATATAAGTCGTTATTTAGGGTTTTTTTGCGCACAAAAACTATTCTCGCCGATTCATAAATTAAGACCTGCGCCACCATAGTTTCATGTTTAAACATTCTTTCCAACATTTCTTATTTATATTACAAAAAAGTTTTAAAACAATCTCATAACATTATTTAATGCAGTTGTAATTTTTCAATGTAAATTATGTAATTTGATTGTTAACAGCGGTGTCTTATTATAATATAATGTATTGATCACATTTAAGAATATAAAAGGAAAGCTGAAGCATAGCCTATAAGATAAAGGGGGAAAATGCCCTTTATAAAAGGTAAAAATATCATAAATATGCAGATTTAAATACGTCAAAGCAGATTGAACACTAGTGAGAATATTGCTTCATAATGATATTTAACTCTGCAGATCACCCTGATAGATAACCATAATTGTAAGTCAGAATGTAAACTGGGCCACAGATGGTAAGCACAATTACATTAACCCAAAACTAACTTAATTAAAATGCCACAGCCCATCCTGTTTATTATTATTATAATATAGACATTAAGAGAATAAGTTGTTTTATTAAAAGTACTTATACTTTTAATACGTAAAGTACAGTTAATATCAGGTACTTTTTACTTAAGTAGGGTTGTCATTGTGGTACTTATACTTTTACTAAAGTAAATATGTCTCTAGTTATTTGTACTTTTACTTAAAGGTCCCATGGCATGAAATTTTCATTTTATGAGGTATTTCAACATTAATATGAGTTCCCCTAGCCTGAATATTGTCCCCAAGTGGATAGAAATGTTGATCGGTGTAAAACCGAGTTCTGGCTGTCTTTCTCTGCCTTTGAGAAAATGACAGGCCAGACTAGCCAATCCTGAAGTCTCCTGGTTTGACGTCCAAGCAGGAACGGTTTCCTCCCTTTCCTCCGCCCAGAGAATCTGGCACGCCCATGCAAACACTCGAGAGATCATGGGTTGTGAACGAGTGAACGCTGGCAGTTTCTCCAGTGTTTGGATGTACAAATGAAAACAGAAGTCTTTTTTCAGTTCCTTCTGATCTGTGATCAGTGATTTCTTATGTGTAGCTAATTATTTATTATTCGTGCACACACTGCGGCTTCTCTCTCTCCCGACAGAACGGTGTTTTCGTGTTTTCTATCTTGTGAGTCAGTGTTTTTGTACGTCCTCGTCGCATCTATCTGTTCTTAAATGTGCATACAGTCGGGAGTTTCTGCTCAACATCGGCAGAGCCACATCTTTAGAGATAAACCTCACGCACGCCGAAGCTCGGCCTTCAACATCCCCGACCCCCAGTACTGCATCTGGCCCACAGCGGAGGCACCAAACGCGGCGTTAGATTAAGCAGACGGGGGGTAAGCGTGAGCGTATCCGGCTAAGCTAGCCAGCTTTCCCCACAATAAACTGGATTACATTCGATTACTGCTGTTGTGTCTTTGTTTGCGCTGTGTAAGTTACTCAATGCGCGTCACTGACGCTTTTCATATAATTGGAACATATCTAGAAATAATGCTTTAATCAAACTTACTAACTCGTTCATCTCGCTGTAATGGTACATTGCATGTGTTACAAAGTTGGTAGAATAATGATGAAGATGGACTCGGCGTGACTGGGACTCGTGTTTATTCAGAACTCTCAGATACAAACACAATAAACTCGCGCTGACAGACAGCGCTCTCACAACTCAGTAGTTACTATAAATAACTTTGTTAGCAATCGCTCCGTCTCCGTGATGTCCGGTTCGCGAACGAATCATTCTTTTGAATTGGTTCTTTTTAGTGAACCAAACCAGTTCACCAAATCGGACTGAATCGTTCTAAACGGTTCGCGTCTCCAGTCAGCGCTGATCCATAATTTACTAAAGTTACTAACTTTCTGACATGAGTGACAGCCCCTCCGACTAGAAATAAACTAAGAACCTGAAGTATATTCTAGTAACTACAACAGTTCACCCTGAACTGAGACATGCTGAGAGAACTGATGAGAAATGAACTCAGGTCCATCCGTCTCTCTGGCAGCAGCTCGTGCGTCGTAGACCTCATTAAACCACGCCCCCTCCGCTCATTTCAAATGCAAAGATGTCAGCCAATCACAACAGTGGGCGTTTTTACTGAAGTCTCACAGCAGACACGCCTCTTGAAACAGGGCAGTCAGCCACAGGGCAAACAGCAGTATAGAAAAAATGCCTTTTATTTCTAAATTATGACATTTTATGACGTAAAAATCATACTAACAATATAAGTACACCTCAGGAAACACTATAAAATAATAGAAAAATGCCATGCCATGGGACCTTTAAGTACTGAGATTCACAGCTGCGTAACTCACTGTCTCCTCTCAGAGGAAGTGGCAGCCAATATTGAAGCCCTAAGGGACGTCCCAGAAACCATTTGTGCAAAAAATGCGGAACCGGTATAACACCAAAATCTGACTATACAGCATACAAAAAACAATATTTACTGAAACAGGAAGCCATCGATGGAATTACAGTGTTTGAGTTATTAAAAGCAGCTGGCATTATTGTGCCGTGTGATAATATACATACGCCAATTTTCCCAGTTAAGGGAATAAGAGAGGCTGGCCAGCACACGAGTGGCGTTTTGTACAAGACTTACAAGCAGTCAATGAAGCATGCGCATACCACAAGTGTCCCAAGCCCTTTTGTCACAAGTGCCGAATGATGGTGAATGGTTCTCTGTTGTCGATATAATGCCTTTTTCAGCGTGCCTGAACATCCAGACAGACAATTTTGGATTTAATTTCAATAGAAAATCTTATACATTCACAAGGCTTTGTCAAGGCTAATGTGAATTACCAACCATTTATCATGAGGCACTGAGAAGAGGCTTAGAACCATTACAGCTCACGTCAGGTACAGCGTTGTTGCAATACGTGGATGACCATATGATCTGTAGTCCGAGTAAGCAACAGTGCGAACAGGATACAGTGAAACTCTTGAAACTGAAGGTCACAAGATTAGCCTGTCGAAACTACAATATGCACAATGAGAGGTTACATTTTTAGGTCATGTAATAAGGGACGGAGAAGGGACATCTCTGTCCAAAAAACGTGTGCATGGAGGCAATCCAGAAAGTTCAAAAACCTGCAACAAAGAAGCAGTTAATGTCATTTCTGGGTGTGTGCGCTTACTGTTGAACATTTATTCCAAATTATGCAAATGATGAGGCACCATTGAGCTCAATTGCTCATGAAAAAGGCCTCAAACCTCATGATAAAATAATGGCCATGGATGAATTTGGCTAACTATCATGGTCTGAGTTATTGTTGTGGCAGAAAGAAACCACACCTGTGCAGCGCATAACGTGGGAAGGCAGAGAGCAAGTGAGCTTGCCCTGTGCACCAAACAGCCTCAGCAAATCCAACACAGGGATCAAGGGTGAGTGCTAGTAACGACTCTCCCTTGCCAACACGGGAAAGCCCATTGCAACGGCTCGCAAAGAGTCACCCTGGTGAAGATGGACCATCCACGGGTCTAAAGAGATGATCAGATGTGAACCAACTAATGGTTTAATTTTAGCAGAAGAATCAGTTTGTGTGATGTTTTTGATGATTTTATTTGATTCAACTATAAGATTGAGTATTGCTATAGATCTCATGATTTGATTAGTTGAAAATATTCCAGGTACATGTAAATTGAAAGAGGAAAATGTATTGATATTATAGACTATAGGGATTCTAACATTATTGTAAAATAAAAAAAATATTAATTAATTTAAACTTGAGGGTTTTAAAATCCTAATGAAGACATTACAGCCACAGATGCTACAATTTTAGTTAACAGTTCTCTAAGAAGAGGGAATGTGATAAGCCACTTTGAAGGTCTGAATATTATGATTAAAGTGCGCAATACAGGGCAAAAAAGAAAATCGGTGAAGTATGCTTTGCTAAAGCAAAATTCTGAAAAGCTTACCTACAGTGTGGTTACCGAGTTAATGATATGGATCAATGGATCTATTATGAACTATTACAGTTCTCCAAAATTACCAAAATTGACTGAGTTAGTTTAAAGATTTAATGCCATGTCAGCATTGGCAAGAGCTGAGTTATACAGAAGTTAATTTTAAACAACTATGTTTAAAACAATAGATTAGAGTTATACAAAATATTTGTGTTAAAAAAGAGAGATAATTCTAAAATAAAGTATTATTTATTAAATTAATTTAAATAACCTGATGTATAGATTGAGAAAGTATAAACAAAATTTTGAACATAACGAACTATATCAAACCATATTAGGTGTTTTTGATATTAAACTCATATAAGATGTTTTTGTTAAATATAATGGGAATTCTAGTTTTCTGTAGTAAACACATTTTTGTTTTATAAACTTTAATCTTCTCAATAGAACTAGTGTTTGTTGTCTGTAGCCTTGAACAGGTTCTTGGAAAGTTTCGTTTTCATTCAAGGTGGAACAGCTGCAGATAACACCAACTAAGTGTTTGTTATTGTGTTTTGTGTTAATGGCCCTCGCCCTTGAAATGAGAGTATAAAAGAACGAGTGAGGGACTTTGTCAACCTGCATGTCCGAATTGAGATTCTTGGCAAGAATAAAAGCTTTTAAAGACCCTTAACTTGTGTTTTTCAATTCCAGCTTCACCATGATTATTATCTTCTTTTTTTCCACGACAGGTCAGTCACAGGAAACATAAATCCTGTAAAATGTGTCCAAACCTGATGTACACTATATTGCCAAATGTATTGGGACACCCCTCCAAATAATTGAATTCAGGTGTTCCAATCACCTCCATGGCCACATGTGTATAAAATCAAGCACCAAGGCATACAGACTGCTTCTACAAACATCTGTGAAATAGTAATTTTTCAGGAGTTGGCCATGGCCCCTTAGTTCCAGTGAAAGGACCAAGACATTTTGGACAATTTCATGCTCCCAACATTGTGGGAACAGTTTGGGGATGGCCCCTTCCTGTTCCAACATGACTGTGCACCAGTGCACAAAGCAAGGTCCATAAAGACATGGATGAACGAGTTTGGTGTGGAGGAACTTTACTGGCCTGCACAGAGTCCTGACCTCAACCTGATAGAACACCTTTGGGATGAATTAGAACGGAGACTGCGAGCCAGGCCTTCTCGTCCAACACCAGTGCCTGACCTCACAAATGCGCTTCTAGAAGAATGGTCAAAAATTCCCATAAACACACTCCTAAATCTTGTGGAAGGCCTTCCCAGAAGAGTTGAAGCTGTTATAGCTGCAAAGGGTGGGCCAAATCCACATTAAACCCTACGGATTAAGAATAGGATGTCATTAAAGTTCATGTGCATGTAAAGGCAGGCGTCTCAAAACGTGTGGCAATATGATGCATTGGATCTAACTTAAATAGCCTATACTACGTCTACGTGTCATATTAGAATATAATACAAAGCTGTATGTATAGTATATGTACTATAAATATCTAAATAGTTGTAAATATAATGTAATGAGTCATTGTCAAATATAGTCGCTCACGCTTGATCTCAAAACAAAGCTCACATGCACAGATTTGTAGAGCCTGTGGAGAGGGCTGATCTCTGAAAGACATCATATAATATGTGATGGAGATCCGCTGCTGCGATGCATGTTGCTCCGCCCACTGACATGCGTCATCACGCTCTGTTATTTACCTTCTTCCACAGTGGAGAGGAGTGGAGGTCAGACAGACGTTGAAAGAAATGATAGCGCTCAATAATGGCCCAGCGGTGGCTATTGAATTTAATAGGGAAATTGGTTATTTGACGTTTTTTCTTTAATAACAGGGTTAGTGTGTCGCTGTCTGCACTCACAGTGTTTTGACTGCCACTTGCGCACTCAGGGTGTCCGTCTTTAGAACGTAAACAAACATGACTGCTACCATTTCCAGGCAGAGACATGCTGCAGTCGCTGCAGACTCCTCTGGTTCTTCTTTTTCCATTACAGCAAGCCTCCTGCGACTCTCTAAACACATCAAATATGAAAATCTTGCAGCTGGACTGAGTGGGGGTGTTATTTCCACAATGGTGTTACACCCCCTGGATCTGATCAAAATCAGGTTTGCAGGTAAGTACGTTCACATTATTTAATATTGCAGAGTGTGTCTCAAAACCTATAGAGCTGCCTACCTAGATAGCACGTGAATGCATTAAAATAAATCCTGTCTAGAAAAGCTTTTTAGTTAAATTATAAAATAACACAATAACTGATTATATATTAACAGGGGGAAAAAAATTATATGAAATCTAATATAAATGTGTACATTGTCGGGTCATTATTATTTCTACAAGTGTAAGGAACAGAGAGCAAGGCACTTGCCTTGTAAAGTTTTCACTGAATAATAATAAAAATGAATTATTTTAAAATGATATTATTAATGTCCATCATTATTCCAATCATTTCTGATAAATGAATCACTTTTAAAATGTTAAAGTTGGCATGAAACGGAAGTTGTGAAATAGCTTCTCGAACAAGAAAAAATGCAGGGCGGTACTAGATTTAGTCCATCAGGAATTTATTGGATCGCTATAGACCCTTTTCACATTTCCGGGTTTCTCAGAGCGGAAGTCGTCATAGTTGGGTTAAAAATGATAGCTGTGAAAGAGATAATACATTAAATATTTTTTTGTGTGCCTATTTGCTCAAATAGCAAAAGAAAATGCCACAATAGTGATTTCACAACTTTCAAAAAGAGGGAAAAAATAGATTGAGATTGATAACGGCAGTCAAAAGAGACATATGTACATTTTTACCATCACTCCTATAGACGCTGTATTAGAAACACCCTCACAGCAGTGGTAACTTGTTTTTTGTAATTTGATGCAAAAGTAATCAAATACAAAGTATTAGAGTTATAAATGTACATGTATATATAAAAAAAAAAAAATACAAAACACTTTGCAGGATTTACGATATTGATGACCGTTAAAACGTGTCATCACCGTCTGTGAAAAGGGTCTATTGTTGTGATCCATGAGTGTGGTTGTCCCGCCCTCACGCCAGTAAACACATCATTAGAGAAGAGAAGAGATGTCGTCGCAAGCGGGAGAGGAATCTTTTTCGATTAAACATTATGAAGACGCATAAATAGAAAAAAATAATAATAATGTGCATGGATAAATTATTTATAATAAATGCTGCAGTATTCCAAAACAAGAATTGTCCATTTTGATTTCATGGTTATTTTAACCCAATTGTGCATGTATTCAAAAAAGTGTTACTATACAAACAACATAGGAATAAATGATCTTTGGATCAAGTTTCACAATCTCCAAAAGCATGTTGTTTTCATGCTCACTAGGTTTTGAGACACAGCCAAAAACAGTAGAAAAACAAACACAGACACAGAGGGCGCAACACAGGTAGTTGTACATTTGCACTGGCCTTAATTCCATTTTAAGGATATTTTAGACTACATTGAAGCAGAAGTGTGAGTGTGTTATCACCCCCACTGTTTCTTACTCTTTCCAGTAAGTGATGGTCTGAAAATGCGACCCCAATACGATGGCATGGTGCACTGCATGAAGACCATCTGGAAGATGGAAGGAATTAGAGGTCTCTATCAGGGTGTGACCCCCAACATCTGGGGGACTGGGGCATCATGGGGCCTTTACTTCCTCTTGTAAGTAGTTGAAGTTGTGTTAAAAAGGGAAGCACAGAATGGAATTTCCTGTTTGAAACTTCCGTATTCACTACCATTCAAAAGTTTGAGTCAGCACCATTTAAAAAAAAGAGTTAATACCTTTATTCAGCAAAAATGCATTGAATTTATCAAAGGTGACAGTAAAGACATTTATAATAGTATTAAAGATTTCCATTTCCATTTCAAATGCTGCTTTTGAACTTTCTATTCCTCAAAGAATCCTGGAAAAATGTATTGCATTTCCCACATAAATATTATTAACACTGATAACCAAATCAGCATATTAGAATGATTTCTGAAGGATCATGTGACACTAAAGACTGGAGTAATGATGCTGAAAATTCAGCTTTGCCATCACAGGAATCAATAACATTTTAATATATACACTATATTGCAAAAAGTACTGGAACACCCCTCCAAATCATTGAATTCAGGTGTTCCAATCACGTCCATGGCCAAAGGTGTATAAAATCAAGCACCTAGGCATGCCGACTGCTTGCTTCTACAAACATTTGTGAAAGAATGGGTCTCTCTTTCAGGAGCTCAGTGAATTCAAGCGTGGTACCGTGCACAGGCTGCCACCTGTGCAATAAGTCCATTTGTGAATTTTGAACAACAGCAACTCAGCCTTGAAGTGGTAGGCCACGTAAAATCACAGAGCGGGGTCAACGCATCTTGAGGCGCACAGTGCGCAGGAGTCGCCAACTTTCTGCAGTCAATCGCTACAGACCTCCAAACTTCATGTGGCCTTCAGATTAGCTCAAGAACAGTGCGTGGAGAGTTTCATGGAATGGGTTTCCATGGCCGAGTAGCTGCATCCAAGCCTTCGTAAGAGCAATGCAAAGCGTCGGATGCAGTGGTGTAAAGCACACCGCCCCTGGACTCTAGAGCAGTGGAGACGTGTTCTCTGGAGTGACATCACGCTTCTCTGTCTGGCAATCCGATGGACGAGTCTGGGTTTGGCGGTTGCCAGGAAAACGGTACTTGCCTGACTGCATTGTGCCAAGTGTAAAGTTTGGTGGAGGGAGGATCATGGTCTGGTGTTATTTTTCAGGGGTTGGACTTGCCCCCTTAGTTCCAGTGAAAGGAACTCTTAATGCTTCAGCATACCAAGACATTTTGGACAATTTCAAGCTCCCAACTTTGTGGGAACAGTTTGGGGATGGCCCCTTCCTGTTCCAACATGACTGCAGACCAGTGCACAAATCAAGGTCCATAAAGATATAGATGAGCAAGTTTGGTGCAAAGGAACTTCACTGGCCTGCACAGAGTCCTGACCTCAACCCGATAGAACACCTTTGGAATGAATTAGAGCAGAGACTGCAAGCCAGGCCTTCTCGTCCAACATCAGTGCCTGACCTCACAAATGCGCTTCTAGAAGAATGGTCAAACATTCCCATAAACACACTCCAAAACCTTGTGGAAAGTAGGGGTGTAACGATTCATCTACTACATCGATGTATCGATTTATTTTCTTATGATCTAACTACATCGATCTGTGCTCGGCAAGTTGGCCTTCCGGACGACATATATCGATCTAACATCGTTTTAAAAGGTAATCAATCGATTGTATCGATCATGGGAAATAACACATTGGATTTAAGCACGTCAGACTTTATATGGATATTTTTTCTTAGCACTTTTAATGATAAAGCCGTTAAACGTTACTCGATTAAGTCTGCCTATCTGTGACATCATCGCAACGCACGCACCAGCAGCAGCGCTAAGAAAACAAAACATAGCATGGCGGATGACAGAGAAGCCAACGTGTGAGAAATTATCAAGCCACCAGGAGAAAGAGCTAAGTTAGTAACGTGTTACCTGTACTTTCAACCCTTGCTAATGTTACCTGTGCATTCCTGACACCAGTGTGCCTGCAGAGCGAGTTTTTGTACTGCTGGCGACATAGTGAACGCACAGAGAAGTGTTCTGCGGTCAGATCATGTTGATATTTTTGAAAAAGAAATCTGTAGAGTCATTGAAGAGTAGTTGGTTACATTTTATCTTTGTTAAATATTGTTTGTTTATTAAACTGAGAGTAGTAGCAGGTTCAGCCAGTTTATTCAACCGGAAGAAATGTTGGTTGCACTTTATTTTTGATATTAATATTGTATTTGTATTATTTTAATGTTGTAAAACAACAGCAAAAGTAGCAGGTAAACCTACTATTAATTAAACCTGAAGAGTAGTTAGTTGCACTTTATTTTTTATATTAATATTGTAATATTTTTATGTTGGAAAACAAAAGCAGAAGTAGCAGGTTAACCTACTGTTGAAATGTTGGTTGCACTTACTGTGCTTTTATTGAAAATGTATTGAATATTGAAAATGAGAGCAGAAAAGGTTATCTTCCTGTTAATTCATCCTAAACTGTTGGTTGCACTTTATTCAAATAAAATTTGAATGCATTTGCCATTAATTGTTGTTTACTTGTTTGTTTATATCCATAATTAATTGATACCTGATTCCCTTACAAGAAACAACAGGAATCTAGGAAACTTCACCTGCATTGAGCAGTATCCAGATATTTATTTCAGTCACACAATTTTTGGCTAAAAAGTTACTGAATCGATTTCAAGTCACTGAATCGTTTCGGATCGTATCGTTCTAAATTAACCAATATCGTCCTTGAATCGTATCGACAACCTCAAATCGTGATACGAATCGAATCGTTGTTAAAACGAATCGTTACACCCCTAGTGGAAAGCCTTCCCAGAAGAGTTGAAGCTGTTATAGCTGCAAAGGGTGGGCCAACTCCATATTAAACACTACAGATTAAGAATAGGATGTCATTAAATTTCATGTACATGTAAAGGCCGGCGTCCCAAAACTTTTGGCAATATAGTGTATTTAAATAGAAAACTGTTATTTTATATTGTAATAATATTTCACAATATTACGGTTTTACTGTATTTTAATCAATGAAATGCTGCCTTGGTGAGCATGAGAGCCTTTAAAAACCTTGAAAACCTTGAAATCTTACCCACTAAAACTTTCGAACAGTAGTATAAATGGCATTGATATTGACTTTTTTTTCATTAAAAAAAAATTAAAAATAGAAGTGAACTTTTTTGAAAAGGCATCAGGTTCACAGGTCAAAAAAAGAAACACACAGTGCTGTGTCAGTTGATACGTTATGAAGATACTCCACAAAGCTATCTGACCTAATTTCAGATCAGGATCCCTGGCAAACAAAGTGTTCATGTGCAAAAACATTATACGGGTAGCAACACTGAAATATAAGTAGCAAGAGCCTTGTTAATTTGTTCTTTGTCCTTCAAAATCCTTTAATAAGTACTGGTACGCTGTAATATTAAGAGGAACTTATCCCCTAATATTTTGTTTACAAAATCAGTCAAAAATGAAGTAGGTAAAATCAGACGATGAAAAGATTTAGCTCCACAATCTTATATCCAGCAGGGGTTTAAATACAGCAGCATTGGCCCAAAAATAAATGATGTGATGATTTACTCAAGTCATATAGTGAGTAAATCATAACCATTTTAGTTTTTCCTCTTCCATCAATGTAAGCCTACCCTCACTAAAATCCCCATTGTGTTTCAATAACAATTATATAAAGGATGCTCATTTTACAGCACTGTTAATGCACTGTACAATAGACATCCATGTGCTATTTGGCTCTCAGGAACATAATGTGGTCCTTTTTCATCTTCCCACAGTTATAATGCTATTAAAGCGTACACACAGGAGGGACGGCAAACAGAGCTGAGTGCTGGCGAACACCTGGTGTCTGCAGCGGAGGCGGGTCAGTATGAGAAAAGAGCCACCTGTGAGCTTGACAAAACGAAACACAGCTAAATCTGTAGCTCAGACTGGAACAACTGGAATGTCAGAGGCCTTGGAGACTATGTGTTGAGCTAGCTGGGTCTTTCCTGTTATGCCGAGCCTTTTGGCTGTGCCGTCCACTCCTTAACTAGCAACTGTGAAATGAGTATGCTCGATATATAAAAATATATACCAGGCTGTATACCAGATCAAACCCACACACTTGTGTTTTTGAAAGAAATTAAATACTTAATACTTTTATTCAGCAAAGATGCATTACATTGACAGTATAATGTTACAAAAGATTTCTATTACAAATAAAGGTTGTTCTTTTGAATCTTCTGTTCATTAAAGCTGCAGTCCGTAACTTTTTCGCTCTGGCGGTTCTTGCATGTGTCTTGCGGAAGAACATTGCAGCCGGAGCTACTTCTCTCTGTTTATGTCTATGGCGAGTCACGCAGGGACTGTGCTCCTCCGCAGCGGTTCCTACTAGACCGGTCTGAAATAGTCCCAATATAAACACTTATTATAAGTGTACCATAATGATTCAGGGTAAGACACGGTTTGGAAAATGGATTTTTGTTGTACATTCTCATTATATCATTTTTTGTAAATCTTGAACACAATTAAAGTTACGGACAGCAGCTTTAAATGCAGTTCATGACTTACAGCTTAAATCCTTTAAAAAAAAAAATTCTGTGGCTTCAACAAAAATATTAAGCAGAACAACTACGCTTTCTACATTGATGATAGTTTTTTTTTAAAAGCAGCAAATTAGCATATTAATATGATTTCTGAAGGATCATGTGACTGAAGACTGAAGGAATAAATTATAATAATATTAAAATAGAAAACAGTTCTTTTAAATAGCAATAATATTTCACAATATTACTGTGTATTACGTTGCAAATACTTACTCATGTCAGCACGTTTTACAATTTCATTCTTAGTATATCGTGTGCACGTCTGCATGATATAATAATTAATTCCCCCATTTTACTAAATCATGGCCACGGTGCAATAACTTGTTCCCTTGTTTTAGTTTTGTTTATTTTTTAAAGGTGCAGTGTGTAGTATTTATGAGGATCTATTGACAGAAACGCAATATAATATACATAACTATGTTTTCATTGGTGTATAAAGACCTTACATAATGTACCGTTATGTTTTTATTACCTTAGAATGAGCCATTTCTATCCACATACTCCGCAGGTCCCCTTACAGTGAATTTTGTGCCATCATGTTTCTACAGTAGCCCTATACGGACAAACTTCTCTACAGAGCGCTAGTCACTCTCTGCTCTCTCCAACAACGACATTTTTGTCCTGTGTCGGCCACCGTAGCTTCTCTATGTGCTTCGAAAGGGAGGGGTGAGCAGTGGGCGACTGCAATTCACAACCTCACCGCTAGATGCCTCAAATTTACACACTGCACCTTTAACAGAGACAGTTTTCAATATGCGCCAGAGTTAAGACAAAACATGGCCATGATTTACTAAAACGAGGGAACTAATTATCAAGCGTATAGCGTCAGTTCTGGCAGGTCACGTTAGTCAAAATCGCATCAGCTGACTGTCAGCTGATCACGTCTACCTATAGGAATACGACGTCTATGGCTGCATATATATAGCTCCTCTGTACTATCAGCAGCTATCGCGTTTCTCCAGAGCTCATTTACCCTCCTCCACCCACAACTCCTCCTCTTGTCAGTCAGGATTTGGTATTCTGATTCCCCTTGAATCAGACTAAATTCCTGAATCACATTGTACATGTAATATCAACATTAATGATATCTGCAATACATTATGCTGGTTCTGTTCTGTTTACCCTAAGGGGGGTTATTGCGGCTCTCCCTGCTCTTATCCATGCTAGGCTGCATGGATGCGCAGGGAGTTCTTGACCAGAACAGAACCATACCAGCAATCCAAACTATATGCTAATAGTCAATCAATCATCTTTGACGATAGTGGTCCTGACAGAAAGTAAAACGTACTGACATATTAGTAATTTAATTATTATTAGTAATTTAAAAAATTCGCAATTCCTGGTCACTGGTCATTCCGTGTCACTATATATACATATATATTTTGTGCTGGGCTTCATAGTTTTTTGATCAAATAAATGCAGCCTTGGTGAGACTTCTATCAAAAACTTTACAAAAAAATCTTACCTACCCCAAACTTTACAAGTCTATGTAGGATTTGTGTGTTTGGATGGTTTTAAACCTAGTTTTACTGAAATTATCCAAAAAAATATGGTAAAACGTTGTTGCCAGGTCACTAACTTAAACTTAACATTAATTCAATTACATATTGATTCCGGTAACAGTAGAGGAAATAGTAACTAAAGAGTTCACAATAGCATAGTAAACTACGTTCTCTTCACTCACACTAACGTTATCAGCTTTCAATTGAGACTCCTCAGTTGGCTGTGTGAAGCGTTGGCCTCAATTCTGATTTGCAGTCTCTGCAGATTTTAATCACATTAATGTGCCATTTGATTTCTTTGAAGAAATATGGTAAAAATGCTTTGCCGTGTCACAGTTATTCCAGCCTATGCAAGAATAATATGCAGTCAGTTTTACCACTTAATGAGCACATTTTACCGAAAATAATGCTGTTTCATAGAAATCTTAAAAGACGTGTCTGTAAAGTGTGTCCGAGTATTAGCAACTAGTACTTCATTTAAAATGAACCTGTATATTGACATAATTGTATGGAATTCTTTTTTGGCCTCAAATTAAAAAACAGTAATTGTAACTTTATTTCAGGTAAATGTAACTTTTATTTATTTTAATTGCAACTCCATATCTTGTAATTGTGACTTGCCTCAAAATTACTTATTTTAGTTTTTACTCTAAAGTTAAAAAAGGGCTGTAATATTTGATCCTGTATATTAAAATACACATAATGGGGATATGAAAATATATTGCATAACAGGAATGACCAGCTTCAAAACAGTTTTCAATGTGGATATGTTGAAACTGACAAAAATTGGAAAATAGAGAAGCAGCAAAACTGTGGTCTCGGCAAAATGAAGTCAGCTTTTCCCCCCCTTTGCACACCAAAAAATAGTGTGTTGACCAACAAATATCAGCACAATATAATGTTATCTCTAACTAATAAGAAATTAGCATACTTCAGCTTTAACAAGATTACCAAAGCACATATCAACCTCAGCCTGCATAAAGACTACGGGTCTGTATTATTATTCTGATTGGTCTCTTTTACACGTAAAACGATCTCAAACAGAGCACTGACGAAGAGTGACTTCGTTAAATGTTGGTGTGAAGGTCCCCTGTTCCATGTTTCCAGGCATTCTGACGCTTTGCCTCACCAACCCGGTCTGGGTGACAAAGACCCGGCTGGTGCTGCAGTACAATGCAGACCCGTCACGGAAGCAGTACAAGGGAATGATGGACGCCCTCGTGAAAATATACCGTCACGAGGGTATCCCAGGACTATACAGGGTACATCTACAGATTTTAAACTAACCTGAGATCCTGTTACAGGTGTAATAGAGCTTTCATGTGTGCTAATCTCAAGATTAAAGTCAACATGAAATCAAAATTGTACTTGAAAACCATACTTGAGTAAAAGTACAGATACCTTACAGTGAAAACGACTCCATTAGAAGATACAATACGACTTGAGTCTTACACCCGGTTTCATTCAGGCTTATGCTAGTCCCGGACTAAAATGCATGTTTGAGCTGACATATCTTAAAATGTCAGTGCCATTGTTTTGTCTCAAGATGCACACCAGTAATGTTTTTTTTTTTTCTAAAGCACGTTTATAAAAGCTACTTACATGTCGTAATTGAACTATGGCCTAATCCTGGCTTAGTCTGAGCCCTGTCTGTGAAACCTGGCCTTAGAGTATCTGATTTTAAAGTATTTTACTTGTCCTGAATGTAGGTTCAAAGATGCACTAGTCCTCGACACCTAAGAGACGTGCCAGTGCAAAACAAGAAACAGTTAATATGTGAGCAGAGCGATTACGTTTATTTTCTAAAATCTGAATAGAACTGAACGCCTCACAATTGCAATAAATCAAGGTTAACACAGCCTCTTAAATACTCAATTCTGAGTTAAGCTCAAGTGCTCAAAAAGGAAATAAGTAAACCAATATCCTTCAAAACGGTCTCTTCAATATAACGGATAAATAAAATAATGTAAAGCATACTTGCACTGTAAAGTATAGTAAAGTACATATAGCGTACTTATTAAAAAATATAGTCAAGTAGTTGCTAATATCTTTGATACTCAGTAAAATTAGTAAAAAAGAAGGGATGGTTAAAGTGTACTGCCAAATGTACTGACAAGCATTTAAAGGTGCTGTGTGTAATATTTAGGAGGATCTATTGACAGAAGTGCAATATAATATACATAACAATGTTTTCAGTGGTGTATAAAGACCTTACATAATGAACCGTTATGCTTTTATTATCTTAGAATGAGCCATTTCTATCTACATACACCGCGGTTACCCTTACATGGCATGGAAGTCACCATTTTGCTCCACCATGTTTCTAGAGTAGCCCTAAACAGACAAACTGCTCTACAGAGCGCCAGCTACTCTCTGCTGTCTCATACGACGACATCTTTATCCTGTGTCGGCCACCGTAGCTTCTCTATGTGCTTCGCAACTTCACCGCTAGATGCCACTAAAGTTTACACAGTGCACCTTTAAACTAAAAGATACTTTAGCATAATTTGTATTTAAACTTGTATCGCATGTATTGCAATACATTTTTAATAATACTTTTGTGATGATGAAGTTGCAATTTAGTACATTTGAAATGTTAACTTTAAATATTGAATTACACACCGCAGTTAAAATTAGAATCAAGACTTTACATGTGCTTTAGCATGTTAGTCAACACATCAAAATAAGTGTATTTTAAGTTATTTCTTAATGTTTGAGTTTAATAACTTTGTCCTCTATTCTCGTTGAATATCATGTTTACTCTGATATAAGTCACATAATGGATTTAAATGAGTTTCATGTTGACTTTAAATAGTGGAGTGATCTATCCTTTTATTCTCTAACATTGTAGTTCTCTCTATGGCCACAAGAGGGTGTGATTGAACTATATTTGAAGGATTGATACAGCTCTGTGGTTCAAGTTAGCCCTAAATACAGTATATGCTAAACTCTTTGTGAGACACGCCAAATTGTCCTGACATTATTACACATTTTAGTAAACTTCACTCTAGTTTAGTCTAGTTTAGTTCCTCTTAGACTATGAGGTAACTGTGTGATTGTGGCTTTGTACGTTTGTGAGCCTCATTTTGTTGTTCTACCACTGCAGGGTTTTGTGCCTGGGCTGGTGGGGACTTCCCATGCTGCATTGCAGTTCATGACCTACGAAAAGCTAAAAAGAGAGCAGAACAAATATAAGAAGATGCCGTCTGAATCCCTGCTGGTGAGGAAATAAAACCAGCCTTACGTTTTCCAGCACTGCATGACTTTCATATCTCAAATCTCTGCTCAAATTAAAATTATGAAGTTTTTCTATACCTGTGGTAGATTTGTTTTAGCTTATTCTGGCCAAGTACTGGCCATTTTGGACAGGAAAGTGTCAAACGACTGTAAATGATACTTTACACACAACATTTTTGACCAATAAATTGAAATGCCCCTGTCCTTTATGATAACTGGAAATAAATACATATTATAAATTAATTTTATAAATATTGCTAAAGTTGTTGAACAAAACTATACACTATATATGTACATTTCCATGACTTTTTCAGGTTTTAAGTCAAACATTCAACATTCTGGAATTCTTTTTAGAATGGTTATAGCTAATAAAATCCCAAACTCTTGAGTCGAAAACTATAAATTCATCCATTTCATAAGGTGAAAAGGCACCACATACAAAGAATGACCTTCATGATTATGTGGCATTTGACTATATTGTAACCTTTAGAAAGAGAGGTGTATGTGTACTGGAACCAGTAATCTTTGTTTCATGGATGTGAGTCAGTCTCTCCTTCCTGTCTGTCTCTGCTTCAGTCTCCACTGGAATACATCACCATGGCAGCCATTTCCAAAATATTTGCTGTAGCAGTGACCTACCCATATCAGGTGGTGCGCGCTCGCCTGCAGGACCAGCACAACAACTACAGTGGAATCGTGGATGTCGTCAGGAGAACGTGGAGGTATGAAATTTAAATGGCACATAAACTCCCTTCAAACTCCATCACAGAGGATTTAGAGATTGCCTTTACCAAAATGCCCTACCTCATCTCAGAAAAAAAAAACAAAAAAACATGTAACGTAAAGTAGAAAGATATTGGATCTAAAAATCATTCACAATTCAGTTGAATTCCTGCTGATGAGGAAATAAAACCAGCCTTACGTTTTAGGATAGACTAGGAAAATAAAATAGGAGGAGGGACAGCACAGCATCACTTTTATCTCAAAATTCTGATCAAATGAAAAATGTTCAATACCTCTGGTATTTGTACTGCCCAGTTTTGTCAGGAAAGCTTCATATGACTGAAATTGTTTTGACATGTTTTTGACCCTCCATAATTAAATAAATTAGTTTTTTTATAGTATTTAATGTAAATATACAATACCATTCAAAGTTTGGGTTCAGTAAGATTTTTTATGTTTTTGAAAGATGTATCTTATGCAAATCAAGGCTGCATTTATTTGATAAAAAAACGAATAGTCTTGATTTCACATAATACTGTGAAATATTACAATTTTAAAAAACTCATAGATAAATAGATGAATAGAACGTTCAAAAGAACAGCATTTATTTTAAATATATATTATATATATATATATATATATATATATATATATATATATATATATATATATATATATATATATATATATATATATATATATATATATATATATATATATATATTTAACATTATAAATGTCTTTACTGTCACTTTTGGCAAATTAAATGCATGCTTGCTGAATAAAAGTATTGGCCCCACTTTATATTAGGTGGCCTTAAGTACTATGTACTTTCATCAAAAAATAAGTACAATGTACTTACTGTGTTCAAATTGTATTGCAAAACACCTTTGCAGATATTGAGGTGGGATACGGGTAGGGTTAGGGACAGGTGTGGTGGTATGGGTAAGTTTAAGGGTAGCTTTCCTTTAGGTGTAAGGGAAGTGTCAACAGTGTAATTACAAATGTAACTACAGAAATGAATTACAGACGTAATTACATGCAGGTATTTTTTAAAATGTAAGTACAATGTAAAAACATGTACACAATAAGTGCAAATCAAATGTAATTAAAATGTTAGTACATTGTAGGCCACCTAGTATTAATTTCTTGAAGGAAAATTCTCATTCTTTCTTTGTGCTTGATTAATATTTTGTTTATTTATAATGAATATTTATGATGGGGTCAGTGATTTATAATGGTATCCATGATAAAAATGATAAAGAAAATGTACAACAAAAAAAATATTTTTTAAAAAATCTAGTTTAAAATACATGTGCCAAGTTCATAGAAATGTATTATTTATGTTAATTTTGGTTTAATGTAATTTAGAAAAAAAACATTTATTGACTCCAAAAATTGTATGTGGTGAAACCATCAAATAAAACTAATATTGAATACATGTCATCTTAATCATTATTTTATGAAAAAGGTATAGAATACATTTTAAGGTAAAACGTCATTATGTTTTGAGTAGCCACACCACATGACATTTTACAACCTGAACTAACCTTGTATTGCCATAAAAAGGGCAAACTATTAGATATTTTAAGAGGCTTTTTGACCATGACACAGTCATGAGGGTCTGCAAGGGTCCTCTCTATGGTGTCCTTTCCCGTTTTAAGGAAATTGCAAATCTCCATATGACTTTGATATGGCATAGAATACATTTTTTTATATAATTTTTAATAATATTAATTGATAATTTTAAATGAATAGAAGTACCTGATTTTGCAAAACTACTTTTTTGAGACTTTATTATAATTTTTTCTTCATTATGATATCAGGACAGTTGTATCCCCCTGACAGTTTTTGACTTTAACAACACCCTTTTAACCGTAATTATACTTAATTGTTTAAAGATATTGCCCTTTTAAATAGCTTTATTTTAGTTAGCTCCTTTTTTTAGCAAATCTTCATATGGATTGAGAGGACATATTATAGAACTACCAGGAATATTGTGACTCATCTGACTTTACATCATCTCAACATGTTTGTGTTTGGCTCTCTCTAGCAACGAGGGGATCGAGGGCTTTTACAAAGGGATGATCCCCAACTTGGTGCGAGTCATTCCAGCGTGCTGCATCACCTTCTTGGTGTTCGAAAATGTGTCACGCTTACTTTTGGGCGAGTATCACTAAACCTTCAGGAGTCACATGCGGGACCAATACAACACAATATCCCAGGACTATGTATGTGTGTTAGAGTCGAGCAGGAATATGAAACATTTCCTGTTTAACTCTGAACTCGACATGCAGACAAAACTAGAATTTAGCGTGTGCACTGAATGAAAAGAAGATAATAGAGGTGCATATATGTGAGATTTAAAAGTTGTTGTATTGTTGAGTTTATTAAGAAAGATAATTCATATTTGTCTCACAAATGTATAAATATTCAACAAAGAAAAAGTGTAATTTCAAGATTTGAATTGATTTCAAGTAGTCAATGACAAGAACGGGTCTTGGGAAAAGTGGATTCAAGCCATCCTGTGACAATGCAACCAAACACAGTGTTCACCAAACACAAAACTTAAGAAGATGTTTGTCTTTTTTTACGATATTTTCACTAAACAGCTGCTATATTTGCTGAGCTATGCGAGAGAATGAACCCGTTTACCTTCACCCACTAAGCAGATCTCCGCTGGCTGTAGTGCCTGGGGTGAAACTCACTGGGCATGCTCAGGAAATGATGTAACGCTACAGGATAATGGCACACAGGCCTGGGAGAAACTGATACTTTACTGGAGGACAGGAGCAGATTTTAACCAGATGTGTGTATGTAGATGACATCTACTGGAAGAAAGGAACGCTTTAACTGGAATGAAAGAGGAAACGTGAAAGAAAGAACTGCGTTAAGTAGCAACTGAGAGGCCATTGTGTATGTATATATATAAATGTGCTATTGTCAGTGACGCACAAAGATGAGTTGATGTATGTACAAGCCATTTTTACACATCTAATAAAAGAAATACGTATATGTAACAGACAACGGCCCTGAGCTATTGTACAAACTATATTTTAGAACCAACAGTGACCCTATAAACTACTTGGCAAGCTGTGTGATGTCATGTGACACTTACATTATTTAATATTACATTTAAAGTTAATATATTTAACTAAGTAAACTAAATTGCAACTTCATTGTTACAAAACTACAATTATTATTTTTTTAAATACATGAAATACAAGTTTTTACCATAAATGCTACTCCTAAGTTCTATGGAAGTAGGTCCAAAAGATCACTGAAGTTCAGCTAATTGCATTTAATATAAATGTAACTATCATACATTGCAATTAACGTGCAATTAAGTGTCTAAAACATTACATCTAGTTTGCACAAATATATTATTTTAAAGCATATTACTTCCTTGATAAGTACTCTTTTTAAAAGTATGCTAAAGTGTACTTCATTTCACAAGAGAATTCTCAGAAATACACTTTTTTTTGTCTTTTTTTGTTTGTTCTTACAATAAATTGGTGTTTTTTTGTGTGCTATCTTTAATGCAATGACAGTCACACATTTCTAAGTGACTTAAGTGTAGTCAGTGTATCTTAACCGGTATCTGATTTATCTTAATATTGAATTCTCAGCAGCACAACAGCTGCAAAACTACTTCAATACCACACCAGACATTCCAAGCCTTAGTCATGCTACACACAGTGCAGTTCACTGCATTTTCCATCTACACCCCTTTTTATGTGGTGCTTTTTGCTTTTTTCATTAGCTTTTTAAGCTAATTAACGAGCAGTTGGTCTGAACTAATTTTATTAACAGAAGTAATTTTAATATGCATAAAAGTGTTTTTTTTTTTTCAAAACTACTAAAAAGGGTACTACATTGTACTACAAAACTACATTGTTCCACATTTACATATATGTGGCCATTTTTAGTGAAGTTAATAACACTGATTATCTCTTGATCACGGCACCTGTTCGTGGGTGGGATATATTAGGCAGCAAGTGAACATTTTGTCCTCAAAATTGATGTGTGAAAAATGATTTGAGCGAGTTTGACAAGGGCCAAATTGTGATGGCTAGATGACTGGGTCAGAGCATCTCCAAAACTGCAGCTCTTGTGGGATGTTCACGGTCTGCAGTGGTCAGTATCTATCAAAAATGGTCCAAGGAAGGAACAGTGGTGAACTGGCGTCAGGGTCATGGGCGGCCAGGGCTCATTGATGCACGTGGGGAGCGAAGGCTGCCCCATGTGGTCCGATCAAACAGACAAGCAACTGTAGCTCAAATTGCTCAGGAAGTTAATGGTGGTTCTGATAGAAAGGTGTCAGAATACACAGTGCATCGCAGTTGGCACCAACCATGGCACCGACTGTTTCTGCTGGGAAACCTTGGGTCCTGCAATCCATGTGGATGTTACTTTGACACGTACCACCTACCTAAGCATTGTTGCAGACCATGTACACCCTTTCATGGAAACAGTATTTTTCCTGGTGGCTGTGGTCTCTTTCAGCAGGATAACGCTCCCTGCCACAAAGCAAAAAATGGTTCAGGAATGGTTTGAGGAGCACAACAATGAGTTTGAGGTGTTGACTTCAAAATTCCCCAGATCTCAATCCAATCGAGCATCTGTGGGATGTGCTGAACAAACAAGTCAGATCCATGGAGGCCCCACCTCGCAACTTCCAGGACTTAAAGGATCTGCTGCTAACATCTTGGTGCCAGATACCACAGCTCATCTTCAGGGGTCTAGTAGAGTCCATGCCACGATGGTTCAGGGCTGACGGTTTTGGCAGCAAAAGGGGGACCAACACAATTTTAGGAAAGTGGTTATAATGTTATGCCTGATCAATGTGTGTGTGTGTGTGTGTGTGTGTGTGTATATATATATATAAACTGTATAAGCGCATTTGTGAGGTCAGGCACTGGTGTTGGACGAGAAGGCCGTGCTCGCAGTCTCTGCTCTAATTCATCCCAAAGGTGTTCTATCGGGTTGAGGTCAGGACTCTGTGCAGGCCAGTCAAGTTCCTCCATACCAAACTTGCTCGCTCATCCATGGACCTTGCTTTGTGCACTGGTCCGCAGTCATGTTAGAACAGGAAGGGCCCATCCCCAAACTGTTCCCACAAAGTTGGGAGCATGAAATTGTCCAAAATGTCTTGGTATGCTGAAGCATTTAGAGTTCCTTTCACTGGGCAAGCCCAACCCCTGAAAAACAACCCCACACCCTAACCCCCCTCCACCAAACTCCACCCTCTACTTGGCACAATGCAGGCCGAATTGCTTCCACTTTGTTATAATACCAGTAACAGTTGATCGTGGAATATTTAGTAGTGAAAACATTTCACGAATGGACTTATTGCACAGATGGCAACCTATCACGGTACCACGCTTAAATTCACTGAGTTCCTGAGAGCAACCCATTCTTTCACAAATATTTGTAGAAGCAGTCTGCATGCCTAAGTCAAGTCAAGTCAAGTTAACTTTATTTATATAGCGCTTTTTACAATGCAGATAGTTTCAAAGCAGCTTCACAATGTTTAACAGAAAACTTTTGCAACAGAATTTGATTCGGCTGTACAGCCGCTCTGGAGAAAACGATGATGTCATATCTCATTTCAAATATCATATAGTGACAATGTGGGCAGATCATTAATTTAGTTGATATAGTTAATTTAGTTTAGTAATTACATTTATTTGGATGTTTAGTTGAAAATTTAGTGTCCCCAACTGAGCAAGCCAAGCCAAAGGCGACAGTGACAAGGAACCAAAACTCCATCAGAGGGCATAATGGAGAAAATAAACCTTGGGAGAAACCAGGCTCAGTCGGGTCGCCAGTTCTCCTCTGGCCAATTAACAAACAGTGTATGCTTATTCTTCTTCCTGAACAGTGCTAGGAACAGTGCTAGGAAGACTGTTCCAGAGTTTAGGTGCTAAATAGGAAAAGGATCGACCGCCTGCAGTTGATTTTGATATTCTAGGTATTATCAACTCGCCAGAGTTTTGAGACCGCAATAGACGTGATGGAATGTAATGTGTTAAGAGCTTGCTCAAGTACTGGGGAGCTAAACCATTTAGTGCTTTGTAAGTAATAAGCAAGATTTTTAAATGTATGCAATGTTTAATAGGAAGCCAATGCAGTGTTGACAGAACCGGGCTAATATGGTCATACTTCCTGGTTCTAGTAAGAACTCGGGCTGCTGCGTTTTGGACCAGCTGCCGTTTATTTATTAAGCGAGCAGGGCAACCACCCAGTAGAGCATTACAATAATCTAGCCATGAGGTCATGAACGCATTAACTAACTGTTCAGCATTTTGCATTGAAAGCATATGCCTTAATTTAGATATAATTTTTAAGATGGTAGAATGCAGATTTACAGATGTTCGAAACGTGGCTTTCAAATGAAAGATTGGTATCAAAGAGCATACCCAGTTTCCTCACTGACGACGAGGACTTGACAGAGCAGCCATCAAGTGTTAAGACAGTATTCTAGGTTACTACTTGTGTAGTTTTTTTGTCCAATAATTTAAAATTCATTTTTTTCTGAATTAAGTTGCAGGAAATTACTAGTCATCCAATTTTTTATATCAACTATGCATTCCGTTAATCTTATGAATTGGTAAGTTTCGTCAGGGCGTGAAGAAATATAGAGCTGGGTATCATCAGCATAACAATGAAAACTAACGCCATGCTTCCAAATGATATCTCCCAGTGCTAGCATGTACAGAGTGAAAAGCAATGGTCCTAGCACTGAGCCTTGCGGTACTCCATACTGAACTTGTGATCGGTGTGACATCTCTTCATTTACTGCTAAAAACTGATAACGGTCAGATAGGTATGATTTAAACCATGCCAATGCAATTCCACTAATGCCAACATAATTTTCGAGTCTATTCAAAAGAACGTTGTGGTCGATAGTATCGAACGCAGCGCTAAGATCGAGTAACACTAATAGAAAGATACAACCACGATCAGATGATAAGAGTAAATCATTTGCAACTCTGATGAGAGCAGTCTCAGTTCTATGTTACGGTCTAAATCCTGACTGGAAATCCTCACAGATACAATTTCTTTTTAAAAAGGAACACAATTGTGAGGATACTGCCTTTTCTAGAATTTTTGACAGAAAGGGTAGATTTGAGATTGGTCTATAATTGACTAATTCTGTAAGAACAAGTTGCGTTTTTTTAATAAGTGGTTTAATAATAGCCAACTTAAAAGTTTTCAGTACATATCCTAATGAAAAGGATGAATGAATGGTGTTAAGAAGAGATGACCTCTGGGAGCATCTCTTTTAATAGCCTAGTCGGTATAGGGTCAAGCATACATGTTGTTGATTTTGATGATTTAACGAGTTTAGCCAATTCTTCTTTTTCTATAGCAGTGAATGAGTGTAATTTTTCCTCAGTGACACAATGCACTGTCTGATGTGATACTGTAGTAGACGGCTACATGGTTATAATTTTTTTCCTAATATTATCAATCTTGCACGTAAAGAAGTTCATAAAGTCATTACTGCTGTGCTGTTTACAAACATCAGAGGTTGAAGCTTTATTTTTGGTTAATTTAGCCACTGTATTGAATAAATACCTAGGGTTGTGTTTATTTTCTTCTAAGAGAGTCGATAAATAAGCAGATCTAGCAGTTTTTACGGCCTTTCTGTATGCAATCATGCTCTCTTTCCACGAAATGCAAAAAACCTCCAGTTTTGTTTTCTTCCAGCTGCGCTCCATTTTTCTGGCAGTTATTTTAAGGGCCCAGAGTGTGCTCGTTGTACCACAGCATTGGACTATTTTCTTTAATCTTCTTTAAGCGCAAGGGAGCAACTGTGTCTAAAGTGCTGGAAAAGAGAGAATCAATAGTTTCTGTTGCAACATTGAGTTCCTCTAGGCTATCTGGGATGCTGAGGAGATGAATCTGATGAGGAAGATTATTTACAAAGCAATCTTTAGTGGCGGCAGTGATAGTCCTGCCATATTTGAAGCGAGGAGACGGCTTTGCAACCTTAGCTAAATTAAGTATACATGATACTAGGTTATGATCTGAGATGTCATCGCTCTGCTGCAGAATTTCAACGGTATCAACATTTATTCCATGTGACAATATTAGGTCTAAAGTATGATTAAGGCGATGAGTGGGTCCTGAGACATGTTGCCTAACTCCAATAGTTTAGAATGTAGGTTGTTTAGAATGAATGTCCTAGGTGTTAGATTTTATACACCTGTGGCCATGGAAGTGATTGGAACACCTGAATTCAGTGATTTGGAGGGGTGTCCCATACTTTTGGCAATATTGTGTGTGTGTGTGTGTGTGTTTTTAAATGAAAGAAATTAAAGAGACCACTGCAAAATTAGCAGTTTCTCTTGTTTTATTATTTATATATCTGTTTAAGTAAAATTTTAAAAATTTATTTATTCTACAAACATTTATTCCAAATTTCAAATAGAAATATTGTCACTTAGAGCATTTATTTGCAGAAAATGACAACTGGTAAAAATAACGACAAAAGATGCCATGCTTTTAGACCTCGAATAATGCAAAGAAAACAAGTTTATATACATTTTTAAACAACACAATACTAGAAGAGTTCAGAAATCAATATTTGATGGTATAACCCCGATTTCCAATCAGCTTTCATGCATCTTGGTATGCTCCCTATCAGTCGGTCACATTGCTGTTTGGGCAACTTTATGCCACTCCTGGTGAAAAAATCCAAGTGCCTTGGCTTTATTTAATGGCTGGTGACCCTCTTGCTTACAATCCAGAGGTTTTCAGTGGGTTCAGATCTGGAGATTGCAATGGCCATGACAGGGTCTTCATCTGGTGGTCCTCCATCCTGCATTGTCCTGTACGAAAAACCAATCCTTCGAGTTGGGGAACATTGTCAGAGCAGAAGGAATCAATTTTTCTTTCAGGATAATCTTGTACGTGGCTTGATTTATGCAATATGTGTAATGAGCAATATTTTTTACAGCATTTATTAACCTGTTAATATTTGCTATTAAAAATGTTCATATTCATGCTAGTTCACGGTTCAATAGCTAATGTTAACAGGATACAACTTTGGATCTAAAAACGTATTCGTTAATGTTGAGATTAACATTACCTAAGAATAATTAATGTTGTAGAAGTATTATTACTTCATGTTAACTAATGTTAACAAATGAAACCTTATTGTAAAGTGTTACCGTGTTTTTAAACGTTTTTGAAAGAAGGCTCTTATAGCTGCATTTATTTGATCAAGAATACATAAAAAATAGTAATGTTGTGAAATATTATTATAATAAATAATATTAAATAATTTTAAAATGTAATTTATCCCTGTGATGGCAAAGCTGAATTTTCAGCAGTCATTACTTCAATCTTTAATGTCACATGATTCTTCACAATCTTTCTAATATTCGGATTCTGTATATCTTATTGTTATCCATATTAAAAATAGTTGTGCTGCTTCAAATTTTTGTGGAAACCATATAACATTTTTCATATTCAGCATCCTTGCTGAATAAAAGTTTTAATTTCTTAAAAAAAAACTTTTGAACAGTAATATATTACAGTAAATAAATTGAGATTTGTTTCCACATTACATTTTTTAATTGTGAGGTGAAACAAGACTCTGACGTTTTGGTAATAAAAAAAAAACAATGGATACAAAAATATCTAGTTCTAGTCATCCAGGCACAAAGAAGAACCACTAAATAAATATTAGCAAAGCAAGGATCATCTTTGTTGGACTCTCTACATAAAAAAATAACAATATGATGGCAATAACATGGTAAAGTGATGGCATCTTAGGTTAACATTACCATATTAATTTACCATCAGCACAAGGTACTTTTTCATCATTAAAATTTGTATCATGGTATTTTCCAAAGAACCATATAGTACTAACATGATACTTATTTCTCTCTAATTGTCTGAACTGTATCTAAATTGAGCATACTGAACATACTGAAGTCTTAACTGTCACAATACTGAGCCGGAGAATCATAATCTTATACAACATGAGAGTTGTACAGAATCAAAGCAACACTATTAGCTTTAATTTGTCCCATTTCTATGAGGAAGGTCCTTTCTGTGAAAGGAACATGATGTCGCTGTCTTCTATTGCCATGGTGACGACGACAGTGATCATTTTGGAAGCTCTTCGATGATCACCCTGGATACAGAGTTCCATCCTGTAGATGCGTCACCACGAGGGTAGTCGGCACAAGTGCCCACCCATATCCCAACATCCACCAGACCAGCCTGGATCCCCTCACAGAGACCCTCAACTGACAGAAAAAAACACAAGCAGTAGCGCTCATCAATATTGTATATTGTAATAAATGTGTTATTATATAGGCAGATACAAATTTCTCTTGTATTAATATTAATTAAACATAATATCGTCACCTTCCTAAAATAATTCCTTAAAGGCCCACTGAAGTGCTTTGAAACACGCAGCATTATTCAATGTGTTGACGTAATTTCCCCTGAAACGGCTCAAGCTGTTAGCAGCTCCTCCCCTTTTTTGAAACAGCCAATAGCGTTTCGTTAATTTCACAGTTTGACTAGAACCTTTCTGTTTGGTAAAGCCAGAGTTTCCTCCTAATCTCTAACCGTTTATCATCATAATCTCCTCCATATCACTTTGAAATACAGCATTCTGTGCAGAATTTAAATGGGTCCGATATGCTTTGTTGTATGCGCCGACTTGCGCATATGATCCGCGCTGCGCTCTCGTCTCGTGTCTCTAGTCAACGGCTCTGGTCTTGACTATGTGTGTGCACTGCTGCGGTGCGCATTAAAGTAATGTGAAACCAGACTTCATTCGCCTCAACTGAAAGCATATTTACACTGTCTGAACCGTTTCCTATCGCATGTATAGTGCGCTATGTGCCATTCACTATGTAGAAAATAGTAAATGTGTGAACAGCTGACCGATTTCAGACGCAACTTCAGCGTTTATTTATAGTGTAGGGGTGGGCGCTTCAGATTCTAGAGACCATTTGATTGGACAGAAGATTTGATGAGAAGGTGAAGTCTGCGATGATGTCATCAAATTCTGTGATCCATTTTAACGGAAGTGAGATAAGTTTTGAATGCTTATATTTCCTAAATGCGAATTTTGTCATTGTTTTGGAACACACCAGCTTATTGATAAACTTAAGGCTAACATAATCATAAAAGCTAAAAAACTTAATTTTGATTTCAGGGGGCCTTTAAGTAATTTTTTGACAAAAAAGATTTTTTTGCATAAGTCATCTCATGATGCTGGCCACCTCTGGTAAAATCACCCACATCCTCAGTTGAACAGATCATGCAATTCTACCCCTGTAGTATAATGTCAAGAGTGTGACTTAGGCCGTTTTATTTTGCCTAAGTCAAAAGACAATGAGATTTAGGCAATTTTACAAGCTTTTCAAGATGGCAGCTGCATCAAGAAGAATGACCATCTACTCAACCTTTGAAGTTATTGGTTCAGTTTTTTGTGTTTTCTCAGAAACCTGAAAAAATGACTTGGGCAATTATTTTAGGAAGGTGACGATATTAAACCTGATTATATATATATATATATATATATATATATATATATATATATATATATATATATATATATATATATATATATATATATATATATATATATATATATATATATATATACACAAACTCATAACACAAATAAAAAAAATAATTGTATTAAAATATTCATAGCACGAAATAACTTATTTGTACCAACTTAAGTATAGATATTTTGGTAGCACTTTATTTTACATGTACAAATTATATACTTATTGTAGTAATTACAATAACTGGGTAATAACTAGGTACTAACCCTGAACCTACCCCTAAACCTAACCTTAACTCATGTAGTTACCTTTATATTACTTAGTACTTTATTGCTAAGTACACTGTAAGTAATTTGAAAGTGCAAAATAAAGTGCAACTGATATTTTTAAGTATTTTATCAAGTCACAATTGTTTTTAATTAGTGCTGTCAGTTATTAATAAATATTTATGAAATAATGTAAAGTTGTTTGTTTGTGGCATCAGTATATATTCATCCAAACAGTTTTTAATCTATTTAATTGGGATTAGAGAAAGTATTTGAACAAGTTACAAGTTTAGTTTTTTAATCACAATTTTTTATTTATTTATTTGTGATGTCAGTTAGGGCATATATTTCACTGGAATCGGTTTAGTTTATTAGTATTATTATTTGTGCACTGTGCAGTCAGTTCAGTTTTGCGAAATGAATTCAAATTGTATCTCAAATCCCTGTACAATATACTGTAGATAAGATGAGCAATGATGAGTAAGTGTAGAGTGAATGCTGAGATGTGAGCTGGTGAGAAACCACACAGAGCTCTCAAATTCCTCTGGTCTCTCTGTAATTGCAGCATAGATGGTTACAAAAACTGCCAAACTGCTTTTAACCACACAAAAGAATACTCAAAGGAATCCATGTGATAAAGATATCTGCATGGGAGTTTCTGCTTCCAAAAAAATTAAATGTGTGAATCTTTACAACAGTGGATTATGGCTATGGAATAATGGTATTTCAAACAGAACAATATTTTTAAACAGTTCTGATCACGAGAAAGTGTAAGTCATGTGATTAATGAACATGTGATTAAAAAATTGACAATCTGGTTAGAAGCAGAAGTTTTCAATGCACACCTTTTTGTACACAATATATGTGGAGTGTATATTTTAATGGAATATATACTTTGGTGGTGTCAATTGGAGTCCATTTTATGTTTGCTATGTACCATATTTTGGAAACCACAAAGCCATAAATAGATGTGAAATGTATCTGCATAATTGCAGAGTGTGTGATTCACACATGCAGCCATAAACAAGCATTATGGTTAAAAATATTTTATGACATCAAGCTGTTTTATTTTAGAATATATGGGAATGAATTAATGTATGTATGTATATTTATGTAGTTAATCATAAGATCAAAGTGAATGAGTTTGAAATATGTTATTAATCATTTTATTGGCGATATTTCTATTGTGTTTTTTAAGTGTCTACACAGTATTTATTTTATTTGACTATGTACAATTTGTATCATCTTTGCAATTTTGTAAATGTTCTGACAAAAAAAACAAAACAATGATCTTATCTTACAGATCAGGTAAAACGCAAAGGATATATAGTTTGTAAATGGTACCTGTGGACGTCCTGTGTATGTTTATGGTGGAGTTGAGTTCAGGGCTGCCCTGGTCCAGGTAAATGATGGATTCTATGGGTAACGGTCCAGTGCATTCTGCCCCATTAAAGGTGAAGTACCAGCGCTGACAACAGGCCATCTTACACTTAAGCCTGAGCGAACCGCTAAACAGCACACGCAGAGCACTGTCTGGACGATGCTTGGTGAATGTGCACTCCTGTGAAAGAGAAATCAAGACATGTTCCACTGTTAAATCACAGAATGAATGAATGTCTGAATAATCATTTTTAACCTATGTCTATATTATAGTGTCTTATAGACTATTTCGGTTTGGAAACAATAAAGTGCTGGAAGGATGATGTATTTTTGTAGGCTAAATCCCGGAAACTAATTGCATTTTACCACTTCCGGTTCCAGCACCCTGAAGACAATGGGTTTTTTGAATAGATTTTTGGTTAAACGCCTGAAATAAGGTCTGTGTTTAACCCAAGCTCAAGCTATTTTAGTCCACCACATAAAATACATCAGTAATACCCCACTTGTGGTTTTTAAAGCTTTTACTTGTCTTGATAAAGGCAGTTGCTAACAAGTGGCTAAATGGGACTACAGAGGCTGTCTGAGAGTCGGGACATTAAACATCATCATGCTAGTCTGCTTTCACAGCCTTATAATGTTTATAATCGTGCTTTTGCAATATATTCTAACTCAAACTTTCAGAGAATTAAAAAAATAAATAAAGACCAAAGACTCGAAAGCTATGGTGATGCTGAAGTCATGTGAATGTAGTGTGGTTTGTTTATAGCCTACATTTAACTTTTTACTCATGGCGACTGTACTTCAAAATCCATTAAAAAAAGTGTTAATTGTCATGATGAACAAAATGTGTAAGAATTATAAACTTTTGTTTGTTACAGAGGTTATTTTCTGCAATAATCCAAAAGCCAATGGAAAAATACTATTGGGTTTTTGTGGAGGGAACTAGGCTAATGCGAACTGACAGTTTGACATAAATGACATCATCACTGCAGCACTCTATAAACACGTTTAAAGCCATTACCATTGATGTTAAAGTTGAAGTGTGTAATTTTGTTTGAATGTTAAAATACTTCCAATCCATTTGATTTGTCGGTTGATTTCCTGAAGACTATGTGAACACGGTAGCACTTTTAAAACGTTGTGTTTGTTTGAGCAGTCCTGTTTGGCTGTTTGCCCAAACAAAGATGTCATCCTTTGAACTTTTCATCTCCAAACAAATGACGGAAACCACTCATTTTCAGTGTAGAGTAGTACAAGAGCTTTATGAACAAGTACATAACCAGCGAGTGTTCAAAACTATCTCCTTACCGTAGCCCGATTCACAACGGTAAGCTTGTAATAATGTGTTATAATTTTTGAGTGGTACTGGTGGATTTCTGTGGGAAATTCAAGCAAGTCTTTGTGTCATTACGTCACGTCTGTATACATAAAGAAGGAGTCCCGGCTAGAAGGCTATTGCATGTGAGGATGCTGCAGGTGGCGGATAATTTATAGCCTTTTCTCACAGCAGCTGGAATAATTAGATGTATCATTTTGATGGCGGATTGTAATCCAAAAGGTCCAAATGACAATCATCAGTGACAACTGGAGATTCACCCGTAGTCAAAAGCAAAAGATTAGACTGTATGGAAATTGAAATCTAAGTTGCAGGTAACACTAATACACACTAAGGGCCCTATCATACACCCGGCGCAATGCGATGCCAGGCGCAAAGCAAGTGTTTTTTGCTAGTTTCAGCCCGACGCAGTTATCATTTTCACGTCCAGCGCCACGTTTTTTTTAAATAGCAAATGGACTCGCGCCCATGGCGTGCTGGTCTGAAAACGAGGTGTGTTCAGGCGCTATTTTGAGGCAACTGAAAGCGACTGCGCCATTGACCAACAAAACTCTGGTCTAAAGTCAATGCTGCACTATTTTTTGTGTTATTTTATGTGTCAAAGAGGCAAAACTTACAGACTGCAGCTTTAACTAAGATTAATTTTTCATTGTTAGTTCATGTTAAAGCTGCAGTCCGTAACTCTAGCGGTTAATAAACAGAACTGCATGCGTCTTGCGGAAGAACATTGCAGCCGGAGCTTCTCTCTGTTTATGTCTATGTCTCCTCCACAACGGTTCCTACCAGACCGGTCTGAAATAGTTCCAATATAAACACTTATTATAAGTGTATAATGATTCAGGGTAAGACAAAAACACGGTTTGGAAAATGGATTCGTGTTTTACATTCTCATTATATAATTTTTTTGTAAATCTTGAACACAAAAAAGTTACGGACGGCAGCTTTAACCAATGTACTATAGTTAACTAATATAAACAAATGGAACCTTACTGTTACCAATAATTATTTATGTTGATTAGCTCTAGAAAACCTTATTTACCTTTTACCATCGAAATGTTAGTCTGGCATGGCCCTGTTAGCCCCTTCTTATAGCTTTTTCACTAGCGACGGTTTTCCGTTTATGTTCTTGTGGTGCCAATCAGTGTTGTGATGATGTCATTTCCTGAGGCTCCAGTGTCATTAGTCACATAACATTTATGACTCTCAGGTGACTGGTTCAAAACAACCTGGCAGCAAAACTCAGCACTTATTAGCAGTACATTAAGAGAATTTAAGGGAGTTGAATAGCTCTTCCATTAAGAACATAGTACTTACAGCTATCTTGCCCAGATCAATGCCGTAGTTTAAAGAATTCCAAGCACACTGTTTGAAGTTGGGTTTCCAGGGATCATCAAATCTCTCTGTCACACACTCTCCCTTCTCGCCTTTATGTCCATCTCTCCCAGGGATTCCTGGTGTTCCTGGAATGCCATTTATCCCCGGGTTCCCATCCCTGCCTTGCACTCCAGGTACACCCTGCATGCATGCCTGGTACTAATGACAAAAACATGAGGAAAAGAGGCATGGAACTATTTCAGTACTTTTCAGAGGCTTTTGCCTTGTTAATGAGAATGCCACTGATTCACCATGATGCACAGTCTGCTGTGGGTGGGAGAGCACCGTGACGCTGTTCTTAAAGAAGATTACATTTGTGCCGAAATGGCAAAAACAATGAAAACATAAAATTGGATGAAGAACTTGTTAAATCCCCTGAGCACAGTCACTTTATTTAAGCTCTTACACAAAACATGAATATTTACAGGAATTCTGACAGGCAGAATTCTGGGGAAATTTTGAGGGTTTGTTAACACATAAATATGAAATAATAATAACAATAAAATATATGGATTAAGGCGCATTCACACCAAGAAAGATTTGTATCATTCATCAGCTGGAAAAAAATATTGTTCTGAAAGTGTTTCCAGCAATATCGTTCCTCTGTGCCGTTATCATTATAGATGTGAATTCTGCTATTCTTTTTAAATTTAAAATTATTTATTTTTTAAAACAAATCTTTATTGTTAGTTATCGTCCTTGATTTGAACTGGCCTTTAGTCTGTCAGATTTCTTGAGTTGTCATCCAGTGAGTAAGTTTAATTCACTTTCTTGGGGTTTTTCAATAATGACAGTTCTCTTTTGCCTTGTGGTAGTTTTACAGACCAAGCCCATCTCTCACAGGTTTTATGGAATCATACCCATATGTATAAACACCAATGGGATTTTAAAAAATCCAAATGAGTCTTAGTGCTGTGGTTTGTTTGCATCCGCTGATAAGAATGTGGAAAGTTTTTTGTTTCGTTATATATTACTCACTTGCGTTTTAAAGGTAGCCAAGCAAAGCATTTCAAAATTCACCAAGAAATGTACTAAATACAAATCTTGATCACACTTGGCCATTGTGGAAATTATCAGAATTTCAATTTAAGCATCTGTCACACTTTACCATAGTCTCTGTTCCAGTGAGAAGCTGAATGAATGAGATTAAATCAAATTAATTGAGTGAAATTAGTGGATCTTGATTAGCAATATTGAATTTATTTATTACATATTAGACTGTTCTTCAGTTCAGCATATAATCAATTACACCATATGACAGAATTCAGTATATTGTTATCACTGTTGTTTTTATTATTATCTTATTATAAAAATAAAAGTTTTATTTGACTTTAACTTTGATTTGAAATGTGTGTGTGTGATATGCAGACTACAATCTTGTGGTCCATTTACCGTTATACATATTTTTTTTATAGACTTAGTTTAAAATGTGTTCACGAAACAATTCTACAGCATGCAGCATTTTTTCTAAAGAGTCAATTGAGGGTACGGCCATCGAGTAGTCCGAATCATTTTGGCGAATTGATTCGTTTCAGCTTCAAAAGGCTGTTTCTCTGAGCCGATTTTTTCCACCGTTGATGTGTAATTACCGACTATAATTTTAGATTAGCCTAAATTACATAGCGCGCGTCAGCTCTTGCGTTGTTTGTGGTTCCAACACGTCAACCACCTTTGGTTCACAAATTCTTACAATCGAGTTCTTACAAACGCATTGCGAATCGATTCAACTGAATGAATACCAAATCAATGTGAGGGTTAATTCGCGATTCGAACATCACTCCACAGTCAAGCCATTGTTAACACACCAATGTACATTATGAACCTATTCTCTGAATCCATTAAGAGGCTGAATTCTGCCAAGAACTTTTATAGATTTGTTTAATCAATCGCAATTAAACTAATCACAAGCCTACAGAAAACAATTGCACTTTAACAATAATTTACTCCTTTATCCAAATGAAGTTGCAACTTTCATCTTTCCGCATCAGTCTGTTTCAATCTTAAACACATTTTATAAATGGCTAGAAGAGGACAATATTTATCATCTGATTCGATGGCTCTTCCCTATATTTGACCTGAGTTTGCTTTTTAACATTTCTTGAAAACGTGCCTACCTTGTCAGTAAACTCCGCGTCTCTTTGCCGGGCGCTCCTTACTTTAACTTTTTCGGTGACACAGAATGGCAAAGTTATCCAAAAGCAAATGAGAAGCTGAGCCAGTATTTTAACCATCATTGCTACACTGCACTGCAGAGGTTTACAGTGTGCGCGCGCCTGCTTGTTGCCAATGCCAACTAATAACTTTTTCTAAGAGACGGAAACTCTTCTGTCTTCCTGCAGGGGGCGCGTGACAACTATAGACCAGTATTCTAATCTCGGGATGTGTATCATTGAAGATAGATATGTGTGGCCTACTTACATTTCTAGGATTAATAAATGAAAATCCGCTCCAATAATCTCTATTTCATACATAGCTTCATCCTCTAATCACAAACGACTGTGATTGATCCTTCCAGACCAGCGAAAAGAAAACTCACGAGTACCACGTGGCAAGACACCCAAATTATAAACTTCACAGTCTATTCTCACTAACTCCACCCACATTGCTCAGATATTAGTTTAGCAATAGATCTTTTCACACTGTAGTGAGAACACAATAGGCCTAGTAGGCTATCTTGCTCTACTGTAGGCGAACTTAGTACAAACAGCATCTACTTACACCCAGTGTAAATAACATCCTTTTTTTTATTTATTTTTTTACACTAAATGTTGCTAAAGCTGGCCATTCAAAATATCGTAATTATTTTAATTTTAACAGGAAGTGATTTAAAAAAATGTTGTTGTATCACAATGTCATTCACACAAAAAGTCAAAAAGTATCAACCGGATACTTTTTGAGGGAATAAAATGGCTTTGGGGTCTCTTAGGGTGACTTGTGAAATCTTGCGTATAAGACTTTTTAAGGAGAAAAAATTGAATATTGTTCCTGAACAAGTAGTCTATTCATTCTGTGAGGGGCCGTATGTTTATTTTCCCTCTCCTGACCCAGAGGCACCACAGAGACAGCTAGGGGTCTCAGACCACAGCTGAGGTATTTCCCTGTCAACATCCCGTAAGCCAGCCTCCATGCCATATATGAAAACACAGACATTAGCCATATTCATAATGTTATCAGAGGAAATAGCAAACATTTGCCACCAAGATAATTCCATCTCAATTCTGTCTTGAGATGTGGCCGTATTAGAGAAATTCATGTGGATAATCTTAACTGTCCTGTAACTGGTCATTATTTTAGATTTTAAGCAAATGTAATAACTTTATGCCTTTACTAGTTACTGTTATGTTGTTATTGTTAACTAAAACTAAACCTAGCAAAGACCTATAAACACCTTCTAAATAAAGTTGAAATAATATATGAACATTACATGAAAAGACAAGAAATGTTGCATTGGAAACTAATGTAAAATTGAAGTACATAAATATACATTTTGGGGGGAAAACCCACACAATACAGAAAAACATAATATAGAAATTAGTATGTAATGTAATAATGATATAATTTATATCTCATTACTATTTTTAAGGTAAACAATTTAAATTACTTACCATATGAAAACAGAGAAAGGAACCAGCAGATGGCAGAAGCGCTTTATTATAAAACTCCTCCTGTTCAAAAATTACACACATATCCACACCACTTATAAATTGAACTTTTAACGTGATAACTGTGATGTCTCAGTAAGAAATCAAAAGTTACCCAGATAGCAACAAAGTCTGGGCCGAGTCTGGCTTACATTAGGCACTTCTGGCTTAATTCTGGCACTGTTTTTTTCACACTCTTAGGAGCAAAGCATACTACACCTGTACAGGCAAAACATTTTATCTAGACAGTTTCTGTTTTGTTATTATTAGTGGTGTTAAAGGTCCACTAAAGTGCCTTCCTTGAAACGTGCAGCACTGAAACAGGAAGACAGGGAATATAGAAATATAGAACAGCCCCTCCCCTTTTTAAAAAAAAACAGCCAATAGCGTTTTGTTTATATCACAGCTCAGCCAGGGCCATTGAGCTTGGTAAAGACTCTGTGTTCTCAAAATCTCGAACCGTTTCTCTTCATAATCTCCTCCATATCGCTTTAAAATATAGAGTTCTGGTCTGCGCCGACTCTGCCTTGTGCTGTCGTGTCTCTGGACCGGAGCTGCGCCAGTTCGCGTGACACTAACGTGAAACCAGACATAATTCGCCCCAATGGAAAGCATTTACATGCTTACATTAAAACTTTCCCTATCCCTAGTCCACTATGTGCCATTCACCGCATAGTAGAAAATAGTAAATGTGTGAACAAGTGACCGATTTTAGCCGCAGCTTCATTGTCTATTTATAATGTAGGGGGGGGGACACTTTAGAGTCTAGAGAGCATTTAATTGGACAGAAAATCTGATGAGAAGGAAGTGTTGAGGGATGTCATCAAAATCATTGATCCATATTGACGGAAATGAGAGACGGTAAGTTTTGAATGCTTACAGTATATCTTCTATATCATTGTTTTGGATCACACTAGCATATAGTAGATAACGGTAAGGCTAACATATTCATTTAAAAGCTAAAAAAAATTTCATTTTGATTTCATGGGGACTTTAAGACAGCATCACCTCAGCTAACAAACATATGTTCTAAGAACATTTTGCAACCGTTCCCATTAAGTTATAAATCCATTAACTATCAAAATGTTTTTTCTTTGTTGTACAAACGGTACGACAACATTGCATTTGATCATTTTGCAAACATTTTGAGAATATTATGAAAATGAACCATGGTTATAGTAAAAATGTAGTAACCATGTTTTTTTGGTGTATTGATTACTATTTTATTACCACAGTTTTACTACAAATAGCTATGATGATTAAACTGTGGCTAGAGTAGCAAAACCATCACCTAATTTTCAGACCAGCACGCCAATGGGCGAACAGATGGGCGCGAGTGCATTTGTAGCGTCTGTAGGAATTTTGGGGCGCAGACACCATAGTTTAATGAATCTTTCAAATGATTCGATCAGAAATGACCCCTTTACAAAGCCCAATTCAGCTCCAGACCCCAGGGAATCGACCATCTATCACCAAAGAAACGGAGGCTCCATTCTGCCCGGAGCTACTACTTTTAAATAATAATTACTCGATTGCCTATGAACTTTTGACCAAAACTTAGACAAAGAGGACAAAAGACTCGGTGTGATCACAAGACAAAGAAACAAACCAGATCTCTGTCTTTTCAATGACCGGTAAATGAACTCCACGTGACACAGCTAAAACTCCAAGCAAACTCACAGAAACTGTTACATATAAAGTGCATTAAATCATTGATTATTGGACTTGCATTCAAATAGCCTTCGACATAGCTTGTTAGTGTGTTTACAACTGATACACGTGACTATTTTGCATGTATATCACTCCCAATTCATGCAATTATGTAAGTATTGAATGAGTGGATGAAAAGGCACCGTGTTTGATCGAGTTGGCACCGAGCTTTCCTATAGCTCAAACAGTAGAGCATGGCGCTAGCAACGCCAAGGTCATGGGTTCGATTCCCAGGGAAAGCAAGAATTGACAAAAATGTAAAATGTGTACCTTCAATGCAATGTAAGTCGCTTTGGATAAAAGTGTCTGCCAAATGCATAAATGTAAATGTAAATGTTTGATATCTTTTTGTTTGTATGGGTATAATCCAACAGATGAACCCAAAACCCTGAATGAAATCTTTATAGAATTGATCATGTCCTTATAGTAAGAAATTAGGTTTAAATTTACTCTCTGCTTAAGAGCAGGAAACTAAATTACCGTAGATAACCCAATTTTGTGGGAGGGGTGGAAACACAGTCACCCCTGAACCCTAATTGACCAGAACCCATCCAGGGGATGGGCAAATATTTGAGTTTTAACCTCAGAACACGGACAAAGAGATCCTGTTCACAGCCTGTTCGCGGCCAGTTCGAGCCAGTTCAAGGCCTCTTCGCAGCCAGTTCAGAGTCGTTCAGAGTTGACCAGATGAGTTGAGTCCTAACAGTTGACCAGAGTGAGTTCTGAACGGAGAGCTCCCAGGAGACGAACTGACGATCGTGGCAGACCAAGATCAGAGAAAATGGGTTAAACAACGATTTCATTCAGGCCATCTGCTCTTCTCTCACTTTCCTTTCTTTTACTTAAAGTTTATGTTCTTTCTGTTAAGTCTCGGGTTCTGTTAAGTTTTGCTGCAAAGTTTCTCAACGAGGCTCCAACAGCGCGCTTCAACTTCAAACAACGCCCACAAGACTTCCATCCAGCCGCCAACACGCCACGTGATTGGCTTCCCAAGACGTCAATCAAAAGACACGACCAGACCTTCAGCGAATCAAAGACCCGGGAAAACCCCTCTCCCCAGGAAAAGGGAATCCCCCTTGTCAGACGACACACAAGACACAAACGCAAGTAATACCTCTAGATTCCGAGCTGAACTGGTGCATTAGATCAAATTTAATAACCCTGCCTAAGAAACGATAGGAGGTTAAATTACTGATCAATGGTTTCTTCAGGTCATGTGTCATAAATGCATATATTGCTTGGGATTTCATCATTTCTCTCTCTTAAAACTCATTCTTTCCTCACTTCCTTCCTTTCTGCAACGCGTGTGAATGTGCGAGTGTTTATGATAGATTTAGTTTGATGTGTGAGAGTAATCAATAAAGTTCCGTTTGTATTCAAAGATAACTGTTCTTGTGTTATGTGCTTACGAATTTAATGTCTTGAACTGCCGATCTAAGTTACCTGGGTGTTAAATAGTGTTTCACTATTGTTCGGATATTAATATCCACTGCAGAGTTTATATTTACGGCCCGTTCAAATGAACGCTGGAAGAGACATTTGCCCGGCTGTAAAATAGACTCTCAAAATTCCCTATGAATTCATTAATTCATTCATTTGAGCTAAATATACATGTTTCCCTTTAACAGAGTCCCCTTTAAGTTCTTACATATCGGTGGACGAATAAGTTAAGATGTAAACATTAATTCTGAATTATTTATAAATTATAATGTAATTCAAGTCTCTCTCATTTTAAATAAATTCCCCGTTGAGTTATTTGATCTGACTCATAGTCGCTACACATGGCGCTGGACGTGAAAATGATAACTGCACCGGGCTGAAACTAGCAAAAAAACACTTGTGTCGTGCCTGGCACGGTGCGCCAGGTGTATGATAGGGCCATATAACTTTTTCTATTAGCAATACTCGAAGAACATTTGTTCATAACTTTAAGAAAACCTTGTCATAAAGTTCTGAGAATGCTCCAGTTGGGTTATTGCTCATATTTGTTGGATTTGACCAACAGAAAGCAACCATCAGAACACCCATAATGGTGTCAACTTATGCTCTGGCAACACCACTCATATTCTTCTCAGAATATATAAAAATCTAGTTCATAAAACAAAATTGCACATGAGCTGTAAGTATGTGTCCATGTGTCAGCTCTATGAGCCAAACCTCTCCTGTCCACTGAGTGACTCACAATAGGCACTGACAGAGTGGGCGTTGATTAAGAAAAGTAAAGCCTTGTTGTAATATTGTTCCAATACAACAACTAGAGAACAGACAGCTACATACTTTGCATTTAAATCAAAGGTGCCCAATTTTGGACAGCTTGTTAGTCTCACTGCAAGCAAATACAGCCACCCTCAGTTTGCTAAGTTGAAAGTGACTTGGTTTGTTAAAATTTAAAGAAGGGGAAGCACAATATGGATAAATAGAAAGAAAAACAAAATGGCATTAGTTCTTTATACCACAGAGGGGAGGTAGAAAGTCTATCACCAGAGCAGAGTTTGTTCATTTGAGTAAATAGAATTACCATAAAAAGAATGAGAAGCAATTAAATAAGACAAAGCTTCTGGTGGCCTATGTGTTTTTTTAATTAATACAATCAGTGCACTTATTTAGAGTTTGCTTGTTTCCAAACTCCTGCTGAGAATAAACTCTTTCGAGTCATTCAGAACTTCTCATATAATTGGGTTTTCCATGGAGAGAATAGAAAACACAATTATAAGATGTTGACGACATGTTGAAAATGCCATTTTATGGTGTTAGCCAAGTCTTACTTTGTTCTGCTCAGTGCAAATACATTTTTGTGTTTGGCCAAACATTTCTGCCATGATGCTATAGTGTTGTGGGTGGTTGACAGGGTGTTGCTATTTGGTTGCTAAAGTGTTCATTAGTGCAGTGCTGGTTACTATAGGGTGTAAATCTGTGGGATTTTTTTCACCACTAGGTGAAAATCCTAAATCCAGTCACTTAGAAAAGTAATAGCACACCTCGCTACACATGTTTAGATGTATCATTTATGTCTGTTGCACAAATGGTGCAGGATCAGTTGCACACTGAAGTTCTATAGTTACTGTTAGGTGGTTGTTCAAAACCCAAGCCCAAAGTAATATTAACAGACCAATTGCCTTCCACACATCTTTGTTACTTAAATACACCACCATCCACAAGTTTTTTAATTGTAAGTTTCAAAAGTGTCTTTTGCTCACTAAGACTTACTGTCAAAAATACAGTAAAAATATTTCAATTTTCTATTTAAATCTATTTTAATTTTATTCCTGTGATGGCAAAGCTGCATTTTCAGCATCATTACTCCAGTCTTCAGCGTCACATGATCCTCCAGAAATTCATTCTAATATGCTGATTTCCTGCTCAAGAAAAAAAAATCTTATTATTATCAATGTGAAACTTATTATTTCACATTGATAATATTTTTTGCTTAATATATTTTTTTGTGGAAACAATACTTTTTTCATGATTTTTTGATGAATAGAACGTTCAAAAGAACAGCAAGTTTATTTTAAAGTGTCCCTGTTACACATTTTATAATAACAGTCAATTATTACATGCAACTATCCCTAAACCAATAACAGTCAATTATGGCATGCAACTAACCCTAAACCAAACCTTAACCCTAACCATGATTATATATAAGTACATGTACTTAATTACTATTACTTAGTACTTAATTGTATAATTACACGGTCATATTGACACCTTAAAATAAATGGTTACACTTTATTTTAAGGCGTCTTTGTTACATTTAAGTACTGAGTAATATTAAGTAACTACATGTACTTACTATAGGGTTAGGATTAGGATTTGGTTTGGTTTAGGGTTAGTTGCATGTAATTATGCATAATTTATAGTTATTACTATAGGCTACATGTAACGTGTAACAATGACACTGTAAAATGAAGTGTTACAAAATAAAGTGTAACCAAAAATCCTATACTGACTAGCCTACTGACTGGTAGTTTATAAGAAAACCAAACCTTGATTGATATCCACATAGTCATCTGATTAAGTCTTCAAAGGAAAGACTTTTTTCGCCAGTATGGTTCACAAAGGCAAAATTTGAAGAAGCCACCTTTAGATTAAATAATTACAATTAAAACTTCAAATTAACATTATACCCATACATTGAGAAGAAACAAAATAAAAATGCAGAGAAGGAAAACTCTACTCTCTGATGTTGTCTGAACAAGGTTGTTGCAACCTTGTCATACAGAGCTGTCTATAGATTTAAGGAGGTTGTCTGATAACCATCTGAAGACATGTATTTAGACCAGTACATCAAAGTGGGGCCCAGTGGGAACAAGCGACTGGGTGCATAGCAATGAAATGTATGGCACACTATTATGCATAAGCTGCATGGGATTTAGCACAATGTTAAAGACAATGAGATATTAAATTATTTTCCAGCAACATCAAATAAGCGGTAATGAGATAAATTAATATTTAAATAAAAAAAAAGAAATATGTTTAAATGTATGAATTTGAATCACATTCCATTCCCATGTTCCATTAATATTTATACAATACAAAGCTCTAGGTTTTTTTATACTAATTTAAAATGCTTAATTCATAATACGAATAGTATGTAATAATTATTCAATTTGATAGAATTTTACTATACGATTGAAATTCATAAATCTTAAAAAGGCTTAAAAAGTGTTGTGGTTGTGTCAATTATAGTTAATTTTTTCTTAGTTCTTTTTTTATTGCACTACACTTACTTACAACACCCCAGTGAACAGATATCAATTGAGATAAACCAAATTAAGAATCAACTTGAAGAAAAAAAAACAAATAGAATTTCAAAAACAAGGCCTAGGTTATAGGTATACAGGTGCTGGTCATATAATTAGAATATCATGAAAAAGTTGAATTCCATTCAAGAAGTGAAACTTGTATATTATATTCATTCATTACACATAGACTGATATATTTCAAATGTTTATTTCTTTTAATTTTGATGATTAAAACTGACAATTAAGGAAAACCCCAAATTCAGTATCTCAGAAAATTAGAATATTACTTAAGACCAATACAAAGAAAGGATTTTTAGAAATCTTGGCCAACTGAAAAGTATGAGCATGTACAGCACTCAATACTTAGTTGGGGCTCCTTTTGCCTGAATTACTTCAGCAATGCGGCGTGTCATGGAGTCGATCAGTCTGTGGCACTGCTCAGGTGTTATGAGAGCCCAGGTTGCTCTGATAGTGGCCTTCAGCTCTTCTGCATTGTTGGGTCTGGCATATCGCATCTTCCACTTCACAATACCCCATAGATTTTCTATGGGTTTAAGTTAAGGCGAGTTTGCTGGCCAATTTAAGAACAGGGATACCATGGTCCTTAAACCGGGTACTGGTTGCTTTGGCACTGTGTGCAGGTGCCAAGTCCTGTTGGAAAATGAAATCTGCATCTCCATAAAGTTGGTCAGCAGCAGGAAGCATGAAGTGCTCTAAAACTTCCTGGTATACGGCTGCGTTGACCTTGGACCTCAGAAAACACAGTGGACCAACACCAGCAGATGACATGGCACCCCAAACCATCACTGACTGTGGAAACTTTACACTGGACCTCAAGCAACGTGGATTGTGTGCTTCTCCTCTCTTTCTCCAGACTCTGGGACCCTGATTTCTAAATGAAATGCAAAATTTACTTTAATCAGAGAACATAACTTTGGACCACTCAGCAGCAGTCCAGTCCTTTTTGTCTTTAGCCCAGGCGAGACGCTTCTGACGCTGTCTGTTGTTCAAGAGTGGCTTGACACAAGGAATGCAACAGTTGAAACCCATGTCTTGCATACGTCTGTGCGTAGTGGTTCTTAAAGCACTGACTCCAGCAGCAGTCCACTCTTTGTGAATCTCCCCCACATTTTTTAATGGGTTTTGTTTCACAATCCTCTCCAGGGTGCGGTAATCCCTATTGCTTGTACACTTTTTTCTACCACATCCTTCTCTTCGCCTCTCTATTAATGTGCTTGGACACAGAGCTCTGTGAACAGCCAGCCTCTTTTGCAATGACCTTTTGTGTCTTGCCCTCCTTGTGCAAGGTGTCAATGGTCGTCTTTTGGACAACTGTCAAGTCAGCAGTCTTCCCCATGATTGTGTAGCCTACAGAACTAGACTGAGAGACCATTTAAAGGCCTTTGCAGGTGTTTTGAGTTAATTAGTTGATTAGAGTGTGGCACCAGGTGTCTTCAATATTGAAATATATGTATATCAATATATCACAGTATTCTAATTTTCTGACATAATGAATTTGGGATTTTCCTTAGTTGTCAGTTATAATCATCAAAATTAAAAGAAATAAACATTTGAAATATATCAGTCTATGTGTAATGAATGAAAAAATATACAAGTTTCACTTTTTGAATGGAATTAGTGAAATAAATCAACTTTTTGATGATGTTCTAATTATATGACCAGCACCTGTATTGTAATGACTCCTCATTTAAATAGTTAAAGAGTAAATATTTGGTATCTTATATTTTGTGTAAGTGTTACTTGTAAAATCATCAGTGATGTTACCTGGGGTCACGGAGTGTTTCGGGTCTTTCAAGCATCATACACTCTCACCCAGGCGACCCAGCTTGGGTTGATCAGGCCCCAGCTTGTGTCCAGGTAGCCCTACCCCAGCCATGGTTCTCCTCTCCTTATCCACAGCCACCTTGAGGCAACATCTGCTTGGAGGTCTCTGAGATGAGTAGCATGTCAGGTCGCAGTGTTGAGGTGGCGACAGCTTCTGGGAATTTCAGTTGCTTCCCCAGGTCAACTTTCAACTCGTCTCGTGCTGTTGCTAGCAGGCCAGATGAGGTGGCCCTGGCAGCTAATGTTGGCTTCTCCCCAGTCCGGACGAAAGCAATGGTGTTCTTCACTGGGCGGAGGCGCTTACAGTGGCCAATTCCACAGCTGATGGTATTTGCTATGGACTTCAGAACTTGGTCATGGCGCCAACGGTAGCGCCCCTCGCCCAGTGCTTTCGGACAGCAGCTGAGGATGTGCTCCAGGGTCCCCCTCTTTAGGCAGAGACTGCAGGCTGGTGACTCCACCAATCCCCAGCTGAACAGGTTGGATGGGCTCGGTAGTACGTCGTAGACAGCCTGGATCAGGAACCATATGCGGTGGGGGTCTGCTTTCCACAGCTCTGCCCTTGAGACTCTACGGTCCACTGCATGCTCCCATCTTGTCCAGGCTCCCTGCTGCCATATTCCAACCATCCTACTGGCCCGCTCCTCGTCTACTGCTACCCGCACCTCTTGCTGCACCAGTGACCTCCTGTCCTTCCCCTGTGCCTTGTTGTAGTGAGATGTTGTGCCGCTACCCAGGCCAGCTCTTCCCTGAGTCACTGCTCCTATCAGTGCCCTGTGCCGTAGTCGTGACTCAGCCACATCCACCGCCTCTGCTGCCCTCCACTTCCGTCCTGTCCTCACCTCGATCCCAGCCAGGGAGACCTTCGGGTCTTGTGACTTTCTGTATTGCAGCACCTCCCTGGCACGGCCCACCTTGAACTCATTCAGGCTGCTGATGGGAAGCTTCAGCTTGTTGTTCTGGCCATACAAAGCGATGCTGCTCAGGCTTCGAGGTAGGCCAAGCCACTTTCGTAGAAACCTACTTACTCTCCTCTCAAAGCCCTCGATGGTGGAGATGGGAACCTCATAAATCAGAAGGGGCCAGAGAATCCGTGGGAGGATGCCGTGTTGGTAAATCCAGAACTTGAACTTGCCCGGTAGGCCTGACTTGTCCACTGCAGCTAGCCAGCCTTCCAGTTCAAGGTTGGTTGCATGAATGGCTGCCGTGTCTTTCAGGCTACAGTCGAACACCTTTCCCAAGCTCTTCACTGGTTTCTCAGTGATTGGTGGTATCTGGGTCGTGCCAAGTGTGAAGCGGAACTTGTTGGTAACCTTTCCTTTCTTCAACACCAGAGATCTAGACTTTGCTGGCTTGAAGCAAATGCGAGCCCATATGGTCATCTCTTCCAAGCCCTTCAGGATCCACCTGCCCCCTGGGACGTGTGGTGTTGTCACCGTCAGGTCATCCATAAAAGCCCTAATGGGCGGCTGGCGAATACCGGACTTGGTGAGGGGACCTCTTGGTGAGGGTTAAGATTTTGTCAGCATTTAATCTCTCTCCGGGTCATTTTGAGTGGTTCAATTTCAATACAGAACCTTCACAGCACTTCACAATGCATTTGGTTGCTAAGCAGCTTTACAAAAAGTCATAATGAAATTTGTGATAATCTTTTCTTCCTGACTGTGACATTGGAGTTAAGTGGCTTCTCGAACAATAACAAAAATGTAGGATGTAATTTTGTTCTTCGGAAATTGATTGGATCGGTGGATTGTTGTGGTTAGCCATTGCTGAGATCTCATGCGAGTGAGTTTGTCCTGCCCTCGTGTCAGAATACACGTTAAATCGCAGAAGAGAAGAGATGTCGACTTAGTGAAAGATCAAAATCCAGCTTGATTTCAGGATAATCCATAAGAGTGAGAACAGGGTCTAAAAAAATTTAAAACACGGTCGTCCAGTTCTTTGATAAATTGAAAGGATCACTGTCAAGTTCACCCGCCTTTAAGTTAAGTAGGTAATCATTTGTTTTACTCCCCTGTGTGCATTTTCCCCTCTTAGCACAAGCAGTTGCAAGATGTTTTGCCACTCAGTCCAACTGAGGGGGTTGTGTTCCAGTGGGAAAGTAACGTCAATGCATACCCTTTATTAAGTTCAGGTTTGTATCCCAAAAAAACCTATAAAACTATGTTCATCTTGCTGGTTTATTTGGCAAGTTACAGATATTTTTCTCATTATTAGCTTAAGAAAGTGTTCTGGAATCATGCCAGTCTTGGAACAAACGACTAAGGTTGGACTAAGAATGTGCAGTGCCAAAACTTCTGAATTCAGCAGTGGAAAGTCAAATTATAATTAGAGCAGAACCACAGTATACTATATATATACACACACACAAGCCCTTCTGTCTTTCTCATACCTTAATTCTAAAACTTTTCCAAAATTGCTGCATGTGAACTTTGCTGCATGGATTTATTGTTCTGCAGAGGCTTTTCCATCCCTGACATGTGCTTGTTGAGCAATAATCAGATCAAATCATGATTGTATTATCTTAGAAAGTGTGCCAGCTTGGCACATGCCCTGCATATTATATAAGTTGCACAAGATTATACAAGTTGCTTGGATCAGCGCTTGAACCCGACATCATGATGTTATGTAGCTACTTGTGTTTTCAAAGCACACAGCAATTTCACATTTGAGATATGACTGTGCAATATATGTTGTAGAACAAAACTTTTTGTCAGGTGAACCACAAGACATTAATTCGTTTTTTGTTGTTGTTGTTTTTTTTTATCGCAAACCGGAAATATCCAAAACCCATCCAAATTTCCTGAGGGTGCCCATGTCAAATTAGCATAATGGGTTAAACTACAGTTAGGTGAATGCAAAGCAGCCATTAAAGTTTCCTGTTGTGCACTCACATGGAGTGTAGCAGGAAGAATGTTAATCAGGTTGTTGAGTGTAATTCTCTTGTAAATATGATATATTATTTATTATCTTGTATGTTTTATTTTAGGCTTATTTGGCTGTAGCTGATCATAGCATGTTAAGGTGTTGTCACATTTACATTTATTAATTTAGAAGACGCTTTTATCCAAAGCGACTTACAACTGAGGAATACTGGAAGCGATCCTTCATGAAGAGGCGAAAAAAAATAAAAAATAAAAATCACAAAGTGCCTGAAATACTAAGTTCTGGACATTACCCAGAGTAGTACAAGCTAGAATAGGGAGGGAATAGAGGAAAATAGATTTTTTCTTTTTAAGAAGAGATTAAGTGCTCACGGAAGAGATGAGTTTTCAGCTGTCTTTTGAATGTTGTCAGTGATTCTGCATTCCGGATGGAGGTGGGAAGATCATTCCACCAGCAAGGAATGGTGAATGAAAATGTTATGGAAAGCATGGATTTTAAAATGGATTTTATGCCTCTCTGTGATGGTACCACGAGCCGTTTCTCCTTAGCTGAGCGAAGGCTTCTGGTGGGGGTGTAGACTCGTAGGAGCGAGTCGAAGTATGCGGGTGCTGAGCTTGTGCTGGATCTGTAAGCAAGCGTCAACGCTTTGAACTTGATGCGAGCATTGAGTGGTAGCCAGTGCAGAGAGATGAAGAGAGGTGTGACATGGGCCCTTTTGGGCTCGTAGAAGACAAGACGTGCCACTGCGTTCTGAATCATTTGAAGGGTTTTGATCGCACACAATGGAAGTCCAGCCAGAAGCGCATTGCAGTCGTCAAGCCTAGAAATGACCAGGGCCTGGACGAGAAGCTGTTGCATGGTAAACACATTTACCATTACTTAGTGAAATTTCGTTATTCCTCTGGTATCCACGCAATTGAGAGTTTCACATGAATGCAACTACTTTCAAGGCCCAGAAAGGTAGTAAAGACATCATTAAAGTAATCTATGTGACTCCAGTGATTTAACCTCAATTTTATGAAGCGATGCGAATGCTTTGTTTGCACAAAAACATTTTTTGTATACAATATTAATCTCTTATGCGCGTTCATGAGAGAACCATGACGCATATGTGTTGTGTTAACAAGAAAACAGACATTGTTGGGTAAACGTGCGTTGGAGATTAATATTTTGTAAATAAAGTGTTAAATTGTGTGGGGGTTTTTTTTGATTACTTTGATGATGTCTTTACTACATTTCTGGGGCTTGAAAGTGGTAGTTGCGTAAGGCTTTCAAATGTCATTAAAAATATCTTCATTTGTGTTGTCTTATGTATTATGGGTTTGGAACTAATTTGAGTAATTAATAACATAATTTTCATTTTTAGGTGAACTAACCCTTTAATGCTGTCCTGCGGGTGGTGGGGTAATAACTTCTGCTAATGAATCAGTTAGAGGTTGAATATATATCCAGTTATTGCTGTAAAGAATAACAATTTCGCTATTTTATGTTCTACATCGTTTTTACTTTATTTCCATTGTTTGATTCATGGGTGTAGATTACGTGGGGGATGCGGGGGACATGTGCCCCCACTTTTTATAAAATATAAATTCATCCCCCGCACTTTTTCATTGGGCAAGTGTGCTCATGACAAGTTGAGGTTTTCATTTATGTGTATAAATTCAGATTTAAAATTCAAAGAGCCAGTCTATCTATATATGTGAATTTTAAGTTTCCATGGTAATCAGTCACTCACGTGTCACAAGTCACGGCACGCCCATGCTCACACCTGCACAGTATCCATTATTTTCATACATGAGGTCAGAATGAGTTCAAAGCTGTAAAAAAAAATTCTTCACTACGAAAACGTCAAGCACTGTAAATTGGCATGTGTGGTATCCGAATTGTGTTGCACAATGACTATTGAATAGAAATGTCTATTTCTCTTGTTGAATAGCCTAATTAGTCAGTTTTTCTGGAGATAAAAAATATTCGCTACCCGCACAAACGTGCACTTATTTTCGGTGTATTTTTTTTTAACATCTTTTATTTTCACATATATCAAATCCCTTCAAATTAGAAAAAAAGATGGCATTTTTTGCTTTCTGGAAAAGGCCTATATTAGCTGTGAGCGCTTCGGCAGCAAATAGCGTTTTGTGTGTGTGTGTGTGTGTGTGTGTTACGGAATATCCACGGAAGTGTTACTAGTATCTCAGTTCACAGATAGTTTGTTTCTGTATTGATTTTATATAAAAATGTTGATACAATGTAAAGTATTTGCCCTGGCTCTTGTTTTCAATCATTTTGTTCCATTTTTATGCTTGTTGTTGTCATCTGTTGACATTCTACAAGCAAAATGTGGTGGTTGGTCAATGTTGTATTTCAGGACAAAGCAACGAAAGGCTGGGGTCTCAGGATTAAGTGAGAGGCACGTTTCGCTGACCGGTCGCAGATCCTCTTGATGGAAGTGAGAGCAGTCAGGAGCGCTGTCTTAGGAGACAGGATCTTGATCTCGACTGACTGCAGAGGCTCAAGGTCTCTGTAGGACCGTTAAGACCAGAGAGAAGTTCAAAGAGGGGATGAGGTGAGGTAGGGAGGATTCAAGCTCCTCGCGCCTTTCAGGAACCTGATGACCAGGTCGTGCTTTCCCATAGACTTACCTTCTACTGCATCATAATGTGTGGCGATAGTGGCAACTGAGGGTGCTCCGATCAGGATTTTTAGAAACCGATCGCCGATACCGATCTGTCAAGGACCTGGGAATAGGAGTAGTGTGAAAACTGGAAAACAGTTAAAAAGAGGTGAACCCAAATGCAGAAAGCCAGATGACAATACTGGAGGAATGTTAACAAATCTTTAATCTAATGAAAAAAATTCCAATAAGGAAAAAAGGCATAAAACATTTTCTCAGGAGAAAATACAAAAAACAGAAGAGGAATGTCGTTCCAAAAGGTAAATCCCAAAAGTTCACAATGTAAAGATCACGCATGCGTTAGACCGGAGTTCTCACATGAGACTGGAATTGTTATTAAAAATGATAAACTGCAGAAAGTTTGCGATCCAAATAGTCTGTGCGTTGATTTGGAGAGAAAAGGAGAAAAAGAAAAACGATAATGGCGGAGGAAATGGTTGGAGACACAGGGAGCAAGGATTGTGTTCTGCAACGAGAGTTTGAGGTAAATAAATAACTTTGCAATGTGCTACTGTTTTGGCTGGTCAAGCAAATGTTTGTGGTTTGTTTCTGTTTGATATTATTGTAAATATATCTATACTGATATTCTGGTCTATAACTCCTCCCTGAACCTCCCGCTGCCCTGTATCTTGCTCTCTCATTGGCTGTAGGCCATCGCTGATGTATTTTTCAGTCAAAACTCATTTCACACTGCAGGATTTTGAATCGCCGACAGGTCCAGATATTTAGCATGCAAAATCTCATGGGCGTCGGCAACTTGTCTGCGATTCTCTCAGATCGCGTGATTTTCACTCACGTGCACCGAATTGCCTATGATTTAAGGCAATTTGTCGGCGGTTTCGCAAAACCTGTCGGCGAGTCAAAATCGGGGCTAAAATCGGGCAGTGTGAACTCGGTATTAGGTGACTCTTGTGGGGATTTTTTTATTTGAGGGAGGAGGGGCCATTTTTAGACATTTGTCTAAAGATACAGTATATAATTATCTCACCTAAATGGTTAATCATGCACTGCATTTTTGTTTTTACAATTGTTGCACAATAGCTTACACACTATTACACTGTGAAGCCTGAATTCACAAAAAAGACAAGTCAACTATCAGCAATAAAATAAGAACAAATAAACAATTTACAAGCAGTAGCACAAATAAATAAAATAGAATAAAGATGTAAATAAAATAAACAGTGCTTTAAGTTTTTTTTTTCAGGTAGGTCTAACAGTAGTTTGAGGTAAGAAATACTAAAGAAATGTATTAAGGAATCAAGTGTTAAATAATACTGGATGATCTTCCCAGAATAAATGAAATACAGATTAATCCTTACAATTAAGATTACAAAAGTTATTCCTGCAAGAGCAGTGAGTGTAATTAATGGTAATAAAACAGCAAAGGGCAAAAAATAAATAATTTGGATGTCAAATGGTGCCCCATCCCTGAGAAAGCAGGTCCTTCCTCAGGGGAATTTGCCAGGGAGGAGCAGTTGTGAGGATCATCAGTTCTGGGAACCAGGTCCGGGTGGGCCAGTACGGCATAACCATCAAGACCTGCTCGTCCTCATCCCTGACCTTGCACAGTGTCTGTGCGAGCAGGCTCACTGGGGGAAACGCACATTCGCATAGGCTCCAGGGCCAGCTGTGTGCCAGTGCATCCCTGCCGAAGGTCCCTTCTGTCAGGGAGTAAAATAGCTGTCAATGGGACGTGTCCAAAGAGGCAAACAGGTCTACCTGTGTGGCCCCGAAGCGTTCCCAAATCAGCTGGACTGCCTGGGGGTGGAGTCTCCACTCTCCCAGGAGTGTGAGCTGATCTTGAGAGCACATCGACTGCGTGATTGAGCCCGCTCTGAATTTGAATGGATTTGAATTTGAGTCGCTTCTGACTCCAGAGGAGGAGATGGCAGGCAAGTTGCGACATGCAACGGGAGCATAGACCACCTTGATGTACACAACTGTCGATGTGTCATCCATCTGGACCAGTACGCGCTTGTCCTTCAGCAACGGTCAGAACCGGCGCAGGGCAAAGAATACTGCTAGCAATTTGAGGCAATTGATATGCCAACGCAGTCGAGGTCCTGTCCAGGAGCCCAAGGCTGAGTGCCCCTAGCACACAGCACCCTAGCTGTTAAGACAACAACATGCCTAGACATTTGTTCTAGGGGAACTCTTGCCCATAGAAAAGCAAGGTCTGAGCACGGGCTGAAAGTTCGGCGACAGGCCGGTGTGATTGTCACCCGGTGTGTCCCACGGTGACATGCCCATCTCGGGACTCGGCCATGTGACCAGTGCTGAAGCGATCTCATATGAAGCAATCCGAGCTGTGTGACCGCGGCTGCCATGTGCCCCAGGAGCCTCTGAAACAGTTTCAGTGGAACCACTGTCTTGCCGTTGAACGAATTCAGGCAGTTCAGCACTGACTGAGCACGCTCACTTATGAGATGTGCTGTCATGTCAACCGAGTCCACGGGCCACCCCCAAAATGTAATTGGCCACCCCAAGTGCCCCCCACCCATCAGAGTCGGAAGGTAATATGTTGTTGGACTTGTCAGTATGAATTCTTTACTAGTAGTTCCAGAGGTTTTCTTAACTAAAACTAATATTTTACAGTGCATTGATTTATTTATATTTTATTGTATGCATGCAAGTGGCCACTGCACTCATCCCCCTGTTGTTGTTGTTGTTGTTGTTGTTGTTGTGGAGTGCCTCCTCACTGGAGAGGAACCACTCTACCGTGACGTGTTGTTATCGGAGTAAATAGTGGGCGCAAACGGACGGCGAAGTGCGATGGTTGGTTTCTCTGCTTTAAAGCTTATTAAAAACCATTTGCGCACAAAAATGAACTAAAACTAAGCCAATTCAGGAGCCAGAAGACGCGAATGAGAAGTTGCACGTGTGTGCGCTCATCCGAAGCGTGCAAACCCGCGTCTCAGATAGCGAGCAAATATTGAGTTCTCTTTAAAGTCTTGCGCTTAAATGGACAAATTCACACAAAAATGATCAACATGAGCGTCTTGAGTTTTCTAGCAAACTAATATTCCTGCTGTCTGTGTTTTTAATGTAAATCAAACAACAAAAGACATGGAAATCACTCACTGCTTTAGCTTTTGTAACTTTAATAACAATACAGTCAAATATGCAATGCTATTTTACATTTGATTACTGATATTCAATTTCTGTACCTGAGAACTAATGTTAGACCTACCAGAAAAACCTGAAAAGCACTGTTTATTTTATAAGTATCTTTGTTCTTATTATATTTATTTGTGCTTTTGCATAGTTAGATTATTTGTTTTTATTTACTTTATTTTTAATTGACAGTAGTTCTTTTTTCCCTGAATATAGCACATACAGACTGAACCATGAGTAATTTGAACAGTTAGACCCCTAGCCTAAATATTCACATAATAAATATGTATTACAGGCCCCACTAATTATTCTAGAAATAAGTTCATTCAACGGAGGTAACCTCTTTTGCTGTATATGTTTGATGGTTCGAATGCATACCCTACATGTTTTACAATTTATGAACTATCATTTATGTGCCCTATACCATCACCATTCATATCTATGCAACCAATAAATAAATTACTACTAAAGTACACCCTCTACCCAGCACAGTCTCACAAAATCCTGTGGGAAACAAAAATAATATATTTATAATGTAATATAAATATGAATAAACTCTGCTACAGCTTCTTGTTGAGCTCAAAAGCCTTTCTACTGTTGTCAATTATGTTGGTCCATCTTGTTTAAAACTTTATACAAATATAATGGAAAAAATCTCGCTTGCATTGCCTTTACCACAGCCCATGTGCTTCTACTACTGTTGAGTTATTTGTTATTTCATATCACATTTGAAGTTGCTCATTTTTAATTCCTTTTCACTCATTATAATACGTTTTGTTATCAATAATATACAGTATTATTACCTCCAGTGTAGGGCTATTTATACTGGCTCACTGTTTACATGTATTTAAATGTGCCACCCCTCTCTGAGTCTGTGCCCCAGCCTGGCTCCCCCACGAAAAATTTTCTAGACCCGCCCCTGGTAGAAGGGCAAGGGGCGGAAGGAGCGGTGCACCCACGATCTCCTGAAGAGCAGCTCCCTCATTCTCTGGGTCGCCACTTCGCCTGACGTTTAGAGGGTCAGGCGTGGACTGGGACAGGCTGAGCTCAGCGTATTCACGGCCCAGACAAATGAGACCGTGATCTTGACTGTCAGCCAGAACCAGATAATGACTGCATCCAGAAACACACGGCCCCATGGAATGACATCTTGAAGAAGACGCAACGTCACAACATAAACGTGTTTACTATTTTAGGGAAAGTGCTGAAGTGCAAAGGGGAAAGGTCGCCTGCACAGTGTGCAGAAATGCTCTTTTAGAGATTGCACAGTGTGCAAAGTCCTCCTCAGGAAGACGACCACCGCTGACACACCGTCACACCAACACACGCCGAACTTCTTGCTGGTTCTTTATACCACACGATAGATGAATTGCAGAGCTGAATCTTCGTTCTGAAATGCTCGGTTCTGAGTGAGTCTAAGTGAGTGCTGCACGCTTCCTTATATACCTGTGAAACAGGGGTTGGTTCATGATACAAATCTCACTCGCCAATGTCCATTGGATTGTCCTGTTACCACTCGATGGTGATTGGGCTCTCAGGCAAAGTCCTAACTTGTCAGTCACTGACATAACGTCGAATGTGACTGACTGATAGGGAACTAATTTTAACAAGCTTATAAGCTTAAATGAGAAGGTAAGAGAAAGCAATATCTTGCAAGCAGTGCAAAATATCCTACATTGCCAGATTGAAATTGGTTTAACTGGAAAAGAAACAGTTTCTGGAGCAAAAGCAGATGATATTAAAATGCTTTGCTCAAGGGCATAACCGCAATCGTCAGAAAAAGAGCTCATGGTGGGATGTAAACCTGGTATTTCCTGTTCATGCGGTGGGCTCATGCTCCATACCCACAAGCTTTAGCTTCAGAAGCCAATGCTATCAATTAGGGCCATGCCCATTAATCTATTATTCACTGTCTCCATGCTGTTCTGAGGTCTTCTTTTCCATGGCTAATTAGCCAAAACACAGTTCCAATACATCACTGTATCCCACAGATTCTTCTCTTGCAGACTGTTTTGCTACGGTCTATAAGCTCAGCAGAAACGTCACGGCCTTGTCCAGGGATAGAATATTTAATTAGACCTTCTGTTGTAGAGAGAAACTTTGGCACAGCTAGTCGGGGAGAAACAGAATAGAGGGAGGAAAATGTTAAATCAGCTCAAGACATTATGTTATGGTGCTGCTGAGGCTTTGTACTTTGAAGTATGATTGCTGTAGCTGTCTCACATCCGTTAATGGAGCTTTCCAGCATGTAGTCAGACTCAAACAGTGTTGACATTTTTGGTTTGTGTTTGTCCATATAGGAAATGTACTTTTCCCCCATCTTTCTTTGCTAATGTATTTGTTTCATAAAATGTTTTGTGTTGTACTTGATATAAGAATTGTTGAACAATCTGTCATAATTTACTAACCCATGATTACTTTTTATCCATGGAATGCAAAATTATTATTTTTGAAGAGTCTTCATGCAGCTTTTTTTCACAAAACAACTCTCAGTCAGGGTGTGAATTACACAGGCTTTGGTAGGGAGAACAGGCCAATGAGGGCTAGAACACATTACCGTTCAAAAGTCAGTAAGATTCTTTTTAATGAATTAAAGGGTTAGTTTACCCAAAAATGAAAATTAGCCCATGATTTACTCACCCCTACGTCATCCTAGGTGTATATGAAATTCTTCTTTCAGATGAATAAAAAAAGAGTTATATTAAAAAAGTCCTGGATCTTCCAAACTTTATAATGGCAGTGACTTGTTGTCGTTTTTGAAGTCCATAAAAGTGCATCTATCCATCATATAACTCCACACAGCTCCGGGGGGTTAATAAAGGTCTTCCGAAGCGAAGTGGTGCATTTGTGTAAGAAAAATATCCATATTTAAGATTTTACAAACTGTAATATCCAACTTCCGCTAACTGTCGCCTCGCACATTCAGGACGCTCCGGTGAAAATATACAAAAGTTTGATGACATCGACCGGTGTTTTGTTTTGCTCTATCCTCTGCGCTTTTGTGTTCGTCACCGGAACTTATACTACGCCTGCATCCAAGGTCATACGCTGGAACGCCAGTCTCTCGCGAACACGCGGAAACAACAAGTCACTGCCATTATAAAGCTTGGAACAGCCAGGACATTTTTAATATAACTCCGATTTTATTCGTCTGAAAAAAGAATGTCATATACACCTAGGGTGACTTGAGGGTGAGCATGGGCTCATTTAAATTTAATACTTTTGTTCGGTAAGGATGCATTAAATTGATCAGAAGTGACAGTAAATACATTTATAATGTTTGAATGGTTTCTGTTTCAAATAAATACTGTTATTTTCATCTTTCCATTCATCAAAGAATCATGAAAAATGTATCACAGTTTCCAAAAAATATATATAATAATAATTATGCAGCACAATTGTTGTCACATGTCAAGTCTGTTTTGCTTGTGTTCTGAGTGGTCATATGTTCCTTTGTTCAGTTCTTCTTCTTCTTCTCTTATTTAATGGCGGACTGCAAACAACGTTTAGGTGCATGCCGCCACCTACTGTACTGGAGTGTGTATAATCATGTAATTTTAAATTCTACTCCATAACCCTGAGTCTTTTAAAAAAGTAAATAAAGCCATCCTAATGATTCGTATTCCTTCTCCATCTCCTTCTGATCCCAGTATCCCTACCAGATTCCACTCCCTCCCTGCCTCCTGAACCTTATCTTTAAACACCTGTCTTTCCACTTCATTCAATGTACAGTACAATATTATATGCTCAACATTTTCTTTAACCCCACAGTTTTCACAGTTCTCACTATTCCTTTTCCCCATTAAAAATAATGTACCATTCAGCCCTGTGTGATCCACTCTCAGTCTTGTCATTACAATTTCCTCACGCCTGGTCTTTTCCATGAAACTCTTTATACTGACACTTTTTTGTATTTTATAAAATCTCCTACCTTTCCTGTCTTCCTCCCATCGTTTCTGCCATATTTCAAGACCTTTCCTTTTAACCACTGCTTTGCCTTCGCCTTTTCCTAGTGGAATTGTAATTATAATTACTTTTAGCAGTGCCTCTTTGGCCAGTTTATCTGCCATCTCATTCCCTTTAACCCCCTCATGTGCTGGTACCCAACAAAACTGAATATCTATACCACCCCGATATAATCTAAATAAACTGTTAAAAAGTTCTATTAGTAGATCCTCTCTTATTGATGTTACTGCCTGAATACTTTTAATTACAGTCTGTGCACAGTACCACCCTATCAGGTCTGACCTCTTCAACCCACTGTAGTGCAATAATGACTGCTACTATTTCTGCTGTGTACACTGATAACCGGTCAGATAGTCTTTTGGAGAAATGGATTTTAAATTCTGGTATATATACTCCAACTCCCACACATTCCTGTTTATTCTTGGATCCATCTGTATAAATCTTTAAATAATTATAGTAACTGTTTCTTATGTAAAGGTTTGTTTTAACTCCTATTTCCTCCATTCTCCATTCTCTTTTCTTTTCCAATATATTAATATCAACCTTTACTTCTGGAAAGAGCCATGGTGGAATTCTACTAACTGGATTGGCCGTGGTAAAATTTAAAGCTTCCATTTCATATTCCCTCACTCTCATTTCTCTTGTCCATCCAAAACCAAGCCCCTGAAACTTGGAATACTCCCAACATTCCTGTATTGTTTCTTTTGCTGGGTTTTCTTTCCCACTTCCTTTCAACCTAATCCAATACGCCATCGCCAGTTTCTCTCTTCTCAACTCCAAAGGCATCTCTCCTGCTTCTATAAGAATAGCATTAATGGGGGTTGTCTTAACCGCTCCGGTGCATATACGTAATGCTCTATACTGTAATACATTAATTTTTCCAAATATTGTTTTTGCCGCTGCACCATAAACTATGCAACCATAATCTATTGCTGACCTCAGGCAAGCCCTATAGATGTTAATTAACGACTGCCTTTCTGCACCCCAGTCACATCCAGCCACAGCTCTCATCAGGTTAATAACTTTTTTACATTTAGTTTCTAGATGCTTAATATGCGTTTTCCATGTACACCTACTATCAAACCATAGTCCCAAATACTTAAATTCATTTACTTTCACCATTGTCTGCTCATATAATGTCAAACTTTCAACATGACACTTTCGCTTCTTTGTAAACATCATATAACAAGATTTACTTGTCGACATCTTGAATCCCCATTTATATGACCACATCTCTACTTCCCTAATTGCTTTCCTTATGTTACCTAATACATATGACACATTCTTTCCTCTCATCCAAATGGCCCCATCATCCGCATATAGTGCTGTTTTTATGCATCCATCCATTTTTGAAAAAATATCATTAATCATTATGTTAAACAGTATCGGACTAATTGCACTACCCTGGGGAATACCATTGTCTACATTCAATTCTGTAGATACCTCTGATCCAACTTTAACTTTAATTTTCCTCCCTGTTAAAAAGTCCATAACCCAATTATACAACCTTCCTCCAATACCCATACTACTTAGTTTAATAAGCAAACCTTCCCTCCACATGGTATCATATGCCTTTTCTATGTCGAAATATACAATTGTCATTAGTTCTTTCATTTTCAATGCCTTTTCCACATCATTACTTACCCTAACTAAAGCATCTGTTGTGGAGCGCCCTTTTCTAAATCCACTTTGTATATTGGTCAGTAAACCTCTCTGTTCCAATACATGTGATAATCTGCGAACTATTATCCTCTCCATCCATTTGCACAAGTGGGATGTCAATGCTATGGGTCTATAGTTATCAGGATTAGCTGGGTCCTTACCAGGCTTGTTGAAAGGTAATATTACTGCACTTTTCCAACTATGTGGTATTATTCCATCCCTCCAAATTTTATTAAAAAGTCTTAATATTAACTTAAATGATTCAACTGGTAACTGTTTGAACATGGCATAACATAATTGATCTTGCCCAGGTGCTGTATATCCAGTGCCCATCAGAGCTATATTGAGTTCTGACATTGTAAAATCCACATCTAGTATTGACATGCCATCCTCCTTTTTTAACTTCACTTCCTTATTCTCTCTAAGTGCAAATTCTTTCTGCTGTTTATGTATATCACTAAGGTGTTCACAACTGTGTACTGCCACAAAAGTCCTCCCTAGCACTTCTGCCTTTCCTTTATCTGATACTATCATCTTCTCTCTATCAATCAAAGCTGGAATTTTAACCGACGTCCTTTTCCCACTCATTCTCTTGAACATAGCCCATATATCCCCTAACTCTACTCCTCTGCCTATGGTAGAACAGAATTCTCTCCAGTTTCTCCTTTTGTTATACTTTATTGTCCTACGTGCCACAGCCCTTTTCCTTTGATAATCTAAAACATTCTCGCATGAAAGATTTTTCTTTAATGTTCTAAATGCCTTGTTTCGTTCTTTAACAGCTCTGCTACATTCCTCATTCCACCAAGGTACCACTTTCTTCCTTCCCTTTGTTGTTCTTTGTGGGATACTCCATATTGCTGCATTTATAATGTGTTCTGTAATTTGCTTTGTGCATTTTTCTATATTTCCATCAAATGTAACCAGATTAACTGACTCTTCACAACATGCCCTAAATTTTCCCCATTCTGCTTTCTCATAACACCATCTGGTTATGGACATCCCTTCTTGGATACAAATGTGTGTATTAATTACAGTGAGAACTGGGAAATGATCACTTCCTATGGTAGTTTCTCTCTTAACATGCCAATCACATGTTTTAACTAAGCTTTCTGACACCAGTGTAATATCCAAGCATGATAGAATACCCCTATTCACATCTATTCTTGTACCCTGTCCATTATTAAGGCATACCAAAACTCTTTCTTCCATAATTTCTTCCATTATGTTCCCATTACTATCTGTATGATTACTACCCCAAAGGCTATTATGCGCATTAAAATCTCCACACCATATTTCTTTCCTGTATACACTCCCTGCCATCTCTTTTAATTTGTCAATAATTAATTTTTTGCATGGGTTATAGAAATTGATTAACTTAATATGACCCTCTTTCCTTGGACTACATATCTCGACCATAATACATTCCATATCCTCTGGACAAGGGAGCTCTCTAAATGCCAGCCCATCCTTGAGAAAGGTAGCACACCCTCCACCATTTTGATTGTTAGGCCTATCATTTCTTATAGAAGTAAACCCTGGTATAACAAAGTCCAAATGTGGTTGTAACCAAGTTTCTTGTACACATACTACATCTGGAACTACATCTAATTCATAACCTTTGTTCAGTTTTCCCGCCATTGTCCTTATGAGTTCATTCCATCACCTGTGTCCTGTTAATTAAGAATGTCTATCACCTGTGTCTTGCCCATTATCTCGTTTGCCATTGTGTATTTAATTCTCAGTTCTCCTTCTGTGTTTGTCGGTTCTCGTTTCTTGTTGGACGTGTTTGTGTGTATGTTTCTGAGTTTTTATTAAAGTTTCCTGTTATCCTCGTTTCCGTGAGCTCATTGCCTGCCTGCCTGCACGTCTGTTTGTAACAATTGTTTTCAACATTGATATTAATAAGAAATGTTTCTTGAGCACCAACTCAGTATATTACAATGATTTCGGAAGGATCATGTGACACTGAAGACCATAGTAATGAAAATTCCACTTTGTCATTACAGAAACAAATTACTTTTGAAAACAGATTAAAATAAAAAATAGATATTTTAAATTGTAATAGAATTTCACAATAGTACTGTTTTACTGTATTTTTGGTCAAATAAATGCAGCTTTGGTGAGCATACAGCAAGTTATTTTCGAAAAACATAAAAAAAAATATTACTGACCCCAAACTACTGAACTGTCCAGTACACTGTGTAACTTACATTTTAGACACAATATTGCCAGCTGTTTTATCAATGTTTCCTTCCCAACAGAAAATAACAAAACAAAACAAAGCCCAATTAGGATGTTCTGTGGTGCATCTCACAGGAACATAGTAATGGTATAGTTGTCAGGTTTGAGGACCAGACCTAACTGTAATAATTTTAGTCATTTTTAGAGTTTAACACTGACTGTCAGTGAGTAAGTAATGGCAGAATAAATTAATAATGAACATAACTAATTTTTCAAGTTCCGAAATAAGACTATAATGAAGAAATATGTGTTAGAGTATACATTTCCCTGGCTGACACGAAGCCATTTTCAGTAATGCTTCTGTTTTTTTATAGGGATAAAAGTAGAGTTTAGAAAGAATAGAGAAGTTGGTCTTGAGGGTGAGTAGAAGATTCACAGTGATGAATTAGAAAGTTAACGCATACATGCACAAAAACAAACCTGTATCTGTGACAGGCCCCAGCCTCTGTCAACATCAAAAAACAAATGTGTCTGAGGCCTGCTAGCCAGAAAAATGCAGCCAATGTTGTGAATTTTGGGATACCTGTTTTTCTGAATAATGCAAGAAGAGGGTAGTGGTACATTATAATTAAAATGTCAAAAATCTGCCAACCATGACATGCCACTTGTTAACTAAACCAGACACTTTCCCTTTCTACTGATAGCACTATGGAAGAGGATGTTTTTGGATGAATGAAGTTCTTTTACAAATAATTTACCCCCAGAGGGATATGTAGTCATACATGTGAAAGAAAAGTTAAGGACAAAACATCCACAAAGTGGGAAAAGGGATAATTATTTAGTTTGGGGAATTGTCCTCAATGTCTTCACTTCCTTTCCTTGTGTTTTAATTAATCCCCAACCAATCAGGAGCTCAGATAATCGGCTTCAGAGAAACCATCTGTGTTACACATTCAGATGGTTCACATTCACACGTTTACATTGAGCACTCAGTCCAGCCCTATATGTTTCTTACAGCATCTTCCATAAAAGCAGCAGATGTTCAAACCAGCTCTCAGAGTGGACAACCACATTATTATACATCATTAATCAAACTCGCAATGCGAGATTAAACAGAGCTGACACTCCTGAGTCTTTCACCTTCACATGGTTATTAACAACCCATTCTCACTCTCAAGGATTCAAAATCTGAAGCATGGTCAAGTGTCTTCCGCGTCACAATGAAGACGCTAAAGGCACCCCTTGACGTCACTATATTGACGCCATTGCGTCAGATCAAGACGCAATTAATTCTTTGCATTTGTAAAAGCAGACATGATTTTATGAATATTTATAGGATAATTTTATATTTTGGAGCAACTAACCCAACTCCTACCCTTAACCTACCCACTTCTAAACAATATAAAACACGTAACAGGCAAATAAAAGTACAGTCACTGGTATTTATTGCAAAAACTGACCAAAAACAGTATACTTTTTTTAAATATATATTAAAACAGTATCAACTCATATTGCATTCCAAGTCTTCTGAAGTCATATATCTTCATGTAAAGAACAGAGTTGATCTTAATGTTTCAATCGCTGAAATGATGATCCCCCCGCTCCGTGAACGCAAGCACACACTCAGTCTGTCATATCTCATTCAAATGATACACCTGACTCTTGAGTATGACACAATCGGTCACTAGACACACGAGAGCCAATTACATTTTACAAATAAAATACAATCAAATTTACAATTCGCAATTGGTCACAAGACATACCAGAGCCAATGCAATTTCACTATGAAATCTGACATAATGTTTCTTCGGGTGGCAATTTTCAAAATTTGAATGAAATTTTGAAATTGGTCATGCAGAAAAATCTGACTATTCCTAACAGAGCATGCAACACAGCTTCTCGTCCAGGCCCTGGTCATTTCTAGGGTTGACTACTGCAATGTGCTTCTGATTGGACTTCCATTGTGTGCGAAACGCTTCAAATGATTCAGAACGCAGTGGCACGTCTTGTCTTCTACGAGCCCAAAAGGGCCCATGTCACACCTCTCTTCATCTCTCTGCACTGGCTATCACTCAATGCTCACATCAAGTTCAAGGCGTTGACGCTTGCTTACAGATCCAGCACAAGCTCAGCACCCGCATACTTCGACTCGCTTCTACGAGTCTACACCCCCACCAGAAGCCTTCGCTTGGCAAAGGAGCAACGGCTTGTGGTACCACCACAGAGAGGCATGAAATCACTCTCCAGAACATTTTCATTAACTGTTCCATGCTGGTGGAACGATCTTCCCACCTCCATCCGGAATGTAGAATCGCTGACAACATTCAAAAGACAGCTGACAACTCATCTAATCCATCAGCATTTCCTTAAAAAAAAAATCTAGCTTATGCTACTCTAAGTAATGTCCAAAACGTAGTATCTCAGGCACTTTTTGTGATTTTCGCCTCTTCATGACAGATTGCTTCCTGTATTCCTCAGTTGTAAGTCGCTTTGGATAAAAGCATCTGCTAAATGAACAAATGTAAAATGTAATAAAATGAGATGGTGGTCCAGTGGGTTAAACCATGGAACTGACACACAGAAGGTTAAAGATTGCTGGTTCGATCCCAGCGGTCACCACCAGTGTGTCCTTGAGCAAGGCACTTTACTCCATGTTGCTCCAGGGGGATTGTCCCTGTAATAAGGGCACTGTAAGTCGCTTTGGATAAAAGTGTCTGCCAAATGCATAAATGTAAATGTAAAATGAATGTGTGCATGATCTTCAGCAGATGGTGACACGGATCACTTTTGGGGATTTTCTTCACACAAATCAATTGTTTGGCCTTTGAATATTTGTAATTTTTGAATAAATTGTACCTGCAGTCATTTCTGCCTGTTATATCCAATAATACACAAATGGGTAGGTTTAGGGATGGGATAGGGTTGGGTTACATGTTCAAACGTGTCTATTTAGCGTAAATAAAATAAATGTAAATACAATTATGCTGGCTGATTAAATTGAGAGTCACACTCCAACATGTTATAATGGCAAATTCATAACCCAATATATAATTTCATCATGACGATAACATTCCCATGCCCAATGCGTCTGTGTATGATACCAAAGGTTTCTCATTGAAATCAATGGAGTACTCTGCTGGTCGAGCTGCTGCTTCAGATTTTGATGCCTTGGGAGGCAGAACGGGTTGTCATTAAACATTTTGAAGAGGGTTTGAGTCTTGGAGAACAACTGCTCATTCACAATATTCATTCAATATTTTTAAATATGTTACACATACACTACATACATACACGCACACACAAATATGTAACCGGCGGTGGCTCACGATGCAAAGCGTGATGTGCAGCCAGCGACACCAGTTATAAAACACTTTAATTCTGCGTTGTGAAGCTTTGTGGAGACAGCAGACGGAGGTTCACTTGGAACTTTTATTCTAGATACAAAACAAGGCAAGGCAAGTTTATTTAAATAGCACATTTCAGACACAATGGTAATTGAAAGTGCTTTGCATAGAAGGAATTAAAATAATCAAAATGTGACTGGGGATTTAGATTTACCACCAGGAACACATAAGGGGTTCAAATTACTTAAAGTTTATTCAGTTACTGATTTCAAACAAAATGATTTATTTGCAAATGTTGTCTCAAATTTATTTAAAGAGAAACAGTTCCGGCTTTCAGTGTTCACAACAGAACCGGAAAAGAGAAAATAGTAAAAAAAAATTGATAAACAAATAAATGTTCACAGAGCTGGTGATACAGTTAAACCGATTCACAGCGCTACGCTACTCAAACGCAATTATCTCTGTGATACACTGTACGCTTAAATATCACAGTCCACTTGTGTGTAACAACACTATACTCTACACACGGCAATACAAGAATATGACTGTTTCAAAATGCAAAAATAGGAAAAAACTAAATCTCAGTACAGAAATATGGAAAATCTAAAATAATGCAACACAATTCTAAAACGTTACAATACAATAGTGGGAATAATGTACAAAGAGAACAAAACAACATAAGTACAATTTTTTATATTACCCACTTACACATCATTTGAGTGAAATGAGAGAAAATAGCACTCAAATTTAAGTGCATAACATTTCTTAAAGGTGTCATGAATTGAGAAATCAACTTTTCCTTGAGCTTTTGATATATAAAAGGTCATAGTAATATACGAATATGAAAGTTTCAGAGCTGAAAACTTCCTTGTTAGTCAAAGAAAAGCTTTTATAGACACCAAGCCCAGCAAACGATCGATTTCAGAATATGCCACACCTTGACGTCATCGTGTGGTGAAGGACTGCCTCAACAGAAAAAGAACAACACCTGATTCTGTAGCCCCGCCCACTAACTTGTGCCATATGCATGACATAGGCATACATGTAAACATAACACATAAGCTTCATTCAGATTCTAATATTATGAATGCATGGCATGGATGAACTTTATTTTTAAAGGGGTGGTAAAACACATTGTTTTGAAGGCTTGACTGTGTTTGTGGGGTGCACTGTAACATGTGTTCATGCTTCGTTTAAAAAAAAATTGCCTTATTTTTCATATATTTGACCTTTATTCTACACTGCTCTGTCCCTCCTTGTAAAATGGTCTGATGCTTTCCAGGTTGTATGAAGCCAGTCCCTCAAAAATACGCGATGGGCTCAGATTGGTTAGCTGGCCCAGTGTGTTGTGATTCGCTAACCGCCTAGTGCACGTTTATCGGAAACGCCACGCCCCTTACCTTTACCGGTGGACTGTGCTTTGGTCAGTATTAGAAACAACGGCGTCAATAAAACCATATGAGCCCGAATCAGACCCAGAACATTTGAGTGAAGATGATCGAGCAGAACCTGTTCAGTCTTCAAGAGTAAAGACTGCGGACCTATAGTGATCGCTACTGAATGGCACTTTAACTTTTGTATTTTTAGAACGATTATAGCCAAATATCTGTCGCAAGAACTATTAACCCAAAACGAACACTAAACACTGGCTTTACTAGTAAGTTAGCCAAATCACACACAGAACCATGTTTAGCAAGCCTGTAGATAAATAATACATAAAAGCTCTAATCAAAGAATCATTTACACTAATGCCAGGTTCGCTGTTGAGATTTTAACGTTAGTGTTTGTAACGTTAGGTGTTCGTCGATAACGTTGAGTATGAATGAGCATTTAACAGACTGGTTTGCAGAACAGCGCTGTCATCTGTTTACTTCCTTGCTACAATGTACAACCTATTACAGGAAAACACATTGATGAAAAATAAATCAGACTTACAGGTTGTGGCCCGTAAACAGCTTCTGTTTGTAAATCCAGCTTTCAGGACAAGCTGTGGTGCATATCCTGTATTGAACTCGTGAAGTTTGTGGAAGTTGTCCTCCGTGAAATGTGCAGCGTGCGCGTCGTGCATCCACGCACTGGCAGTGTTTTTTTCACGCAGCTGACGTTGTGCAAATCCGGCATTGAAATCGTGAAGACGGTGGATGTTTTCCTCCGTAAGATGTGCTGCAGGGAGCCCCGCGCACGCCTGTTCCCCGCTGTCTCATACACACGTGTATATAACATGCTGTAAGTTAAACGCTCTGCAACGCACCCCTGTCCCAAGGAAGGCTGAACAGAGCAAGTACTCCAGACCTGCAATCCGCATGAAAATAACAGCGTTTCCTTGGCATCGCGACAACAACACTCCAGCCTAACTATACCACAACAGCGCCGCGATACAAAATGGCCTCGCCCCCCCCTTATTGAATATTCTCGGAGGAGGGGTTTATGTAAATATTGATCCTGGTGATGTCACCAACCCTGGAGGAATGTCTGTAGTCGCCTAGCGGCCGTTTGCTGTAGTCCTTAGAAACTGATTTCTTTAAAAGCAAATATCTCCCTTTGCTTTAAACTTTGAACGTTGTAACTTTGCAGATGTTGTTTATGCTCAAGCAGCAACATTACACGCTAGCTAAAGTTAGAATAGTGAAATCGTGGTTTACCACCCCTTTAATGAATATCTCACGTGGGGAAGACATTCTGTTCCTTCATTTCACCACGGATTCGTTTGTAAACAAGAGACTGGATTTGCAGACAGGATGAGATTACATGAATGAATGAAGCTACACACTAATGTGAGTAAAAAATTGTTTTTATATGTGATAGTATTGCATTGTTACAGATAGTATTGATTATGTGTACATGTCTAACTGAACATACCTTAGCACGCTTTTAAAGGCTGAAGAATCCTTTATTTGTGGTGTTGTGGATCATTACGATTTGGTATCAGACTCGGACATGTTTATGGGCCAGTGCTCGCAAAGCCCAACGTCTCAGGGCTATGTGTTTTCCAGACGGGCTACCAAAATGTAAGCCCGGTCTGCCGACGGGCTATCTTAAATAGTGAAATAACATTCCTTTCTTGATGTGCATTGTTCACTCTCTTGACTTATATTTGAAGGGCGCGCGTGTGGTTTGCGGTTATATTCATCGATCGGACGGGCCAAGTAACGTTAATAAAAAAATAACATTCCAATCAATCGTGGGTGGATGAGAGATGAATCATTGTGTTTGTTTGATAAAGTCATTTTGCGAGCCCTGTGGGTGATTCATTCCGGTTGCTGTTTCCCCACTGACCACAGGGGAGCTGAAGCTCATGAAATATGCAAATCTTATCCAATCCTAGCCGTGGACATTTACTTCCAAGTCTTCAGTGCGGCACGCCCATAAAAACTGAGCGTTTCTTGAAAGAGCCTCAAAACCAATGCAGAAAATAGCCTATTACTTATTCATTATGATGTTTTTGAATGTAAAAACCACACAAACGTCATAAGTTGAGCTCAGACAACAGTATACATTTTTTTTTAAAAAGTTCATGACCCCTTTAACGACCCCATTTGACATTACACACGACATAACCTTTCAAATATGACAGCTCTCCGAATTAACACAGAAAAATATACATCCACAAATGATATTTATCAAGGATATAATCATAAAACATTGTAGTTCCCTGTGGATGATCAAAAAACCTCCACAATTTCCAGAGAGTGCGCGTCTCTCTCTCACACTGCTCTTCTTCTTCTTCTTCTGGAGTTTAATGGCGGTTTGGCAAACCAACTTAAAAGGTGCATTCCCGCCACCTACTGGTCTGGAGTGTGAAGCACACATATACTTAATAATCTATAATACAAAACAAAAAACAAATTAAATTCTTTCCATTATTCCTATCTTTTTTAAATATTCAACATTTTCTCATATACTCTTGATTGCATTAAACCATTTGCTAATAGCACCTGCATAGATATATTATTACTTCCTTTACTTCCATTATAATTCTTGAGATAACTGAAATCTTTCTCTTTCGTATGCAACACATCTTAAAAGAATATGCTCTACCATTTCTGGGAGTCCACATTTGTCACAATAACCATTTTCATGTTTCCCCATCCTTTGCAAACTGTAATTTAATGTTGTATGCCCTATTCTCAATCTTGATATGATAACATCCTTCTATTGCCATACCTTATCCTTTCAGCACCAAAACATCCCCTGAACCTGATATAAATGTCTTCCTTTTTGTTCATTATCCCACATTTTTTGCCATTTCTTTCTTACTTTTATCTTTATTAATCTCTTCATTTCAGCTTTACTTATTGAAACCGTAAACTCAACTTAATTTTGTTTCAGGGCTTTCTTTGCCAGCTGGTCCACTTCCTCGTTCCCTTCCACTCCTACATGTGCCAGCACCCAAAGGAAATATACTATTATACCCAACTGCCTTATTCTGTACAAACACTGTAATATTTCATATATTACGTCTTGTTGTGCTTCAGATTTTCCACTCTGTAAACTTTTAAGGGCAGCCATTGAATCTGTACATATCACTGATGCTTAGGTTGCACCTCCTCAATCCACTGTAAAGCTATACATATTGCTATTAATTCGGTAGTATATACTGAAATATGATCTGATACTCTCTTTGCTATTTTTACTTTAAATGTAGGTATATACATAGCTGCTGCTGCTCTTCCAGATTCTGTTTTTTTAGATCCATCTGTATATATCTGTAATACTGAATAATATTTTTGATTAATATATTGTTGTATCATTGTTACTGTTGAAATGTTCATATCCTTATATTCAATCTCGTTATGTATATCTTGATCAACTAGTGGCATTTGAAACAACCATGGATGTATTGCAGGAATCACCGCTGATGGTGCAATCTCATAAACATTCAATCCCATACTCTGTGCCTCCTTTCCAACGGTCCACCCAAAACTTGCTTTTTCTTTATATTCATATTCCCAACATTCTTTTAAAATGTTCTTAACTGGATGACATTCTAAATGACCCGATACTCCAGTCCAGTATCCCATCTACAACTGAAGTCTACGTAATTCTAGAGGCATTTCTCCTGTTTCTACCTGTAACGATATCACTGGCGATGATCTCACTGCTCCGCAACAAATTCTCATTGTTTGTGATTGTATTGCCTCAATGTTTTTAATCCATGTTTTATTCGCAGAGCTATACAACATGCTACCATAGTCTATGTTAGATCTTATCACCGCTTAATATATTCTTTTCATTGACTGTCTACTTGCCCCCCATTCAACTCCTGCTAAGCACCTTAATATGTTTATCGCTTTTGTACATTTTTCTATCAGTTTCTGAATATGTATTCTGAAGTTTATTTTTGAGTCCATCCACATTCCTAAATTTCGAACTACATTTACTTCTTCTAACTGATGCCCATACATTTTAATATTCATAGAGGGTTTAACTTTCTTATTCAAAAAGCATAACACCTTTGTTTTGTTTTTTGCCACAGAAAATCTAAAACCCCATTTCTTCGCCCAATTCTCAACCTTATTTACAGCATTTTGCATTTTCTACATAAAAAACATTTCGCCCCCTTATCCATAAAGCTCCATCATCCGCATACAATGACCTACTTACTCCCACATTCACATCCACTTTGGAAAAAGTGTAATTTATCATCAAGTTAAAAAGAATAGGATTACTTACACTTCCTTGAGGAGTACCATTCTATATAGGATATGTCTGTGGATATGAGGACCCCACTCTTACTTGAATTGTTCTCCCATACATAAAATTCAAGATCCAATTATACATTTTCCCTTCTATTCCCATAATATCTGATTTCATTAAAGGTCCCATGGCATGAAATTTTCATTTTATGAGGTTTTTCAACATTAATATGAGTTCCCCTAGCCTGAATATTGTCCCCAAGTGGATAGAAATGTTGATCGATGTAAACCCGAGTTCTGGCTGTCTTTCTCTGCCTTTGAGAAAATGACAGGCCAGACGAGCCAATCCTGAAGTCTCCTGGTTTGACGTCCAAGCAGGAACGGTTACCTCCCTTTCCTCCGCCCAGAGAATCTGGCACGCCCATGCAAACGCTCATGGCTTGTGAACAAGTGAATGCTGGCAGTTTCTCAGTGTTTGGATGTACAAATGAAAACAGAAGTCTTTTTTCAGTTCCTTCTGATCTGTGATCACTGATCAGTGATTTCTGATGTGTAGTTAATTATTTATTATTCGTGCACACGCAGCGGCTTCTCTCTCTCCCGACAGAACGGTGTTTTCGTGTTTTCTATCTTGTGAGTCAGTTTTTTTGTACGTCATCGTCGCGTCTATCTGTTCTAAAATGTGCATACAGTCGTTTCTGCTCAACATCAGCAGAGTAACATCTTTAGAGATAAACCTCACACACGCCGAAACTCGGGCTGCACTGGCCGGTCAGCCTTCAACATCCCCGACCCCCAGTACTGCATCTGGCCCACAGCGGAGACACCAAACGCGGCGCGAGATTAAGCAGAAGGGGGGTAAGCGTGAGCATATCCGGGCTAGCCTAGCCCCACAATAAACTGGATTACATTCGATTACTGCTGTTGTGTCTTTGTTTGCGCTGTGTACTCAATGCGTGTCACTGACGCTTTTCATATGATAGGAACATATCTAAAAAATAATGCTATTATCAACACTTACTCGTAACTCGTTTATCTCGCTGTAATGGTACTTTGCATGTGTTACAAAGTTGGTAATAATGATGAAGACGGACTCGGCGTGACTGGGACTCGTATTTATTCAGAACTCTCAGATACAAACACAATAAACTCGCGCTGACTGACAGCGCTCTTACAACTCAGTAGTTACTATAAATAACTTTGTTAGCAATCGTTGAGCTCCGTCTCTGGTATATTAGTGATGTCCGGTTCGCGAACGATCTTTCATTTGAACCGGTTCTTTTTAGTGAACCGAATCAGTTCACCAAATCGGACTGAATTTCTAAACGGTTCGCGTCTCCAGTCAGCGCTGATCCATAATTTACTAAAGTTACTAACTTTCTGACATGAGTGACAGTCCCTCCGACTAAAAATAGACTAATAACCTGAAGTATATGCTGTAACTACAACAGTTCACTGAACTGAGACTGACAGAACTGATGTGAAGTGAACTCAGGTCCATCCGTCTCTCTGGCAGCAGCTCGTGCCTCATAGACCTTGTTAAACCACGCCCCCTCCGCTCATTTCAAATGCAAAGATGTCAGCCAATCACAGCAGTGGGAGTTTTTACTGAAGTCTCACCGCAGACATGCCTCTTGAAACAGGGCATTCAGCCACAGGGCAAACATCAGTATTGAAAAAATGCCTTTTATTTCTAAATTATGACATTTTATGATGTAAAAATCATACTAACAATATAAGTACACCTCAGGAAACATTATAAAATAATAGAAAAATGCCGTGCCATGGGACCTTTAATATACCCTCCTTCCAAAGCATGTTATACGCCTTTTCTACATCAAAAAACATACCTACTTCTATCTCTTTATACTAACTTCTAATTTCTCCCTTTTCGAAATCCACTCTGATAAGCTGATAAAAAGTTCTTGCTTTCTATAACATATGACAATCTATTCATAACAATCCGTTCCATTAGCTTGTACATAATTGGTCTGTACTTGCTGGTGTGAGATCCTTCCCAGGTTTTGTTATTGGTACAATAACTCCGTGCTTCCATGCATCCGGTAAAGTCCCTGTCTCCCATACCATATTAAAAAATCTTAATATCATACTCAATGACATATCTGATAAATGTTTAACCATCTTATTACATATATCATCTTTACCAGGGGAAGTCTGTTTAACCCCCGCCAGTGCTCTCTTCATCTGAAAAAGTATATAATCGGAATCTAATGCTGGTATCTTTTTTTGAAATATCTTAATATTGTCCTTCACACTCTGTTCCCTATACTTCCTCATATCATCTGGAATATTTGCGTTACTGTGCACCTTTACAAAAGATTCCACTAATATCTCTGCTTTATCGCTATCTGTTACCGCTATATTATCATTATTAACTAAAACAGGTATATTATTTGTCCTCTGAATCCCTCCCATCTTCCTAATCATACCCCATAACCCATTCATTTCTATTTCTTCCCCAATGCTATTACAAAATTCCCTCCAAAAATGTCTCTTTGCTACTCTAATTTCTCCCCTCGCCAATGCCTGAGCTCTCTTATAGCTTATATAATCATCGAACACTGATGTTTTCCTTACTTTCTTAAGTGCCTTATTTATTTGTGCAATTAATTCACTACATCTTTCATTCCACCTGCCTTTCTTTTTTTGGTAGTTTTATTTTTTCCAAATACCTCCTCTGCTGTATTCCTAATAACTTCATTTATTTTTTCACTTAACATCTCTATGTCTCCATTAACTTTATTTAATTCAGCCATTTTATTATTTCACAAATCTTTATACATCTCCCAGTTGGCAGTCTTCAACTTCCACATTGGATTACTCTCCACTACTGCTTGAGTTATATCTACCCCTATTTTAAAAAATATTGGAAAATGGTCACTTCCAATTGTGCTTTGCTCCATTCAGATTTCCCTGCCAAATTTTCAGACATTAACGTTATATCCAATGCAGAATCATGCCCATGAGTAACATCTATACTTATATCACCCCCATCATTAACACAAACTAATCCTCCCCTATAAGCATTTCTTCCATTACCAACCCATTCAAATCTGTTCTAGCACTCCCCCTCGACCACGCTCCTCTACTACACACAGAAGGCAGCTCAACACTGCTAATCTGCATCCTATTCCCTCCTCTGCTAATGCTCCTTCCTCTTTTTCTGTGGGTTTATGGACTTGCCAGTCAGCTGTCAACAAACCTGACTTCATTCCAGCCTTTGCCACTCAATCCACTCTTAATATCTTGGCCTTGACTGAGACCTGGATCCATCCAGAAGACTCAGCAACCCCTGCTGCTCTCTCTAACAACTTCTCGTTCTCTCACACCCCAGGCACAGGTCTTCTAATTGTTTTAACAATTGGAAATACTCAACCCACACCTCTCTATGCAATAACAACTCATTTGAATATCATGCTATTACAGTTACAGCTCCCGTTACAACCTATATTGTAGTCATTTACCGCCCCCCAGGTCAATTAGGCACCTTTGTTGAGGAGTTGGATGTGCTGCTGTCCTCATTCCCAGAGGATGGCAGCCCACTTGTAGTCCTTGGTGACTTCAACATTCACATCAACAAACCTTATGCTGCAGACTTCCACTCACTCCTAGCCTCATTTGATCTCACCCAGCTCAGCACCACACATACCCACAAATCTGGCAACCAACTTGACCTCATCTACACACGCAACTGCACTACAGATAACATTTTGATGAAACCTCTTCACATCTCAGATCATTACTTCATCACATTTAATCTACAACTTACTACTCATGCACCACCAGTCCCTCTACCAGTTACTTTCAGACTAAACCTGCGCTCACTTTCTCCTTCCTATCTCTCCTCTGCTATCTCATCCTCTCTTCCCTCATCCACACAATTCTCCTCTATGGATGTTAACACTGCGACAGACACTTTATGTTCCACTTTAACTTCTTGTCTAGATAGTATCTGTCCTCTGTCTTCTAGGCCAGCACGTGCTACTCCCTCTAACCCTTGGCTATCTGATGTTCTTCGTGAACACCGGACCAAACTCAGGGCAGCAGAGAGGAAATGGCTTAAATCAACCGACCCGTCTGACCTGAGTAAGAATCAGTCTCTGCTCTCATCCTTCTCAGGTGAAGTCCATGCGGCTAAATCTTCATATTTCCACAACAAAACAGGATATTTGACACCCCCACACACACAGGATTTTACATCAGCAAAATCCACAGCCGAACATCATCTCTCCTCATTCTCTACACTCACTGAGGCAGAAGTATCTTCTCCTCTCCAGCCATCCTACCACCTGTCCTCTAGATCCCATCCCCTCACACCTCCTACAAGCCATCTCTCACTCATAGATAACTACAGACCTGTCTCTCTCCTACCATTCATAGCGAAAACACTTGAACGAGTTGTTTTCAACCAGGATTCTTCTTTCCTCTTACAGAATAATTAGCTGGACATCAACCAATCAGGTTTCAAAAGGGGCCACTCAACAGAGACTGCATATGTCAGTCACTGAAGCCCTGCGGATTGCAAAAGCTGATTCCAAATCATCAGTCCTCATCCTCCTCGATCTATCTGCTGCCTTTGACACTGTCAATCATCAGATACTTCTGTCCACCCTCTCATCACTGGGCATCACAGAGATTCCACTCCACTGGTTTGAGTCCTATATCACAGGTAGGTCTTTCAAGGTTGCCTGGAGAGGGGAGGTATCCAAAGCACATCAACTGACCACGGGGGTTCCTCAGGGCTCAGTGCTTGGACCTCTCCTCTTCTCCATTTATGCTACATCATTGGGACCCATCATACAAGCACATGGCTTCTCATACCACTGCTATGCTGATGACACTCAGCTCTACCTTTCATTCCAACCAGATGATCCAACAGTAGCTGCACAAATCTCCAGCTGTCTGGCGTACATCTCGTCATTGATGAAAAAACATCACCTGCAGCTCAATCTGGCAAAGACTGAACTGCGCGTCTTCCCTGCCATTGGATTTTGACATGCTTCAAAGCCTGCAACGTGTTACTTTATTCTCTAAGGAGCTCTCTGTCTCAGCAGCCGTATGTGCGTAACAATTCACTTGTTAATCAAGTCTGTGCAAATGATGAGTTAGACGGATTGTCCTGAGTACGCTGCTTTATTGATCCCTTCGACATGACTTTCAATGTTGCAGTGAACATAAATACTCTGGTAATTCCAACAGAATTGTAAGACCACTGAATTCTCGCTCCAATGAACAGTAACAAGCTGCGGTTGAAGGTCGCTGCGCGTTCGTGTTTCAGCTGGGCAAAATGGAATTAATTATAAATTCTTTATCTGACTCCATTTATCATATTGTCGAATTTAGGGTAGAATGCCAATTGGTTGTTTGGTCATTTATATTTAATAGTTAATCATACATTTGATCATTCCGTTTTAACCCTTTGTTGCAATTATACCGTTCCGTACTAGAGATAGTTAATAATTACAGATGTAGTAAACAGCACATTCCAGGGCCCAGTTTATGGCCGGGCCACTCCTGTCCATAACAGTGGACAAAGGTTTGCTACATTTTGATTGGATCTTGGTAGACTGACACAAACAAACTGTCCAACGCCATCAGATAAAGATGCTAGGACAACAGCCATACACCTCATAGAGGGCAATAAGAAGAACTCTTGTACCAAGCCCAGGAAGGACAAGACATCTCATTGGTCCACATGCAGTTTCTGCAATTCACCCAAATCCCTAGTGTCCTGGTCTATGACTGCCATAAAAATTCCACAGGACCTTAGCCGTAGTGGGTGAAGCAAAGACCACAATGATCCATCTAAATCCATTCATAACTATGTTTGGAAACCTTAAGACTGATACGCAAAGCCATCCAGGATAACCTACGGCAGACATCAACTACTTCAGCTGGGCCTAACAACACAGCTGCAGTGGACACCTCCAACAGACTTTCTTTTGGAATGCCTACGTCCAACTGAACAGCGACCTGTCAGGATCAAGAGAAAGCCTGGTTCGAGAGGAGGAATTAAACGCCGAGTTCGGGCAAGGGGATCTAAACCACCACTACCAACAATGGTCCTCTCTAATGTGAGATCGCTAAGGAACAAGATAGATGAACTTCATGCATCTACGCAATACCTGTATGAATACAGAGATAGTTGTCTGCTATGCTTCAGTGAGACTTGGTTAAACCGAACAGTGATCGATGACAGCCTTTCCCTACCTGGCTTTGGCACACTGTTAAGACTTGACAGAGAACGACAAGCCACCGGGAAATCGATTGGTGGAGGACTTTGCATGTACATTAACACCAAGTGGTGTAAACATCATATAATCAGACACACCTTCAATTCCCCACACCTAGAACTCCTGTCGGTTTGCTAATTCTAAACCTTGGATTACGACTGACATTAAGAAACTGTTGGCGGATAAAGAAAGAGCATTCAAAGCAAATGACAGATGTGGGGGGAAGCTGATTCAGCGGGAAATACAGACCAAAATCAAACAGGGCAAGAGACAATATAAAGACAAAGTTAAATAACAACTCAAGGAAAACAACTCGCGTTTGGCGTGGAGGGGTATTAAAACTATTATCGGCCAAAATCAACACTCTAACACCCCGGTACATACAGTCGAGCAGGCGAATGCTCTGAATGATCACTTTGCGAGATGGGAGAGTGATGTGCCAGTCAGTCCAATCAGCCTTAGTGGAAGTGCTCCAAGCGCACCAATCACGGTAAGCTGTGAGGAAGTGGGGCAGATCTTCCCCAATTAAAGACACGGAAAGCTGCCGGCCCTGACAGGCTGGAAGGCATCATCCTAAAGAGCTGCAAAGAACAACTGAGCCTGGTGTTCAGAGGACTGTTTCAGAAATCAATTGACACGCACACAATTCCAGTGATATGGAAAACAGCGGAAATTGGACCACTTCCTAAGAAACCCAAACCAGTTGGACTAAATGATTTTAGACCAGTGGCACTCACTTCTGTTGCCATGAAGTGCTTTGAGCGGATCATTTTAACACGTCTTAAAATACAAACTCATGCACACATGGACACATTACAGTTTGCGTACAGAGAGAGGAGGGGAGTGGAAGATGCTGTCACAACCCTCCTGAATTGGAATTTATAAACATCTGGAAACACCTGCCTCTCATACGCATTCTGTTTGCAGACTTCTCTTCAGCTTTCAACACCATTCAGTCACACATGTTGATAGAGAAGCTGACCCAAATGGGTGTAAACCTCATTTTGGTGCAGTGGATTCAGGACTTTTTAACAGGCAGACAACAGTATGTGAGGGCGGGTTACAGTCATTCTAGAACCATCATTACAAACACGGGTGTGCCACAAGGATGTGTTTTATCACCATTGTTATTTATTTTATACACTAATGATTGTGTTAGCCACCACTCCAACTGCTCACTAATTAAATTTGCAGATGATGCTGCACTAGTTGGTTTTTTAACAGACAGTGATCAAGACTACAGGTCTGAGGTTCCATGATTGGTGCAATCAAAATTCACTTATTTTAAACGTGTCTAAAACAAAAGAAATGGTGATTGATTTTAGGAAAAGGCCCCCTCCATTGCAACCTATCACTATTCATGGGACAGTCATTGAGACAGTGGAGGAGTATAAGTATCTGGGCACTATTATTGATCACAAACTCACCTGGTCTTCTAACACATTGGCACAATACTCAAAAGCACAGCAAAGGCTCCATTTTTTAAGGAAATTGCGCAGTTTTAATGCAGACACCACAACTCTGACATTGTTTTATTTAACTTTTTTTTTTATTCAGAGTGTGGTGAGTTTCGCCATCCAGTGCTGGGGGGGTGCTCTTTCTGTCCAAAACACAAACATGCTGGACAGGGTGACTAATATAGGCAGGAAAATCACTGGATCCGAAATAAAAAACATAACTACCCTCACCGAACAGTATACCCTCAATCTGGCCCTGAGGATACTGGATGATCCATCCCACCTACTTTTTTCAGAGTTTTCCCCCCTGCCCTCTGGACGTAGATTCAGAATGCCCCAGACTAAATCCAAACGTGCCATTATATCTTTTGTGCCAAGGAGCATACAGTTACTGAACAAATCAAGCTCAGGCACATATATATTTTAAATGTGCACCTTTTACCATTTATTATTCATTTAATTTTATGCATTTTTAGCTACTGGACTGATGCGCTGTCATTACTGTGTTGATCTTGTTGTTGTTGATGTCAATGTTCTGTATTCTCTACGTCTTCAATGTGGTTAGATGTTGTTGTGCCTTTTCTTTTACTATTTATTTATTGTTATTTATTGTTGTTTGTGCTTAAATGTTCAATGTGGCTCCACTGAGTGCAAGACAAATTCCCCTCGGGGCAATAAAGGTTAATTTATTCATTCAGAAGCTCCAAATTGCAATCTCCTCCTATTCGGAAAAGGATAAAGGTACCCTTTCAACTGACAGACCTTGTTCTGAGTTTCTCCTTGAGAGAGACAATCAACAAAAGGAACAACAGATCTGAGGATCTGAATCTACAACTTGTGAGGCAGCAACAGATACGAGCCTGTGAGGAAAGAGACATTAACAATCACTACGTTCAGAGTTTTAGTCAAGCGAGACGACTACAGCACGTCCCGAGTTTCATGCCAGAGAGACCAAAGCGGATTGACCAAGTCCTGAGTGTCTGACCTACCGAGTCAGAAGACACACAGAGACATTTGCAACAAGGTTAAACTCAGAAGAGAAAAACCTTCACCTCATGGTTCCTTCGTCTGCGTGTTCCAAATTAAGGACCTTCTGCACCTACTTCACGGCCTTATCTGTGTGTTCCAGATTTTAGGACCCTTTGGTGCTCCAGGAGATCAGCATCCCACAGATCTTTGTGTTCAAGACTGTTGAAACGGATTCCAGCTCCTTTCCCACTGAATTGTCACCCAGCACAACCAGTGGAAGGAGTCACCTCCATTGGACTGCTTACTCAACCAAGTGGAACGTAAATATCACTTAACCAAACCTCTTTCCAGAAACACGTTCTCTGATTTTCTAATTTACATTAGAGGTAATTTAACTGATGCTAGTTAAAAACAAATAATCTTTTGTTTATTTGTTTGATGCATAATAAGGTTCTTCACCTTAGTTTCAGAGAAACAACAGTTTATCTTTCCATAAGATAACGCAACTCTTCCATAGATACATTTAACTTAATCACATGTATTTTATGTATCTTATGCACTTTATTCCTTTATCATTCATTGTATTCATAGTTGTGTTAGTTATTCTTGTTTATCTTTTGTTAATAAAATCTATTTTATAACAATTGTGTCTTACTTGTGCTGATAATACAGAAGAGGCTCTACAAGTTAGAAATCTCACCAATCTTTCAGATAAATCAGCTGACCAACTCTCCCCACTTTACATTCAATCTAAAATGATTGAACAGCCTCCTGTTTGGAGTGTTCTCATAGAGCCAAGTTAAAAAACCTTGACTAGTGTCCCAAACTAAGAGAGAAGGGAAGGTGGTCATCTGATGTACTCATAACCACACCTTAAGTGACGTGTGATCCAAAAATCACAACGTCAGCGGTGACGTGAGTACCAATCACTACCTTACTTAACGTCCTTGGATGGACGAAGTTAAAATCACTACATAATTGGCGTCCCTTGTTTGGGCCCAAAAGTGAAATTATTACACAGAGTAATTCAGAAAGGATCAAAAATTTGACTATTTATTTATTTTCATTTACATATTTTTATTTACATGACAAGAAAATATATGTATAGAAGAATTTGTTTAATGTATATAAGTTGCATTACAAAAATAAACAATGTACAAAACAACCACTTCTCTTTTATTTAGCCTACACTTTTCAACATAATGAAAATGAACACAGCAATTACTTATAACTTGCATTACAAAAAAAAATTATATATAGAAAAATAGTTCTGTGCCGGCCACGAGTTTAGAGAGAATTCAGCCTTTGGAGGAGACTTTCGGTAATGGACCGTCGTCAGTGAACGACATTCATTAATTCATTCATTCATATAAAAGACTTCATTTTGCAGTATAGCTAGTAAGCCAACAGTTTTCGTTTATCTGTATAATTTTGAGTGACAGATGTCGTATTTGATTTAGCCTATTTCTCTCTGTGACATTTTTTAGCTACGGTGTTGACAGTAGGCCTATGATAAGAAAAATAAATACAATTATTGTACGGCCAACATTTTACATATCCCCAGTCTCTCTCTTTCTGAATGGAAATTTAAAAGAGAGATTCTGGAAACTAAATCTAAATTTAGTGGGATCAGTCGGGTTGGGAATAAAATAATTCTAGCAGGTGAACACGGAGTGAATTTTAAGTGTGAGCGGGTGGGCGCGAGCGAGCTTTAGATCCAAAAGGGAGCGGGACGAAAAAAACTGCCCCGTGCAGATCTCATTTGTATAAAAGAAAGTGCAGAAAAAAGAAAGATTAAAGAAAAAAAATGGAGCGAAAATGGAGAGAATGGATAGACTGATTTCTCTTCTTGAGAGAATGGTTGAGAAATAACATTTATGCAAGTTAAAATTGGGAAATTAAACTTTATCTAGGTTGCTCAGGGCAGGTAACTGGGAACTGTGAATGCCACCACTAGAGAACATTTTGTTCACTTCAAGCGGTTGCGCTGTTGGGTTGGGAGCGGTTGGGAGCGGCCGGGCTATTTTCAGACCGCCCACTCCCATCCCAAGTACACCACAGTTACCGACTTCTACCGTCTTTCACTGGGAAATATAATCCCGCACTGCAAGAAATCTGATCGAGTGCCATGGGAATGCAGACCAGTCTATACAAATCCTGTAGTCACCGGTATGCTATGAATTCTGGGATAGGTAGGCTGCAAAGGGTCCATCTGTTGTACCCTTCCTTTGCCTGAGAAACGCTGCATTTTGAAGTCGCATTGAACTTGCGGCAAGCTTTATTGCACCGTGGTGACTCATTCGGTCTTCGAATGTGGCCTTCGGATGCAGCCTTCACATCGGGACGGCCTTTGTTGCGCCGCTGTGACGCAATCGCACTTCAAATGCGGCCTTCAGAGGGTGCAGCCTTCACATTGGGACAGCCTTCTCCAATTGAATGCAGAGGCATTTTCGCCCCATAATCACAGCCCAATGGAACAGTATCATTCTGGCAGTATGACTAGAATCTGAGTATGACGACTTCAGGCTAGAGTCTCTCATCTGTGTCCGACTCTGGTTCAAACATGTAAGGCTGCAGCTCCACAACTGGTACTTTCTGACATTTCTGAGTGAGATTCATTTTGTTGTTGAGGCTGTATCCGAAGCTAGTGTAAAGGAGCCTGGAAGGGGGGCAGGGAGCAGCATCTCATTTGCATTTAAAGGGTCACACACAAAAATAAATAAGTTATAATAAATTATCTAGGGGGTATTTTGAGCTGAAACTTCACAGACACATTTTTGGGACACCAGAGATTTATATTACATCTTGTGAAAAGGTGCATACTATTTCCCCTTTAAATATCCTAATGATTTTTGGCATAAAAGAAAAATCGATAATTTTGACCCATAGGCTACAATGTATTGTTGGCTATTGCCACAAATATACCCATGTGACTTATGACTGGTTTTGTGGTCCCAGTCACATATATTAAAACAGTTTAGCATAAAAAAATAAACAAAAATAAAATACAGTGCAATCAGTTGGACGTAGCACAATGCTCATTCAGTAAATGCGCAGCTAAACAGGTGTGTTTTGAGTGTGGATTTGAATATGGCTACTGTTGGAGCACATATGATCTCTTCTGGAAGCTGGTTCCAGCTGCGGCTGGCATAATAGCTAAAAGCGGACTCCCCAATCCTAAGTGTAACTGGAAGCCAACTGTGTAACTGGAAGCCTGAGGACTGGTATGATATATTCATATTTTTTGGTTCTGCTCAGAATCCTGGCAGCAGCGTTCTGTATGAGCTGCAGCTGTCTTATTGTGTTTTTGGGAAGGCCGGTGAGGAGTCCATTTTAATAGTGATAAAAGCATGAACAAGTTTATCTAAGTCTTGCCTGGAAACAAAGCATGTAATTTTTGCTATATTTTTGAGATGATAGCTGATTTAGTTATTGCTTTGACACCTAGAGTGAAGGTATGCATTCACCTTGCGAACTTCATCTTTGTTTACAAACGCAATGACTTAAATTTTGTCTTTGTTTAACTGAAGAAAGTTTTTGCACAATCAACTGTTAATTTAATCAATGCATTGGCACAGGGAGTTAGGTAGGGTGATAAGTAGATCTGGGTGTCGTCTGCATAAATTATATTTGAATGGATTGTTATTGCTGCTTAAATACACCAATGTTTATTTTACAGACTCTAAATGTATTTTTTTACCAGTAGTTACGTGTTTGAAACCTAAAAGAAACATTATGTGGTTGAAAACACTGCATAGTTGTGATATGACAAGGGCTGTGCACTTCTGTCTCTGGCCAAAGCGCAAAAAGCGCAGTTTGAATATGGCAGTTTTGTCACGTCACTGAACATTCTAAATCCCATATGTGGGACCGTACCGCTAAAAAGGGTTAAGGGGGCGCTTGGCGCTAGCGGGAACTGCCACGATGTCAAGCAAACAAGCTTGTGGTAACTCAATAAAGTACACAAATCTGCTTTCAAAAAAATTGAAAAGATTACAGGATAATAGGAAATAAACAACTTACTTTCTTGTCATTAATTCGCTCACATAAGTCCACTACTGAAGGAAAAGGAGATGTTAATCTCCTGAAACGGAGCATTCATAGTTTGCCTCTTGCTGACTGCTAGACACTGACTGACGTCACTCAGTAAACGGCACTCTGATTGGATGAATTTTTCTTAACACTGCCTGTTAAGAAAAGAGTCTCTGAAGACTCTTTCAGGTCCTGGATGGCAGAGTTTACTATAGTCTCAGATCAGTAACTTGGTAACCCAGTGATGTGCGTCAAGGACTACAGGGTGTATCACTGTTAACTCTAGTACTTTAGCTCGATGTAAACATCCACCAACTCTGATAAATTGGCAAGAGTTGTCGAATTATGGGGCAAGAGCAAGCAGTTGACTAGTGGAATGTACAGGTTTACCAGCTTGTAGCAATTTGTACTCTTTCAGGAAAACTCAATTTGAGATTTCTGCAGGATATGCCATTCTGTCATCCTGTATCTTTTAACCCCTGAACTGTGGCCTCTACTAACTCAGTCCAGGTGCTGTGAATGGTAGGGGGAGGAATGTCAGGAACAACCACTTGTATCTAAGGCCACAGAAGATTAATTTTCCTCTGTTTTGATTTCAGGTGGTTGTGTGTGAGGAGTGATAGGCCATACTGATTCAGACCTAAGTAGGAATGATGGTCCTTGGTTTCATCTGTTGGGCACTGATAGTTCAGAAAGAGATTTACCTCGGGTGAGGTCATCAGCCGGATTACTGCTGGAATACACATCGCCAGGTACATTGTGCAGTCAGCTCTTGAATTTCGACTATCTGGGTTCCAACATACATCTTGAATCGGTATGATTTGGATTTAAGCCAGGCTAGAACAGTGGTGGAATCTGTCCATAGTGTCACTGTATTGATCTTTAGGGTGAGCTTAGTTTGCAAGAGATGGCTTATTGGGACAGCATTCAGGGCAGCACACAACTCTAGTCGGGGAATGGTCAGACATCGTATGTAACATAATAATATTTAGTTTTTTTTCCAGAATAACTTTGTGTAGAGGAAAATCATCCACAATTATTGTGTGTATGCATGTATATATACTGTATATATTAGTGGTGGGCCGTTGTCGGCATTAACGTGCTGCGTTAACGTGAGACTCTAATCGGGCGATAAAACAAATATCGCCGTTAATCTATTCTCAAAGTTGGGTTGGGAGCTGGGTCTATACTACGCAAGCTATGATGACTTTCACCTTGATATTTTAGCGCGGATGTATACCTAGCCGAATTGCACTGTAGGGGGCGAGAGAACGAGTCTTCGAACCTGTGTGTATGCCTACTAGTGTTGTCAAAAATATCCATATTTCGATATGTATCGAGACTGAAATATCTGAAACGATACGATACTCATTTTCTACAGTATCGATATATCACTCCTCCTTGAACTGCCACCTTAACGTGGTGGAGGGGTTTGAGTACCCGATTGACCCTAGGAGCTATGTTGTCCGGGGCTATATGCCCCTGGTAGGGTCTCCCAAGGTAAACAGCTCCTAGGTGACAGGTCAGACTAAGAGCAGTTCAAAAACCCCTTATGACGACAAGAAAAACGAGGACCGTGACGTCGCCCGGTACGGCGCAGCCGGGACCCCACCCTGGAGCCAGGCCTGGGGTTGGGGCTCGTTTGCGAGCGCCTGGTGGCCGGGCCTTCCCCCACGGGGTCCGGCCGGGCTCAGCCCAAAGGAGCGACGTGGGGACACCTTCCCGTGGGCCCACCACTCGCAGGAGGGACAGAAAGAAAAATGCCAAGAAAATCGGGCAGCAGTCGAAGGCGGGAGCCTAGACAACCCGATCCCTGGACACGGAAACTGGCTCTTGGGACATGGAATGTCACCTCGCTGGCAGGGAAGGAGCCTGAGATTGTGCGTGAGGTTGAGAGGTTCCGACAAGAGATAGTCTGAATCACCTCTACGCACGGCTTGGGCTCTGGAACCACACTCCTCGAGAGAGGATGGACTCTTCACCACTCTGGAGTTGCCCATGGTGAGAGGCGGCGGGCTGGTGTGGGTTTGCTTATAGCCCCCCAGCTTTGCCGCCATGTGTTGGAGTTTACCCCGGTGAACGAAAGGGTCGTTTCCCTGCGCCTTCGGCTCGGGGATAGGTCACTCACTATTGTGTGTGCCTACGGGCCGAACGGCAGTGCAGAGTACCCGGCCTTCTTGGTGTCCCTGGGAGGGGTGCTGGAAAGTGCTCCGACTGGGGACTCCGTCGTTCTACTGGGGGACTTGACAGTGGGCACGTGGGCAATGACAGTGACACCTGGAGGGGTGTGATTGGGAGGAACGGCCCCCCTGATCTGAACTTGAGTGGTGTTCAGGACTTATTGGACTTCTGTGCTAGTTACGGTTTGTCCATAACGAACACCATGTTCAGGCATAAGAGTGTCCATCAGTGCACATGGCACCAGGACACCCTAGGTCGTAGGTCAATGATCGACTTTGTGGTTGTTTCATCTGACCTGCGGCCGTATGTCTTGGACACTCGGGTGAAGAGAGGGGCGGAGATTCAGATTATTTTATTTAATGCCATGTGAGCATTCAAAGCTATTTTCATGGCAAAAATTCAACTACAAAAATAGAAATATCATATAAATGCAATAAAAAACAAAACAGCAAGTCATATTATACAAGATGTTTTAAATTAACATATGATAAAAAATCCAAAACCTTTTCAGGCATAATCTCATTAAATACGTCCTTAAGTGAAGTAACTTCATAAAAGAGCATTCTGCTTGTAATAATTCCAGGACAATCCAATAAAATATGTTTAACAGATAAAGGAATTTTACAAAACATGCATAAAATTGGTTCTTCACCCTTAAGCAAAAAAGCATGGGTCAAACTTGTGTGACCCATACGACATCTGGTATAAACCACTTGATCAAGTCTAGTTTTAAAATTTTGAAAAAATCTGTTTGTAATTTCTGGATGAATTCCATACAATTTATTAGTCTTGTACATATTCCACTCTTCTTGCCACTTATTTAAAATATATCGGTTAATAATCGGTCTGAAGGAGGAATTTGACATTCATTAACCTCCTGATTAAGAGCGTCCTTAGCAGCTGCATCAGCTCGTTCATTTCCTGAAAGTCCCACATGTCCTGGAACCCAGCAAAAGATGATACTGAAGAACTGATTTAATAGATAATCCACTTTTGTTAAGATGCAGTCCACTAAAGGATGATCAGTTTTTAAAGTGTCCAATGCTTGAAGACAAGATTTCGAGTCTGTAAAAATTATTGAATTTTTTTGTTGTGTATTTTCAATATGTTCCAAAGCCAAAAGTAAAGCACGTGCTTCAGCAGAAAAAATTGAGCATTGTTTTGGAATACGTATTCCATAGCGTTGATGTCCAGTCACCATTGCTGCTGTTACACTATTTTCCACCTTCGAACCATCTGTGAATATAGGTATATGAAAAGGGAATTGGTTTCTTATGTTCAAATATTGCTGTCTATATACATTTGGATGAGTCACTCCTTTCCTCTGATGAGCCAAATCCAAATTGATATTAGGCTTCTTTAATTTCCAGGGAGATATAGAATTAAATTGTATTTGACTTAAAATGTTCAAATTTGTATTTAAGTTCTCCAAGTGTGGTTTAATACGTATACCAAAGGATCTGATGCTTTTAGGTTTGCTCTCATACAAAGGAGTAAATTGTGGTTTGAAGACTGTAGAATAGGCAGGATTGGTTTTATTTGCCTTTATTTTGACAGCATATTGGAGTGAGAGCTTCAATCGTCTATTTTGAAGGGAAGGTTCATTGGCTTCAATGTACAAACTTTGCACTGGCGAAGTTCTAAATGCTCCCAAGGCAAGTCGTAAGCCCTGATGATGTACTGAGTCAAGCATCTGCTTATATGATTTTCTGGCAGAGTCATATATTATGCTTCCATAGTCCAGACGGGAACGAATTAGTGTTCTATAGAGTCTCAAAAGAACAATGTAATCTGCTCCCCATTTTGTTTTTGCCAATACTTTCATTATATTCATAGCTTTAAGACACTTGTTTTTTAGTAATTTCAAATGAGGGATGAAAGTCATTTTGTTGTCAAATAGAAGACCCAAGTACTTGATTTCCTTAACAACATTAATCGGTTCTCTATTAATGAAGAGTTCTGGATCATGATGAAGGGATCGCTGGATACAGAAGTGGGTACAAATTGATTTAGAGAACTTGAATCCATTTTCAACTGACCACTGATATATTTTCTCGATACATAACTGCAGTTGCCTTTCAATTGTACTCATGTTCTTCCCTCTATAACAGATACAGAGATCATCCACATATAGGCTGCAGAATATATTAGATCCGATGATACTCTCAATGCTGTTTATTTTAATGCTAAAAAGAGTGACAGAGAGAATGCTTCCCTGAGGAACTCCAAGTTCTTGTTTGTGGATATCCGACAAGGTGTTTCCTACTTGGACTTTAAAATATCTGCTAGCCAAAAAATTTGAAATGAAGATGGGTAATCGTCCTCGAAAACCCATGTGGTAAAGATCTTTCAAGATTCCATATCTCCATGTTGCATCATATGCTTTTTCCAAGTCAAAAAAGACAGCGACAACATGTTCTTTTCTAATGAAACCATCTCTGATATAAGTTTCCAGTCGGATTAATTGATCCAAAGTGCACTTTCCACGTCTAAAGCCACATTGATAATCACTCATTTGTTTCTTCGATTCCAGTGTCCAAACAAGTCGATTATTTACCATTCTCTCCATTGTTTTACAGAGGCAACTGGTAAGAGCAATTGGACGATAGTTATTTGGATCTGTATGGTCTTTTCCTGGTTTAGGTATTGGGATTACGGTTGCTTCTTTCCAAGAGGACGGTATTTTTCCAGAAGACCAGACAAGATTGAAGTTATCCAAAAGAAGAGATAATATACTTTGGGGTAAGTGCTTTAAAAATTGATAATGAATTTTGTCTGGACCAACAGCAGTGTCATGTGAGCATTTTAAGGAGTGTATTAATTCTTCTATCTTAAAAAGTTGATTATATACTTCTTTGTTATCTGAACAGAAGTTCAATTTTTTCCTTTCCTGCTGTGTTCGTATTAACTGGAATTCAGGGAGACACTTTTCTATTGACGAATTATTTTCAAAAGATTCTGCTAATGTATTTGCTATACCATTTCCTTTGTCTGAAGAATATCCCGTTTTTTTATATGTTGTATATGAGATCCATTTCCAATGCCCTTCATTTTGCGAATCATGTTCCAGATCCTCTTCATGGGAGTATAACATGTTAAACTTGATACAAATTGTCTCCAGCTTTTTTTTTTTGCTTCATTTATAGTTCTGCGAGCTTGAGCTCTACAAATTTTAAAAAGTGTAAAATTAGTCGTTGATGGCTGTCTATTAAAAAGTCTTTCCGCCTTTTTCCGTGCCCGATGGCTTTTTTACACTGCTCATTAAACCAAGGGTTAGTCTTACAGTGTGATTTAGAGGACGTCTTTGGAATTGTTTCATTTGCAATATCAATTAACTGTTCAGCAAAAGTTTCTATAGAGTTCTGATTATCTTGAGTTGCTGAAATAAATTTTTCAGAACACATGATTTCAAAAGAAGGCCAATCTGCTTTCTTAAGTAGCCATCTTGAAGGTCTTTGTTGGACATCCGATTTTGTAAATGAAGTAATAAGTGGAAAGTGGTCACTCCCACATAGATCATCCCAGACCCTCCATGTACAATCTAAAAACATTTCAGCACTGCAAATAGTCAAATCAATTGCAGAGTAAGTGCCATGACCTGGATGAAGGTAGGTTTTTGTTCCATCATTTAGTAAACACAAATCATTATTATGTATAAAATCTTCCACTCTCTTTCCTTTAACATCACATCGATCTTCTCCCCATAAAGGATTATGACTGTTAAAATCACCCATAAGTATAAATGGAGTCGGCAATTGTGATACAAGTTTATCCAATTCTTGCGTTGTAATAGCTTTACTGGGAGGTATGTAGATAGAGCATAGTGTAATGACTCTATGAAGGGTGATTCGTACTGCTATTGCTTGTATTTGGGTATCCAGTACAATATGACTGTGGATTATATCCTTTTTAACCAAAACGGCTGATCCACCAGAAGGTCTTTGTACATTTGGTCCATATACACTAAACATCTTAAAATTTTTAACAGTCAAGGGATCATTTGGAGATAAATGGGTCTCTTGAATACAATAAGCAAGGGGATTTAAAGCAGCTGTTAAACGTTGTAACTCCGCAAAGTTAGCTTTTAAACCCCGACAATTCCATTGAATTATATGGTTACTTATCTTCAAGTGGGGAAGATAGGTACAGGTCCTTTATTCTTGCACTTTGGAGAAAGGCTACGACTTCGACTAGTCATAGGTTCTGACATTTCAACATCTTTTGGATTATCATGTTTTTTAGTTCCATTTTTGTCTTGATTTGATTGTCGAGTTACTGTGCTTTGAGATTTCTTTTTCTCTCTGGATTCTCTTTGTTCCAACTGGGTGTCTTGAGTCGGATTAGTTTGGATATATACATTCTTGCTTTTTTGTGAAGACAAGTTCGTATTACTGCTTACAACTTGAGGTTTGTCTGTAGATATCCAAGTCAGTTCTGTCTGAGTACTAATTTCCCGCATGTTTGGTTTAACCACATCAGAATAGGATTTATTCAATGTGAAGGCAGGGAAACCTGCAACAAGTTTGCGAGCTTCAGGATAGCTCACCTTCTTTGTGTGTTTAATTTTTTGTATTTCCTTTTCTTTAATCCAGGCAGGGCATTTCTTTGATGAAGCTGCATGATCACCAAGACAGTTTTTACATTTACCGAGATTAGTACAGTTTGTTTCATGATCATCCTTACCACAATTGTGGCAAACAGCCTTATTTTTGCATCCAGCAGAACCATGTCCAAATTTCTGACATTTATAACATCTCAACGGGTTCGGTATGTAGATATCCACAGTGACACTTAGATATCCTATTTGAATTCTCTCTGGCGGATGAGGTCTGTTAAAAGTCAGAATGTATGTTCCTGTTGGAATTATTTGTCCATCTTTTTTGATGCTTATTCTTTTGACATCAATCACACCCATATGATTTAGTTCTGAGGTTATATCAGCTTCGTCCATGTCTTGCAATTCTGTGGTGCGGATCACTCCTTTGCTGTTATTCAGAGAAGGGTGACAGAATGCTTTCATAGTGACTCCTGCCAGATTTGTTGCTCGTAATAAGTTCTCTGAGTTTGCTTTCCGAACACATTCCACCAAAATTTGTCCCGATCGCAGCTTTTTGATATCTTTGACTGTTCCTGCTATTCCTGTGATTCCTTTCTGAATAGCAAAAGGAGACAGTTTAGTGAGGGGGCTATCAATTGATAGAGACTCAAGTAATATAAATCTTTGCCAATTTTCATTTTTTGAAGTAAAGATAAGATTAGTGGTTAGTTCAACTTCCAAGTCTTGATCCAGTATCCGTTTTTTGGTGTTTTGTTTATTTGCCATGTTAGAAAGAATTGGTTCATCATCTCTGCTCCTCACCCACCTCGGAGTCCTACAAGGGGATGTACAGTGCCGCGGAAATCCACCGGATGTACACCAAGGATACAGTAATGATATACTTGAGCATATAAACACAAGATTTATACTACTCAATTGACCCTACGCCAGTGCCTTCTGGAAGTGGTGATAACTACATAGTTGAGTGTGATTCAAAGCCAAATCCAGGGCAAATCCTGACAAGCCGATTGGTTAGAATGGGCCATTCCAACCTCTCGTCTAAATGAAGTAGGAGCCAAAGTGATATGTTGGAAATATGGCGGCCGCAGCAAGCCAAAATCCTCAAGCACCAGGATCTCTTCCTCCACTGACACGAGTCGCAACCCACGGCTCTCTTACGATCAGCAAGGGGGTGCGAGGGACCTATTCTACCCCGGGTCCCCACGGGGGGAGAGGGGCGGAGCTGTCAACTGATCACCACCTGGTGGTGAGTTGGATCCGATGGCGGGGGAGGAAGCTGGATAGACTCGGTAGACCCAAGCGTACTGTAAGGGTCTGCTGGGAACGTTTGGCAGAGTCTCCTGTCAGAGAGATCTTCAACTCCTACCTCCGGCAGAACTTCGACCGGATCCCGAGGGAGGCTGGAGATATTGAGTCCGAGTGGACCATGTTCTCCACCTCCATTGTCAAAGCGGCCGCTCGGAGCTGTGGACACAAGGTCTCCGGTGCATGTCGAGGCGGCAATCCACGAACCCGGTGGTGGACACCGGAAGTAAGGGATGCCGTCAAGCTGAAGAAGGAGTCCTATCGGGCCTGGTTGCCTTGTGGGACTCCTGAGGCAGCTGACAGGTACTGGCAGGCTAAGCGGACTGCAGCCCGGGTGGTTGTGGAGGCAAAAACTCGGGCCTGGGAGGAGTTCGGTGAGACCATGGAAAAGGACTATCGGCTGGCCTCGAAGAGATTCTGGCAAACCATCCGGCGCCTCAGGAGGGGGAAGCAGTGCCCTGCCAACGCTGTTTACAGTGGCGATGGGCGGCTGTTGACCTCAACTGGGGAGGTCGTCGGACGGTGGAAGGAATACTTTGAGGATCTCCTCAATCCCGCCGTCACGTCTTCCATTGAGGAAGCAGAGGCTGGGGGCTCAGAGGAGGACTCGTCCATCACCCAAGCTGAAGTCTCCGAGGTGGTCAAGAAACTCCTCGGTGGCAAGGCACCGGGGGTGGATGAGATCCGCCCTGAGTACCTCAAGTCTCTGGATGTTGTGGGGCTGTCTTGGCTGACACGCCTCTGCAGCATCGCGTGGAGGTCGGGGACAGTGCCTCTGGGATGGCAGACCAGGGTGGTGGTAAAGAAGGGTGACCAGAGAAGGGGGACCGGAGGGTGTGTTCCAACTACAGGGGGGTCACACTTCTCAGCCTCCCCGAGAAAGTCTATGCCAGGGTACTGGAGAGGAGAATTCGGCCGATAGTAGAACCTTGGATTCAGGAGGAACAGTCTGGTTTTCGTCCGGGCCGTGGTACACTGGACCAGCTCTATACCCTCTACAGGGTGCTGGAGGGTTCATGGGAGTTTGCCCAACCAGTCCACATGTGTTTTGTGGATTTGGAGAAGGCATTCGGCTGTGTCCCTCATGGCGTCCTGTGGAGGGTGCTCGGGGAGTATGGGGTCCGGGGTCCTTTGCTAAGGGCTGTCCGGTCCCTGTATGACCGAAGCAGGAGTTTGGTCCACATTGCCCGCAGTAAGTCAGACTTGTTCCCGGTGCATGTTGGACTCCAGCAGGGCTGCCCTTTGTCACCGGTTCTGTTCATAATTTTTATGGACAGAATTTCTAGGCGCAGCCAGGGGCCGGAGGGTGTCAGGTTTGGGGACCACGCGGTTTCGTCTCTGCTCTTTGCGGATGACGTTGTCGTGTTGGCCCCTTCTAACCAGGACCTTCAGTATGCACTGGGACGGTTTGCAGCCGAGTGTGAAGCGGCTGGGATGAGGATCAGCACCTTCAAATCCGAGGCCATGGTCCTCAGTCGGAAAAGGGTGGTTTGCCCACTTCAGGTTGGTGGAGAGTTCCTGCCTCAAGTGGAGGAGTTCAAGTATCTAGGGGTCTTGTTAACGAGTGAGGGGAGGATGGAACGGGAGATTGACAGACGGATCGGTGCAGCTTCTGCAGTATTGCGGTCAATGTACCGGTCTGTCGTGGTGAAGAAAGAGCTAAGCCGTAAGGCGAAGCTCTCGATTTACCGGTCAATCTACGTTCCTACTCTCACCTATGGTCATGAGCTTTGGGTCATGACCGAAAGGACAAGATCCCGGAAACAGGTGGCCGAAATTAGCTTTCTCCGCAGGGTGGCTCCCTTAGAGATAGGGTGAGAAGCTCAGTCACTCGGGAGGAACTCGGAGTAGAGCCGCTGCTCCTCCACATCGAGATGGGTCAGCTGAGGTGGCTCGGATATCTGTTCCGGATGCCTCCTGAACGCCTTCCCGGGAAGGTGTTTCGGGCATGTCCAACCGGGAGGAGGCCCCGGGGAAGACCAAGGACATGCTGGAGGGACTATGTCCCCCCGGAAGAGCTAGAGGAAGTGTCTAGGGAGAGGGAAGTCTGGGAATCTCTGCTTAGACTGCTGCCCCCGCAACCCGGCCCTGGATAAAGTGGAAGAAGATAGATGGATGGATGGATGGATGGATGGATGGATGGATGGATCGATATATCAGCTGCACTCTCCTCTCCGACCGACAGCGAGTTGACACGCACCCGCCTCCTTTCATTCAGTCCGGTTAACTCTCTGAACATGGCGAACGGGTGTTCTGCTGGATTTTTCCTCATGACCGCGTGTTAGTATTGGTGTAACCGGTTTGAATTTCGCGCGGGATTGCACATAACATTAATTCTACTAATTCCCGCAGATTTCGAGCTCGCATCTGAAGCGCACACACATTCCATAATAAAGCCACCTCTGACACACAAGTGCAGAAATGAGCTCCTTTTTCCATCTTATTAATGGTCAAATACACTCAAAAATGTCTCAATGCCCATCTTGGTGATTTTTTACGTAAATACAGTCGTAACCAGCTCACAGGAACAGTGTTTGGGATCCATGTGTGCGTCAGGTCTTAAAGGGACATAAGTTATTTATTATTCAAACTACAAAAAGACAAACGATCACTTACGAGCACACATATTCTGAATGCCTTTGGCAGAATTCAAATGAGCCATTTTAATCTAGATTCATCTAGATTAATTCCAAGATTACGGTGAGATTAATCTAGATTTTAAAAAAATCTATGTCCACCACTAATATATATATATATGTAGTTTAATGTATTATGTAGTAATTGACATTTCTTATCGGGAACTTTGACTGGAAAATATTTTGTTGCCTTTTGTTACACTGTAGGCCTATTTGTTCTTTTAGGCCTATTGTTTGCTTAAAGGTGCATTGTTTTTTCTTTCTTTTGTGAAACTTTTTAATGAGAAATTAATGTCTATGAAATTAAAGTCATGAGCTCCAATATTTGTTAAGAAGCCATCTATTAGTTTACAAAATTCCTGTACTTTTAGAAAGCACCTCAGGTGGCTTTTTGTTTTGAGGGTCTGCACACTCAATGCAGCATTTTGTAAATTTCTAATGCTCCTTCACCTATGAAATGCAATAAACAGAAAGGTACAAATGTGGTCTTGTCTAATTTTCAGCAATGTTTTCAGTCAGGGATAATGGCAGTGGAGGAGTAAATGACTGTATGTTTATCTGCTCTGATGGAGTCACTGCCAGAGCTCTGCAACTGTGGGTAAGACTTTAGCGTGACCTCATCCTTGTAGAGAAAAATTTTATTCTGTCCTATAAATAAATTCTGTTTATAATGCCTTGCAACGTGTTGTCACAAATGCCAAGTTCACAGTTTACGCTGTGTAATCGTGGGATGGCCATTTCAGTGTGTACACAGATGCGCTGGTATGTGGTTATTTACAGGGCAATCCTAGCTAAATTACTTTCTTATCTTTGTGGGCTTCTTTTTGTAGTTGCAAGCCACGAGGTCTAGTGAGGTAATTCTAGTTGCTCAGAGTATTCAAATGGCTTTTTCATAAATTGTTCCTATAAATTAGACCTGTGGTTCCCAGTCCAGGTCCTGGAGTACCCCAAACACTCACAGACTCTTATCTGACAGACACACCCGTCTGAAATCTTACTTATGAACTGAATCAGGTGTGTTTTATTAATAATAATAATTTGTTACATTTCTATAGCGCTTTTCTAGGCACTCAAAGTGCTTTACATAGAAGGGGGGGATCTCCTCAACCACCACCAATGTGCAGCATCCACCTGGATGATGCGACGGCAGCCATAGTGTGCCAGAACGCCTACCACACACCAGTTTATGGTGGAGAGGAGACAATCAGTATATGGGGATGATTAGGAGGCCATGATGGACAGGGGCCAACGGGCAAATTTGGCCAGGATGCCGGGGTTACACCCCTACTCTTTATCGAAGGACATCCTGGGATTTTTAATGACCACAGAGAGTCAGGACCTCGGTTTAACACCTCATCCGAAGGACAGTGCTTATTGACAGTATAGTGTCCCCATCACTATACTGGGGTGTTAGGACCCACACAGACCACAGGGTGAGCCCTGCTGGTCTCACTAACACCTCTACCAGCAGCAACCTAGTTTTCCCAGTTGGTCTCCCATCCAGCTACTGACCAGGCTCAACCCTGCTTAGCTTCAGTGGGAAACCAGTCTTGGGCTACAGGGTGATATGGCTGCTGGTCAAGGAGACATTTGAAATATGCAGGGGTACTCCAGGTGACAAGTGCATGTGTATAACGTTTTCATAGGCAGTCTTCAAGGCACGTAGGCCTAGGATGCCTTCGAAATCGCGTACTATGTGAGTAGGTACTACATTTGAATTTGAACGAACTTCGCAACCGTTAAAAAAGTATGTTTTATATAGTATGAATGAATGTAGTATGAATGTAATCTGGACGTACTACATCTGCCATGTTGTCATGATTATGTGACGTCAGTTGCGTCCCATCACCTCCCTTCATAAATCGTCTCCCATGGCCTCATGGGATAGTAAAATGTCCATCCTATGCGCACTTCAGAATCTTGCCAGAAGTAGTAGGTCATCCGGGTACTTTTCGCCTACTGTTTTACTATGAATTCGGACATACTACTCTGTTGGTGTACTGTTTTTCACATACTATATAATAGGCAAGTATTCGATTTCGGACGCAGCTCTACTGTTTCTTTACAAAGTTACATCACTAACTACTGGCCTGGCATGCATAATACAGCACTTGTTTTTCGCGGATCCGTGTGAACAGGGATTGTTTTGACAATGTTGTTGTCTGTACGTGTGTGAGGATCTCATAAGTAACCTCTAATACTTGTATAGACCTAGCCTGGTTAAAACCAGACCATTCTCAGTAGTAACTGAGTTATGGTCTGGCAAAGCTTCATAGACAAATCATTTCCAAAGGGGCGTCACCAACGGGCGTAGCTCAAATGCCTCTCGGCGCAATTGGATAGACCTAAAACCAATCAGAGCGATGAGGGAGATGACATATGCAGAACGACGGAGAAACATCTGAGACTCTGGCCGTTTCTCATATGCGTTCTTTTCTGTACTTGTGTTCTCAAATAGGAAATGTCCCCGGTTTCCATTTCAGAAATCTGGTCACCTTACCTAAACCACATATTAATGTTTAATATATTATTTTTAAAATGTAAACGAAAAGAGGCAGGGTGTTTTATACTTCGTTTTATTATAAATATATAAGATAATCAATGTAGGCCTAGCTACGCGTTGCCTGAACCGAGGAAAGGCGCCTATCGGCGGGCTCAATAATCGTTTGAGCGCCGCTGAACCACTGGAGCTCACAACTCCGAAAACGGCAGATCAAATTTAAAAAAAAGGCGCTCTCTTTATAAATAAACCACAGATTTGAGCTTTAAACAACTTCATTCACTCCTGAAAAGGACATAAAACTATATTTTGTAAAACATTAACACTACCAGAGGACTCTTGCTAAGACCCATTCGTTTTTCCACACGACTTTTGCCGAATCCTGTCGGTAAAACAGCGATAACATCTTTTTTAGATATAAAGGCTTCGAGTGTTGTTCTTTGCTCGGGTTTTAACGAAAAGGAGAAGTTTAAATCGCTTAAAACAGACGCGATAGCTGATTCGAACGAGTGATACTCCACAGCAGAGGAAAATCTGCTTCAACGTCGCTGCGCTGTCGTCATCGTGTAAAGCCCGCCCCAACGTTTCTGATTGGTGCCGCGATTTCTAGGGTTTAGAAATGGGTTTGAATGGACTCTTTGCCAGACTACTTGCAGAGCAAATCTAAATTTGCCGGAAGTTGTCTGGGTTTTCCCAGGCTAGTATAGACCCCATGTTTGTTTGGTTTCTTATTGTTTGTATAAATATGATTTGTGGTTACCTTTTTCTGGTCTAAAAGTGCACATTAGATTAGAGATAAGACACCAAGAGTTTGTTTTATTTCTTTATTTAGAACTTCTACATTAGCATTATGGTGACATTTTCAGAGTTTACCTTTGTCTACTGGTTCATGGCTGCAGCATGGTTCCGGGGGTGGGGTTTAAGAGGAAGTGCGGCCTTCCTGTTCCTCATTTTATGCCATTCTGAGGGATTCTGGGTAATGTAGGCATAGCCTATTGTCCAGTGGGAGCAGGGGGGGTCATTGTTTCATTGTTTCATTTGTTTATGTTGTTAAATGTATTGTAATGTTTATTATTTGTATTTTGGTTCTTGTAATATTTGTTATTTGTATTTTGATGTTTTATTTCCACATGTTAAGGTTTATTTATGTATTTATGTGTGTATGTATATACACTGTCTATTCCTTTATTGCGAAATGGTTGAACCCTGCAGCATAATAGGATTCAGTTTGTCTGTTCTGGGAGTTCTGGTGAGAGACTTCCGTGAGGAAGGTCACCTGTAAGGTTTCTGCATCACGATATGGTGATGACAAGCCTGTAAATAAAGCTCTAAACTGACGACAAGCAGTGTCTCCTGCCTTTTCTCTGGTCATGTCCCCACAATATGGTGGCAGCGGTGGGATAATCCAGAAGAGGAGCATTGCTGTGTCAAATCGACAGGTGTGATGGTACCAAAACGGGCACGTGCTGAGACACTAGCTCGAGTGAACCCCGGAGAAGATGGGGAGGATGATGGGGCTAGTGGAGGTGTTGTGGAGCTGATGTCCTCTGAGAGTTCTTCGAAGGACATGGCTGAGCTCAAGGATATGTTCCAGAAATTCCTGGTAGATCAAAAAGAGCAAACCAATCGTCAAGAACAAGAGAATGCACGACAAGAGACAAGATGGAGGACTATGCAACATCAGTTTCGTTTACTGCAGGGAGAAGTGAGCCAGCATACCTCACTGGGAAATCCGCCACCTGGGGAGAGTGAGGGTCCAGACACTTCGTCTAGAAATTCTGATGGAGTTCGACGGCCAATTGCTGGGGGTCCATTGAAAGAGCCAAAGATGCAGCAGCTCAGTGAGATGGATGACATCGAGCATTATCTGACTACCTTTGAGCGAATTGCTACCGTGTGCAAATGGCCTCCAGAGGATTGGGCCATTCGACTAGTTCCTCTACTCACTAGCAAGGCCCGTGCGGCCTATGTGGCTATGGATGTGGCTGAAGTGAGTGACTATGGGGAGGTGAGAGAGGCAATACTGAGGAAATATTCTATCAATGCTGAGACCTATCGACAGCGGTTTCGTTCCACGGAGGTGCTGATGGAGGAATCTCCCAAGGAATTGTATGTCCGGTTGAAGGACTTGCTCTACAAGTGGGTGAAACCTGCAGAGAAGACAATACAGCAGTTTGCAGAGACTATCATCTTGGAACAGTTTTTGAGAATGTTGTGTCCTGAACTACAAACCTGGATAAAGGGGCATGATCCATCTTCTGCTGAGGAGGCCGCCAGTCTGGCGGTTGTCTTTGTGGCAGCCAGGCGAAGGACTGAGCCTTGGAGCTTTGCTCACTGGAAGACGGCAAGAGACAAGCTTTCCTATCGCAAGACAACCTCACTGCTAGAAGAGGGTAAGAGTGTGGGGGAAAGATTGGTGAAACAAACAGAAATGTCTAGCTTAACTACAGTGGGGACTATTAGGTGTTTTAGTTGTGGCCAGTTAGGCCATAAGAAACCAATGTGTCCAAACCTGAATAAAAAGCTTACCAATGTCTGTTATGTTCCATGGATAATGATACCCGAATCTTGCATTACTCCAATATTCTTGTAATATTTGTTATTTGTATTTTGATGTTTTATTTCCACATGTTAAGGTTTATTTATGTATTTATGTGTGTATTTATATATACTGTCTATTCCTTTATTGCGAAACCCTGCAGCATAATGGGATTCAGTTTGTCTGTTCTGGGAGGTCTGGTGAGGGACTTCCGTGAGGAAGGTCACCTGTAAGGTTTCTGCATCACGATATGGTGATGGCAAGTCTGTAAATTAATTAAATAAACCAAGAAACATGAAAGTGAACATGATAAAATAATGCTGCGTCCCAATTCGCCTACTTATACTACGTCCTAAAAGTATGTACTCTTTTTGTGAAGAAAAAGTACATACTTTTGAGTGTGTACCAGAAAAGTATGCAAGCTTTGGGACATACTACTTCGTCATCTTTAACGGACTCTGTTGCTTATTTACGTGAGTCCCGTCACCGTAAACTACCCTGTCAATCATCGTCACAGTTCAAATCCTCCACATTCAATTTAATTTCCTACCGTATCGGAGAGAAATATAGTAGCACGTTGGTCTGCCATTCGTGGGTCTTTAATGCAGAGACTCCTCTCATGTGTTTGCAAAGTTAATGGCCAAACGTATAATTACAAAAGTTCACAATGCTGCAGCAGGTGAAATATAATGTGGCTTTTCGTCAGGTTAAATACTGATAATTGCTCACTCAAGCCCCTTTATCTAATCCTCTCTACTAAGCTGTCAGACTCGCGTAACCATCATGTTTGTAGTTTTTTAACACTTTTTATCCGCGTTTGTAGTTCTCGCAATGGGTTGTGGGCAATATCAGCCGTTAGAGTGCGCATCGATCTGCACTTCGAATTCTGACCGGAAATAGTAGACCATCCGGGAATCTTTGGAATACTCTTTTCAACATACTACGATTTGGGACATACTAATTCTTTTTTCGAATACTATTTAGTACGGATAGTATGCGAATTGGGACGCAGCATAAGAGACATGAAACGTGAACAGGAAACAATACCAAAACATGTTGTTACTTACGACTGCCGTGATATCATAATGAAGAAATAAACTTCATGAAAAAAAATCATTAATGGGAAATCTTTGTGTCTGTGATCAGTGTGTACAAGCGGATGACTGATAAAAATAAGTACACTATTAAAAAGAAAAGCTTTTAGTTCATGGATAAAATGTACTGTCTTTAGTTGTTATTTTGTAATAAATGTATAAATGCATAAAACACTTACTTGATTAAATGTATACTTGGTTTTAATAAATAGTACATTACATAGTGTAAAAATACAAAATAGAATTGTATTTGGTCTCTCTTTTTTTGTAATGTTTAACCACAAAAAAAGTGGGGGACATAAATTTACATTTGATTATGATGTTTTATTAACAATGTTATATTCAAATTGCCTATCCAATCAGTACAAGAGGAGGCCTATATATACACAGCCGACTCACCTATGTTCCTCAACAGTTTTCTGCATCCCTTCACCAACCCGACTCCTCACACTCGTCTGGCTACTATCCTAACCAGAGATACAAGTACACTGGGTTCGGGCCAAATTCCGAGCTTGGAGCCCTCCCCTCAGACAGCACACCAAGTAAGCATACATTTACTCCATCTGATTATTTGTAAGTGTGAACTCATGAAATAAAAATGAAATGTGAGAACACCACTGCACACCACTGCGTACAACATGTATAGACGATGATAACACCTATTGAATCGTAGGCTACAACGCAAGTTACTATAGAAGAATAAAATGTCATCAGCATGCTCTAGTGGTGAAAAAAAGTGAAAAAAAGAGGAGGAAACGAGAGAGGTCGAAATCGCCACGAGTAGTCATTTTTCGTCTGGGACAGCCCAAAATGGTAACCAGCCCGTACAATGGTAACCGGGCATCAGACATCTTCCTGTTGTTAAGTTCATGTTGTTCTCCATATATAATTACCTCTGTGCACTCCTGTTTGGACTGTTTATTCCAGCATTGTGTTCTCTCCAATTCTCATGTTCTCAACTTCAACAAATTGTAGTCTGCCTTGACCCAGATACCACTCCAAAGTATATTTTAGAGCGAGCTCATCCCCAAAATGGCTTAATTATCATAGAGACAGTTTGCCCTGGTTTCAGGAATATGAGAATAGTACCACCAGAATGATGTTCAATCAGTTATAATGTGTGAGCAACAGCAGGACATCAAGAAAGCTCCTGTGACAAAGCATTAATGAATGTGATTACCAGTCAGAGTATAAATAATCACTCGGCAGGTGATCACACCTGTAGATTCACCTATGATGTTGGAATGGAAGGTTATCCCTTCAATTGTTATCCTTAATTTACATTTAAAACGAAACCTCATTTACATGAGCGGAAAGACTAATGTAGAAAATGTTTGAGTCTGCATTGTCCTTGCATCATTTAAGAAAATATTTTGATTAAAATGTAAGGATTTTTAAAACCATATGAAACCAACATGAATAGAAAATGTTAAACTTTAAAATAATTTTTCTAAGAACCATAGGTTTTAATCTAGATTTGTTTTTAAATCTTCTGTTACACAGAAGAAAGAAAGCCTTTTGAACGACATGATGTAAAAAGTTTAATAGTAGACTACTACTGTATTTTTGTCTGGCAAAAGGATGAACAATTAAATGCAGAGTAATCAGCAATATATTCAATTTATTAATATTAGCATCAACTATTATACAATTTTATCCCAATAACGCATTGATAATCAGATGGTAAATGCATAAGGTCACTAATATATTTCACTACATAGATAATGCATCTGGAATTAGAAAGAAAGCAATCCTGAAACAAAAAGGAAGTATAGTCCATTCAATATGTCACTGTATTTTCACAACCCATGATTTCTAGTGGTTTAAAACCCTGAGACAAGGATATTATCTGTGTAATTGTCACAGAACAGGTGGCTGTAATCAAGTGTATGACAAAGGAGACACTGAAGGAGACTTTAATCCAATACGAAACATGAGCACGTACAACCACATATCACCTCAAATAATACTAGACATTGAAGGGGCAGAAACCGAGGGTTTAAATACGTGAAGGCAAACAGCGGAGCTGATGAGATAATTAAGACATACCTGAAGTGAATCTCAAATCAAATCAGAAACCATAGTAACAAACAGGTAAGGAATGGACGAGAACTAAACTAATTAACAGACTAGATTAACAAAGAAACTAAAAAATGAACTGAACAGAAAAAAAGACAAAAACGAACCCAAAACATAACAGTATTATTGGCTGAACAAACTATACCGATGTATTATAATAAGAAAAGTCATGTTTTTGTTTGTGTCAAATTTAATATGTCCCTTACCCTTAGAGTCAGTTCTCTATAAAATTTAATTGTGTTTCGTTCAGAACACACTTCCAAAAGCCTGTTCAGAAACAATCTCATTTAAGCTGGACAGATTTTTGGCTAAGTAGCTTTTTTATTGTATTTATTTACTTTTATTATTATTAAATTCCCATACCTTAATGGGAAAATGCAGTTGTGTTCAGGACAGTTCCAGCTGAAGTGAAGTGCAACTGCGAGATACTGAAATAACTGTCCATAGTCGTTTACTCACACCTTTGATTTATTGGATATAGCAGTTGGTAGTCATATGCTGTTCCACAGAGCAGCAGAATAACAATCGAACAATTAGAGGTCTGTTCCTGCAGGGCATTGTTATAGTTCTTTACATAATACAAACTCCCTTTTCCTGAAAAGTTTTGGAAAATGCAATAAAATCAAAGATCTGTGATTTTGTTAATTCTCTTTAACTGACAAAATTACAAAGAAAATTTTTGTTTTAACCAATCTCTCCTTATATAAGACTTCTGCTCAACAGTGCGTGGTCGTCATTGTCTGGTTCTCCTTTTCATGAGGGTCCATACATTTTCAATAAGAGACAGATCTGCACTGCAGGTAGGTAGGCAGGCACATTCACTTAACCCCTCTGTTGTAGTATGTGCAGAATGAGGCCTGGCATGGTCTTGATTCCCATGAAAGATGTCATCTTGATGGCAATTTACGTCTCTGTACAATCCAAATATATGCCTCCATGTCAATGGTACCTTCACATAAATCACCAAACATGATTAAATACAGGCACATGGGCGTATATACATACATCAGAAGCTATAGATCAGTTCTATGCAGAGATGGCGCTCAGTTCTCTGGACCCGAGCTAATCTCAGATGATCCAAAAAACAGTGTAAATGTGTGCTGTGGTCAGATGAGCCTATGTTTCAGCTTGTTTTTGGAGAAAAAAAAACAGACATTGAGTTCTCAGAGATACGAAAAAATAAACAACTAAAACATGACATAATCATGAGTACATGAACTTGACTTGAACAAAACTGGCTTGAACATAAACTGACTTGGAAACACTCACAAAACAGCAGGTTACATAAACAATACATGACAAGGAAACATGTTGTGATAAGATTTTAAGAAGCGTTCACTTCCTCGTAGAGCTCGTTATGCCTTTACCACGAGACCATTGTACCACATGACCACTGCAGATTAATTTAGGCGTAGATAGTGTTGCCATAGAAATCTAAATTAGCAGTCTGAGGGCGTGAACAGCTCCAAATAGAACATCATGTGTTGTCATCTCAGGACTACTGTAATTACGACATGGTTTAAACACAGCATTAAATACATGGACATGGGGAACAACAACAACAAATTACAAAATGGAACTGATAAACATGAACCAGTGAAAAGACAGATCTGATAATCAGATAAAGCAAGGAACCAATGGGCCTGTACAAATACCCACACTTGCGGTTTTGCACTTGATCACTTGTCTTACATGATGTTCCTGTGTGGCCCAAGTGTTTAATTTGGAATGTAGGCTGAAAGTGTGTGTAGAACTTTTGATCACCCGATGGGGTGCAATTATAGTGTTGTAAAAATTCAATGGTTTACAGAGATTTATTTTGATTTCCAATACTTTGCATTTTAAAATAAATTTCTAAATGTCTGTTCAGTATTCCCTAACAGACAAGTTCATTGAATAATTGTGGTGCTTCTAATTAAGTGGAAAAAATCACTTGCTGCTCCTGGGTTAAACCCCTACTTATTTTCGAAGGACATCATGAGATTTTTAATGACCACAGAGGGTCAGGAATTCTCATCTGAAGGATAGTGCTTTTTGACATTATAGTGTTCCCATCAATACTGGGGCGTTAGGACCCACACAGACAATGCCCATGCTGGCCTCCATAACACCTCTTCCAACAACAACCTAGTTTTCCCGGGAGGTATCCCATCCATGTACTGCTCAGGGAAGTGTTGTTAGGTTTGCTCTTGATTTAGAGAGTAGTCATGCTGAGGCCTCCACTCCTCAGAGCTCCGCAATGGCAGCACCTTCAAGGTGGAGGGGGATAGCCTCAGCTTCAAACCTTCTTGCAGGAAGGAAAGCACAGAGCCAATCGTGTATCTCCGGGGGTCTTCCTAATGGGAAGAGCACCACTCAGTAATTGAGTAATAGTGTCTACCACTGCTGTTAAGTCCTCCACGTCCCGTCAAGAATCCACACATGGAGGTTCCAGAGGTACAGCTCCTGCATAAACCCTGGTTCTATCCCTATGCCCGTTGGTCTGTGCAGCACTCACACACACACACACAAACACACACACACACAGTCATCCCCTGCTTACCTTGTCCTCCGTTCCTGCTGAGGCGGGCGGTGCACAATAGCACGCTGGTCTGGTCCGCATACACGCATACATATCCACTCCATCTCCATCCCCGACCGTATTCACACTGCACCTAACATACATACACATTAGCTTTGTCTTTCGTTTTAATGTTTTGTCCTGTTGTTGTGTTTATACCTACCTGTTGTGAGTGTTTGTCAGCGTCTGTGTTGCCGGTCTTTCGCGTTGCTTCTCCACCATCGGCCGGTCGAACCCAAGCGCCACCCCAAGGCCTGGAGAAGTAGTGCCGGGTCCGCTGTGGGTGGGCGTGTCGGCGTGAAGAAGCCGGAAGCTGGCTCGTCCATTGTCTTGTTTGTTACGATGGGGATAAGAAAGTTGAGTGTTATTATTATGTGTTTATTATTTTTATGTTTACCTTTTGTGTTTGTTATTTTGACCACATTTTGGTTTCCATAAATATTTTGTTATGATATATGTGTATATATTGATGTTGTGTTGTGTAAATGTATATACTTACCTCTATGGTGTTAAATGGTTTAGCTCCCCAATACTTGAGCGAGCTCTTAACATATTATACTCCATCACGTCTACTGCGGTCTCAAAATTCTGGCCAGTTGATCATACCGAGAATATCCAAATCAACTGCAGGCGGTCGATCGTTTTCCTATTTAGCACCTAAACTCTGGAACAGTCTTCCTAACATTGTTCGGGAAGCAGACACACTCTGTCAGTTTAAATCTAGACTAAAAACACATCTCTTTACTGTGGCATACACATAAAACACTTTTTCAATGAAATGATTGTTAGGCTGCATTAACTAGGTCAGCCGGAACCGGGAACACTTCCCATAACACCTGATGTACTCGTTACATCATCAGAAGAATGGCATCTACGCTAATGTTAGTCTCTCTGTTTTATCCCGAGGTTTACTGCAGTCAGCTGGATCCGGGCCGTATCCAGTTCAGATGGTGGACCTGCGCCCAGAGAAGACCAACACAGGACCCCGAAGTGTCTGGGAGACCGTGATTAGACTCCCCCTGAAACTGCCTCATCGACACGGCATCTCAATAAACCCGTCTCCTGCGTGTTGCCTCCGATCATTCGAATATTGCACTTTAATAATTATTTAATCAACATCATCCTCAATAAACCCGTCTCCAGCATGTTGCCCCCGGTCCCTCGAATATTCTGATCTATTATGACCTCCGAGCTGTAAAACTGCCAGAATAATAATAATAATACGCTGTTTGTTAATTGGCCAGAGGAGAACTGGCACCCCGACTGAGCCTGGTTTCTCCCAAGGTTTATTTTTCTCCATTAGGTCACCTAATGGGGTTTTGGTTTCCTTGCCACTGTTGCCTCTGGCTTGGCGTGCTCAGTTGGGGACACTAAATTTTTCAACTAAACATCGAAATACATCTAAATAATAAACTAAATTAACCATTTAAACTAAATTACTGATCAAATTATTAATCTAAAGCCCACACTGTCACTGTATGATACTTGAAATTTTTCCAGAATGGCTATACAGCTGAATAAAATTATGCTGCATTATTTTCCTGTTTAACACTGTAAAGCTGCTTTGAAACAATCTACATTGTTAAAAGCGCTATATAAATAAAGTTGACTTGACTTGACTTAAAGGTTTTAACCGGAAAGGGGCGGGGCTTGGACTATAAGAAGGAGCCCCAGATAAAGATCTGTGTCAGTTTACCTGGCTAGCGAGCGTGCAAGTGTGGTGCCGTGAGCGATCTCTATCGTCTGTCTTTAAAATAGTTGCCGTGTATATATATATTTATACTTTTGCACAGCTTTTGTTTCTTTGTTACTTTTGTATATAGCATTGGGTCTGTTTTCACTTCTCAAGCACTATAAAATAAACATCACTTTTACATCTTTTGCGAGTATTGCCATCATTTTTTTGGAGTTATATTTTTTTGGGCAAACCCAGTTTCGCCTGACAGCGGGCCTGCAAAGACCCGTTGTCTCACAGTCTTACAAGCCTTGGATGGGAGATGAGGACGGTTCTACCAGGTGGTCGCACTTTGCATGCACAAGTGCACTACAATTGCATGCTCCACCTGGGGAATCTCCATGTATCCCCTGTCGGCCCCACCATCAGGGGTAGTGAGAGTGGAGGAGGCTGCGGAATGGCTTCGGGCAGTAAAAGGTTCCACGACTTCAGAACCTCCTCATGCACTTCCGGTAAGAAGGGCACTGAGGCGGAACGCGACTGTGAACCACTCACTACACCTAGGAACCAATCATCTAACCATAAGTGCTCAGGACAAGGTAGAGGGTTTCACTCGAGTCCGATGCCCTCAGCAACTCTTATTCTTGCAGTGACATGAACCGTCCATGAACACCATCTCAGCATGCTCTCAGCCCAGGCATGTGAGACAGCAATCGTGGCCGTCAGATGAAGACTGGAAACGACGGCATCCAGAAACACATGGACAGAAGGGCATCTTTAAAATGCTTGCTCTTTTAAGGAAATCTGCTTTTTTGCGCTGAAGCGCCCAGGGGGAAATCGCTGCACTTAACTGTGCACTGCAAAACTGTGATGGCGAAACCTGCTGAATACACCCTTTCCACCAGCAAGATAAATCTCCTCTGTTACACCCTGTTTAACATAGCTGTAGGTGACTGGAAAGAGTGATTGCTGTCTGCAACCACTCAGCTCCGTTTATTGGCCTTTTTTCTAAAACTCAGAGGTGGTTGGAGCTCCCAAGTGAGACCCCATTTGTCAGTCGTAGTGACTAACAGATGGGAAATAGGTTTTTAGCTTTAGAAATTTTGCATATCAAATATTATACAGTAGGCTTTGTAAGGTGAATGTTTGTTTTAATTCACAATCCGGACTCTCTCCTGTAGAGTGTGATATGTAAAATGATATTTGACTAACTACACAATATGAATAATTTTATTTAAAATAAGAATTGTATTTATTGGTCAAACATTGTTTCCATTTGTCCATAATACTGGGTGTCTCTTTTGACTCTCTGCATGTTTATACCGCGTAGTCTTTATAGACTGTTTTCTTATAGGATAATGCTTGTGCTTTTCATGAGTTTAGTGTTAATTCTCCATAATAGCTGCTGTCGTCAGCACATAAAAGGCAGCCAGGTGCTAATTAACATAAGATCTGATTGAGAGTGGATAATGCCATCACAGGCCCAGAGTGAAAAACAATCTGCATACTCATCATGTGTGTTGAGGAACATCAAATCAGAACCATACACTTCTGATTACAATCATTATAACATGATTTTCCATGCCTAAAAATAAGGGAGAGACCAGAAGCAGTTACAAACAAACTAGTGTGATGGCAATAATACCGCACTCTTCTTGGCTGAGCATAGTTTCATCGTATCACTTTGTAAAAAGTTCGACAACAAAGTCATTTTTGGATATCTAATAATTTTTTATTATTCATCTGGTGTTTAAAATTGTGATTATTTTTTCAAAGTTATAAATAAAGATTATTGGAATATGTTTTATAAAAGACTATCTTATAGTCTTTTATAAAATAATAATCTAATAATCTAATGTAATGTTTCATTAAATGTGGTACTTGCCATTTCTTTGTAATGTTTTCATAAATTTACTAGCAATTTGTGAAAATTGTATGTCAATCCTCAGAGGTGTCAAAAGTATTTGCATTCATTACTCAGGTAGAAGTATAGATACTAGGGTTTAAAAAGACTTCTGTAGAAGTTGAAGTATCAACTCAAGCTTTTTACTCAAGTAAAAGTGTAAAAATACTGGTTTCAAAACTACTTAAAGTATAAAAGTAAACGTAATGTAAGGGGAAAAAATGCCATTAAAGGGGTAGTTCACCCAAAAATGAAAACTCTGACATCATTTACTTACCCTCAAGTTGTTCCAAACCGGTATGAGTTTCTTTGTTCTGAAGATATTTTGAAGAATGTTTGTAACCAAGCAGATAGAGCAACCATTGACTGCCATAGTAGGGGGGGAAATGCTATAGCATTCAATGGTTGCATATAATCTGCTTGGTTACAAACATTCTTCAAAATATCTTCAGAACAAATAAACTCATACAAGGTTTGGAACAACTTGAGGGTGAGTAAATGATGAGAGAATTTTCATTTTTAGGTGAACTATTCCTTTAAGGTCAAAAGATTAGACCGCGCCACAGTGCATACCCCACCTCCTCAAAAAAACATTTTTCTAAAGGCCATAATGACTGTAATGTTATATTAAAAAGTTAATGTTGAAAACGTTTAGATGCACTAGGCTACCCGTTTCAGCCGCATATATTCCCATTGAAAATGAACACATTTCAGGACAATGCAAATACATTAAAGAACTATATGTGTACTACTGAGCATTAATGTGTTTCATGGAGTGGAAGATTTGATGACTAGTTGCCTATAAATATTGTAAAGGTGCAAAAAGTCAAAATACAGAGGCATGTTATCAATAACCATTATTTTAATGTGTGATCAGTGTTGCCAGATTGGGTTGACGATTTCAAGCCCAAAAACTCACCAAATGTACATTTATAACATGCCTCTGAATTTTGACTTTTTGTACCTTTACAATATTTATAGGCAACTAGTCACTCCAAGAAAAAGAAAAAAAACTTTAACTGCCAAAATAATGTGATATTATTTTATTGCCATACCAATCAAGGTTGATAAGTAAGTTACCATTTTATCTCCTTAAAACATAACATTGATGATTAAAAAAATATATTTCCCAGTAAAACGGATCAAATATGACCATATGTCCAGGTAGAAACTGTCAAACAGCAATCCCTCAGAAAAACACATGCATAATTTTCAATGTCAACATTAAGAAGCCAATTTATGTGCAAAAAGTGCCCAATATATAGATTGGAAAAAGTAATGTAAATTAACAGGCATTTCACACGATAATGCACACACCACTGCCAAAATGCATAATTCATTGATACTGTACAATAATCTGCCAACAAAAAATTACAACAATGCGCTTACCTTTGTGTTGCACTTTGCTTTGACAAAACTACAGTACGTCTTTTGTGAAGTACATGGCACATGCACTTAGCACAGTCAAAACGGATTAATCGTAAAACCTCTTTCAGCAGCTGTCGGGGTTGCTAGTTGCAGATGTCCTAAGTGTGTATAGGATGATGGACAGGAGTCAAGGTTATATTTATAAAGAGTCTTCGAGTCACAGGTGTAATTCAAGTTTGAGAGTTGAGTCACTCTCCCACTCTTTACTGTAGATAGGCTACAACTTACTGTATATTTATGCCACTGGCCAGTACCGCCGCTGGCCGTTTTGATGCCCTAAGCGCAATCACTTTATGATGCCCGCGATGGCGGCGTTCACGAAATTCCTTGTGATTTCTGACTTATAACAAAAAGCAGAACAAAGCTGCTATGTGACAGGGTGTACAGCAGACAAGCTAAAAAAAAATAAAAACAACATTTTTATAAGTTGTTGACCCCAAAAAAACGTGACAAAAGTGTATACAAGCAATAAGACATGAAGAATCAGCAGGACGAATGGGTACATTTTGGGATCCTGACACCTGCATAAGTGTGCAGTAAACATTTTGTCACTGTTGAGTCAAATATCCAAATGTCAGTTTCATATATTATATTTCCTGTCGCTGATTACGTTCCCATCCAGTGGGTGTAGTTCTCAGTGTAATATAACATGATCAATTGCCTGTATCCACTTTTGTGTCCTTAAACACTCCTTTTTTGGGTCAACAGCTTATAAAAACTTCTGTGTTTTTGGTTCTGGGTTTTTGATCTTATTTGCTGTATGAGCTTGTTTTGTTTTTTGTTATAGTCAGAAATGACAAGGAGACGCTTCATGTAATACAAAGTCAATGGAGACAGTTTGATTTCCAATTAGGGAATAGCAAATGTCGAAATGAGATAGTAATACATTACTGCCATGAATATTCGCATCAGTGAAATATGCACGAAAAAAAACCTATAATAGAGAGATAGCCTATCAAATGCATCAGCTATCGATATCAAGAGGATTTAACATTTATGTATATAAATGATTATTATTATTAGGGTAGGCCTACTTATATTATTAAATTGATATTACATTTAATTTACCCCCGCAATAATTTCATAACGCATCAATGCATAACCGACACGGTGCATAATAAAATAATAGATAGATTAGCTTACTCCTCATTATATAAATACATTTTGCCCAATTAAACAAGGAATTATAGGCCTGTATTTAAAACGAAAAAGAAAAAAAATCAATATTGCGCTGTGAAATTGTGTCAAATGATGGACAACGGTTCACATTTCCCATGATAATAACATTGCACGAACACCTCACAACAAACGACGCACGATAAAGCTGAAAATCGACCCAAAAAAAGAGTCTCACGAGTCAGAATTTGGCTCGAAATCGGACGAAAATTGCACAGTATATGCCCAGCTTTAGGCCTACTATGAAGGTAAATTGATGTCATAAAGAATCGCATGTGCAGGGTAAGATTTGTGAAAGTGTACATAAGATTGCATGCGTAAATTAAATGCCACACCTGTGAGGTGGATGGATTATCTCAGGAAAGGAGAAGTGCTCACTAACACATATTTAGACAGATTTGTGAACAATATTTGAGAGAAATAGGCCTTTTGTGTACATAGAAAAAGTCTGAGATCTTTGCGGGGGGCAAAAACTAAAGTGTTGCGTTTATAATTTTGTTGTATTGTTATGTTTGAGCAGGGATGAGGCTGAGTTGGAATCCAAATTCAGTAATAACATTTATTGAAGACAAAAACAGAGAAAATCCAAAAACAAAAGTAAATCCACAACGAACAGGCAGGGGCACAACGACAGGAACACAAATACAGGAGCAACGACTGACAAACAACAACTGAAGCACTGGGGTATATATACACAAAGGGAAACAAGCAAGGCTAACAAGATAACAAGAGGGAGTGGCTAAATAGGAAACACCTGGGGAAACTAATCAATAGTCTGAGAAATAGTTCTGTGTCAATGGCCGTTTCCGAAATCGCCCCCTATACCCTCATACACTATTTCCTACTTTAGTCCACTGATATAGTCCACTTCGAAAACGAGTGAGTGATTTCGGACACTAAGTGCGCCGGAAAGGCTGCCGTTTTTGCAGTTTGTGCTTGCTGTTTGGCAGCTCCAGTAATAATGTAAAGATTTATCCTGAACTCTGCTATGGAAACTAGCATGTAACCTTAATCAAACAATATAATAATCATCTTAAAAAGGATCATTTATACCTGTATGCATGATATTGGGCTGGACCAGTGCGGTTCGGAAGATGGATGGATGATTGATTCAGCTGTGGGCACTATTTGAGGGAACAGCCATTTAGTGGTGTCCGAAACCATAGTGGACGTTATTAAGTGCACTCATACAATCCCACAATGCACCACAATAACGAGTTTGCAACCGATGTATGCTCGACGGCTAGAGAATACCCATAATGCACTGTGAGAGTCGCGCCGTGCATTGAATGAATTCCCGCGTTTCGCCAGGAGATGGCATCGACTCACACACTTTTTAAGACCAATGATATTGGGCCCACTCACTTGTATCGTCTCTAATTGAGCACGTCTGTTTATATACCCTGATAAACACTGATTAAACGTGTTAGAAGCTTTATTTTCACTTTTCTAATATTTTCTTCATATTCATAGAAAATAAATTCCTTTCCGATCTGATATATGATGGAAAAAAGGATCAGTGCGAGTTTGGCAAAAGGCGGATTCGAACCTCTGATCAAATTGCGTCAAATCTTATCGTCAAGCCTCTTACCCCTACACTATTGCTGCTGATGAAGATTGATGTCCGTAGGTATGTCTTCGTCAACCAGACGTTTAAACAAGCCGATATATTTAAATATAGTTTTTGTAAATTGCATCTACTCCAGTAAAATGTTTCTGTTAAAGGACCCACCGACATTTTTTTTGCTTCTGACGCCCATAATATAAATAGTAGCCTACTATAAAGTATGAAATATAGGCCTACTACGGTATATACAAATATTATTATTATTTTTTTAATTAAATGCTTATTAGTTACTTTATTATTCCCCTTTCCAAGTAAGTTCAGTGCCACACAAGTAAAGAGTTATAGGGTTAACTTTAAGCTTGTTGGCTGGTTTTTGGAGTAGTGGAGTAATGGAGAATGAGGGTACATAGGGCGAATCGGACAGCGGTAAGTTCATTCATTCAGGGCGCGGCTCTCAGTGCGTTGAGAGTACACCGTCTGGTTGAGTGAGAGAACGATTCAAACGCATAAGGAGTTGTTTCTCGTTTGCTCTCGCGGGACTTTGCTGTCATACGCCGATCGGGCATCGAAGAAGCATATTCTCCAGCGCGTACATCTAATGTACACTCGTTATTGCGGTGCATGGTGGGATTGAATGAGTGCACTTAAAAACGTCCACTATTGTTTCGGACACCACTAAAAATGGATGTTCACTCAAATAGTGCCCTATTTAAGGGTATAGGGGGCGATTTCGAACACAGCCAATGGGTATGTAAGGATCGGTTTTGGTGATAAGACAAAAGCTGAGATACACACCCCAGCAATTGAACAATAAAAGTCACTAATCTTGAGAGAAGATCTCACAGAAACTGTGTGACACCACCCTGACAAACATTTCTTCCCCCTCCCCATTTTGCCCTCTCCTTGCCCTGTTTTCAAGTCACCAAATGCAGATATACCAGTGATGATGTATCTTGTAAATCTATTGTTTTATCCCTTTCATGTTTGATGTCTTTTTAAAGGTCTCGGTGCGAATGGTAAAATGGTCTCAGTTTCACTGCAGTCACTAGTAGTATTAGTAAGATTGAAAACTAATGAGAATTCAGTTCTCCTTTTGAGGAGTCTTTTCAAAGATATCTGATCCACTGTGTTGCAAATATTTACAACCCTTTTGTTCTAGTTGGAGTATTTAAGGGAGGGTAACCTAACTCTCGGGGGGAACATTCTGTAGTCAGAACCCCCATGTGGTACTGGGTCAGTGTCTTTGAGACACTGACCCAAACTGCATGTATTGTGCCAGACATGATGACTCTTTTAAATTATTTTCATATTGCTTTGCAATTGTGTTTTATGTTTTTACGCTGATCAGTTGTGTATCATGGATTCTTGTTTACTTATTTACTTTTCCTGTCTGGCCAAAATAAATGTTAATCTTGATTTATTCTGTATCTTTCTGAAATCATTATTTTAGTAGGGTCCATGAGGAGTAAGTAGGTGCTACCGCAAATCTCTCTGTTGGGACAGATCAAACTGAGGACTCCATAGCGGGAGCATTGAGCCATGCATGAGAGAAAATCAGATTTCTGACTGTCGCTGATATTATAAGTTGCAGCTTTGTGGCTATACATAAAGGTACACTTTTTGTTATGAGTAAACCTGCAGGACTCATTTAAAGTTACAATAGTTCACTCTGCAATCCTCTGTAATATCAGAACTAACTAATTTGTGTCGTGAGAGCTAGTGAGTCGCGACACTATTGCCTCTGAGCGGTGCCGGGTCCCATGGAGGAACGAATATTTGAAAATAAGTGATACTAAGGAAAATCAACGATCTAAATTAAATCGCAACTAATCTTAAAATCAGCTGATAAACTCTAAACGTAACACACTTTATGGAGTCACATAGAATTGGAGTCAGATAAAATTATTAATGGAGTCAGATTTAAAATGAGATATCAATAAATTAAGAGAACTTCACCAAAATGCTGAAAAGGCTTACACACAGAATTCCTTTTGACCAAGCCGTCAGCATCCGGTTTTTGGGCTAAATGGATGGAAGTTTACAGGTAACCCATTCTGTCATATTATCACATATTAAAGTAATATCAGTAATATTATTCATTTCCTGTAAGCGGCGCACTTATTTGATATACTAAGTTCAAGTCTTACAATTGCCCCAGCACTGTTCCACTCCAATATATTCAAAGTCTTTCTCCATGAAAATGTATGAATGGTACTTTATTATTTATGGTGCATTTCAAAAGATGGCATGCAGATGAGTTCATCTTTGAGCTGAGAATAAAAACATAAAATATATTACAGTTGACCCTGTCTCCTATACTGTTAGCAGTCATGAGAACACAGCTATTTTAGTACATCTAATCAGTGAAAGTTTTCAGAAGCTATGGCAACCATAAGATTTGTTTTGTTTAGTTTTTTTTTCATATTGCCACTGCTGCTATACGAGTTATATTTTGTCTGTTTAGTTAAGTTGTGTTTTGGTTCTGTTTTCCCTGTTCTGGTTTGCCTGAGTTCCATGGTTGTTAATTTAGTACCACACCTGTTCTGTTCTGTTTTTTTTTTCTTTTTCTGTGTGTGTGTGGGTGTGTATATATATATATATATATATATATATATATATATATATATATATATATATATATATATATATATATATATATATATATATATATATATATATATATATATATATATATATATATAAGCCTTCCAGTCATTCAGTTCTTGGTTCGGTATTGCTTGCGTTTGTGTTTCGTGGTTGTGATTTATGTGTTACTCCCTGTGATTCTCCTGAGTGTTCCGTGTTGGATTTACGATTAAAGAATGTTCTGTGATATTCCTTGTCACTGTGTGCTTTACAGCCACTCGCGCGTGTCAGCAGCAGTGCAGGTTTCCTGTGGCGCTTTTGTGTAGTAAGGTCTCTTTTTTTTTACTAAAGATCTGTTGCCTCTTCTGTTTAGCACACATTAATGAACTAGTGCTCAGGCACCTCATGAAATCTCATCATTAATGCTGCTCTAGAGTGCCACAACCCCCCCCCCCCCCCCCCCCAAACATCAGGACGCATGTAACTCCACTGTCGACTCTTTGAAGCAGCGATAAATGTTGCCATGGGCAACCAAGACCTTACACGGCTCTACGCACTGCCTCTCTCTTGCTGGCTGCAGACTTTTGAAAATCAGCTTAAACATGTCACTAATTTTTTATCTCATACAGAGGTCCATTTGTTACACAGTAAGCCTCCAACAATAACCAGCTTTCCATTTAGACCTTGTTTTTTCCCTTTTTTCTCTATTTAACCCTGGAGTTCTAGAACAGCATTTATTCTTTTCTCTTTTAACGGATTCAGCCCACCATGTCTTGAAGCTTTCAGTGTGCAAAAACACTTATTTCCTTTCAAAGCTATGTAGGAGAGTGGTGTTAAAGGAATACATTGTATTGTTCTTTTTTTACTGTAGAAGACAAAAAAAGATTTTGGCCAGTTCCTGCAAGATCCAAAATGGTTAAAAAAAAAAAAAAATGAAAAAAGAAATTACCTTGAAAATACAATACAATCTATGCGCTATATTTCAAGTCTTTTAAGCCATATGACAGATGTGATATTGTGAGAGTTAAAGATGGTGGAAAAAGCCTGAAATTAAGCGGAAATACTGCAAGTTAGATTTCTGAAAGTTTCGTTTAGTGGCGTAATGAAACATCACTTTTGCAAACCCTGAACATAAGTGTGCTTAATTGTATAGAATGTGCACTTGTAGTGTACTTCATTTCTTATATATATATATATATATATATATATATATATATATATATATATATATATATATATATATATATATATATATATATATATTACAAACTGTACTTGCAGATAATATTAATGAGATAAAAGTACACTTAAAGAGAGTAGTTTCATGTTTTTTTACAGACTTAAGTGTACTTTATAATAATATTTTCTTTCAAGGTGCATTTTAAATCATGTTTTAATAATCTTTTGCAGTGCATACCAGTGTAGTGTGTTGTTCAATATTACATTTAAAGTTAATTTGTTTTCAATGTACTAAATTGCAACTTCATCATTACAAATGTGTAATAATAAATATATTTAAATACATGACACGTTTCAATAGAAATTAAATATTTTTTAATTTACAATAAATGCTTGACAGTATATTTGGCCATGCGTTTTAACCATATTTCAAATACAATAGAAATTAAATGACATAAAAATTAACAAAAAAGTTCAGCTAATTGCATTTAATATAACTATAATCCATTTTCATTTAATTTTAAATGAACACACAAGTGTCAAAAACATTACCTTCAGCTCACACTAACTGTATATATTTGAATTTTACTTCTGTGTCCTTTTAAAACATCCCCATGATGCATTCCTTCATGCAGCATAAGTAGTGTGTTACTAGACTACTGACAGGGGTGTTACCAAGAATCACTGAGCTCATGGTCTATTGTAGAGAGAGACCTAGTGTGAACCAACCTTTTCCTTTTAAATTATACACTACACACTTTTCTAGCACTATTCATTTATTCCAAAAAATACAGACTAATTCTCAAAACTTTTAATCATTACTAGTCCAAAATAAAATGTATTCTACTTTAATAACCAACGTAAGAGTACAACAAAAGGGAAGACATGTAATATACCAATTGCAAAAAAAAAAAAAGTTAAAGCCAATGAACTGCATTGTCCTGAAACATTTTGGTCTCCCACATATTACATTTCTATTGAAAAGTGTGTCATTGAATTGCGTGAGAAGGTTTTCTGTAAATAACATGAATTTTGTTCCGTTCCTTACACAAAGCTGACATATGGCTTCACTCTACTTGGAATATAGCGTAGGAGTCATAATGAACACTTTTATGATAGTTTTTGTCCTTTTTGGAGCTTTCACTGACTGTGTCATTTAAAGTGCATTTTTATGATGGTCTAATGGTTTCCGGTTTGAACCTGTTTTGTTCAGTTTATCTGAAAGTAAATAACTCACCCCATAGAAAAAGCTAAAAATAAACAATTTTGTAAACAGTATTTTTCCTTGACACATGAATGCTCACATGAGGGTGAGTATTTCAGAATTTTCACTTTCAGATGAACCAGTAACATGACAAATTTATCACATTCTATAATATATGGCTGTAGCATTGTTTTTCTTTTGAGAAACAAGTAGGTGGATTTAGCATGTTTCCTAAATATCTTCAAACATATTATGGTATTTGTATGCTTTAGTAAAGTGAACAACTTACATACAACACCTTTAAGAGTTCACTGGAACTAAGGGGCCAAGCCCAACCCCTAAAAAATCACCCCACCCCTCCTCCCCAAACTTTACACTTGGTAATCACGCAAGTACTGTTCTCCTGGCAGCCGCCAAACCCAGACTTGTCCATCGGTTTGCCAGACAGAGAAACGTGATAGGTCACTTCAGAGAACACATCTCCAGAGTCCAGTGTCGGTCGTGTTTTACACCACTGCATCCGACGCTTTGCGTTGCAGTTGGTGATGTAAGGCTTGGATGCAGCTGCTCGGCCACAGAAACCCATTCCATGAAGCTCTCCACGCACTGTTCTTGAGCTAATCTGAAGACCACACGAAGTTTGGTGGTCTGTAGCTATTGACTAATGCCTCAGCATGCGCTGACCCCACTCTGTGATTTTACATGACCTACCAATTCATGGCTGAGTTGCTGTTGTTCCCAGTTGCTTTCACTTTGTTATAATACCACTAACAGTTGACCATGGAATATTTAGAAGTGAGGAAATTTCACGAATGGACTAATTGCAGAGGTTGCAACCATTGTACCACACTTTCATTCACTGAGCTCCTGAGAGTGACTCATTCTTTCACAGATGTTTGTAGAAGCAGTCTGCATGCCTAGGTGCTTGATTTTATACACCTGTGGCCATGGAAGGGATTGGAACACCTCAATTTAATGATTTGGAGGAGTGTCCCAATACTTATGGCAATATAGTGCGTATATAAATAAATAAATAATTTTAATTCAGCTACCTCATACCTCACAAATATGAACACATTACATTATCAAACATTTGTAGTTCATATTAGATCTAGGATTCTTCCCACACAAATGATCCTATACTTATACGGCAATGTGTGATGAAGAGTCACATGCTTCAGGCTGCTATCACTTCATATTGAAGGTCATTGCCGACCTTTTAAATAGTGCTTTGTGGACCTCATGCCCTGAAGCACGAACGACATGCAGAAATGATGATGGCTCGTCTCGCAGAAAGAAACATCAAAGGAAGAGTCCACAGGGAAAGAACACACCAAAGACATCTACTGCTACTGCAAATGAAAGGGCGATGTTTACTCTTTTTTTATTACGTTGACATAACTCACATGATGTATTCTCAGGAGAGCGTTCTTCGGAAGCCCAGATACAGAGTAAAGCAGCATTTCTCTGAAATGCAATCACTTTTTTATTAAGCGGTCTAAAAGATCTTAAAAGTGTATTTAGGAGAGGAAGTGATTTGATTGTAATGCTCACTCAGTAGGAACCTAAAAAAGACATTGTACTCAATTGCATTAGTCTTAAATGAGATTCTACTCTGTTAAGAAGAGCAGCTGCAAGTTTATCAAGTTTACCAGACCGCTGAACTCTTGAAAGTTGAATTTGAAGTGGAAAAACAAGTTGAAGACAAGGAAAATCAAAACAAAAACTTGACTGCACTGATGCGCTTTTTGCAGCGTTATAGTAAAATTCCTCTGGCACCGTTTTACACTGTCTCTTTAATCATGAAAGGCTCTTTTTCGTATTATCATGTCATCTCCAAAATGGAAAATGATTATTCAATTCATTTTATGGCTTTAAGAGTCTGAACTCCCTTAATGGAATAACCAAGAGCAACCTTTCTGTATGATGTAAAGCCCTGTTGTTCACAAGTAATGAACAGAGTTAATAATACATGTCTATCATACAAAATCTTATTCATGCTCTGAACATATGATTGGTCAAGTTCTGATCCCATTAGGATTTAAACCAAGGACTTCTATTTAAAAAAATAAGCATTCACAGTTGCTTTAAAAAGACTAACTAATGTTTTTTTTTGTTTGTTTTTTTTCAGTGATTTGAATCAACAGATGTTACATGGACAAGAAAAATAGGTAACGCTTTAGATTATGGCCCGGAAAGTACTGTGTAAGTAAAATTATGTTACAGTTTAACTTCCGGTAATTATAAATTATGTATGTGTAGGAATAAGGGAACAATATGTAATATCTGGGGAATAAAGGGGTAACTACCAGGAAAATTAACAAATTATTTATACTGTTAGTATTTTTTAATTAAGGGGTAATTATTGGTGTAGTTACAGGGTAAATACCATACAAAACACGTACACAATCTGATATCACTCAGAAACATTTATTTAAAAACAGATTTATGACACTTCTTATTCATATGAAAAAATAAAAAAACACCTTTTCATTTCAAATACTAACGTCCTTAAAGAAAAAAGCATGTTTTGTCCCTTTTTTGTTTCTCTTGCTTGGCTTCTCCTCTTCTTGTTCTCCTTTATTTTCATTATTTCCACTGAAGGAATCCCATGTCTTTTACTATTGTGTATTAATATTTATTTAAATAAAAAGTACACCCAGAAATGCTCTCATAATTGACTTATATTTTCGCTTCTGACCAACTGTTACCAGCTCGTGCAACATGAGTAATGTGAAGCTTCAAGCTTTCAACTTTTAGGAACCCAAATGAGTTTTCATTAGCAGAGATTATTTATTTTTCTGTGTTCATCTGAAGAAAGAAAGTCGTATACATCTCGTATGGCATGAGGGTAAAAGACGAGTAAACGGTGTGGATATTTCTGGTGTTGTAAATCTGTTTTGAAAGTTGTTCTTCAAATAAAGATTTCAGAGTGATATCAAATTGTGTACGTGTTTTTGTTGTACTTACCCTGTAACTACACGAAACAAGAGGGGAACAAGCACCATTTTAATTTACAGCCGCAGATTTACACTTACCCTGTAACTACATGGATAATTAACCCTTAATTAAAAAATACTTACAGTATAAATAATTTGTAAATTTTCCTGGTAGTTACCCCTTTATTCCCCAAATATTACATATTGTTCCCTTATACCTACACGTACGTATTTTATAGTTACACTATAATTACAGAAAGTTAGGCAGTAAATTCGTTTTAATTACACAGTACTTTCCGGGCTGTAATCTAAAGCGTTACTGAAAAATATTCGTTTAAAATATACAAATGTTTTAAAATGGAAAATCAGGGGAAAAGATTTAAGTAGATATAAAACAAACTGGAAATATGTTGGTATCATTTCAGTGATCTTACATGTTAGTTCTGGCAGGTTTGAATATTCCTCTACGAATCAGACTAATGTTTCTTGAATTATGTTGTACATTAAATTATTGAACATTAATCATATCTGCAATACATTTATGTTGGTTCTGTTTGCCCTAAGGAGGTTTATCGCTGCTCTCCCTGCTCTTATCCATGCTAGGCTGCATTTCTGGCCTAGAACAGAACCATACTGTCAATCCAAATGTATGCTAAATGTCAATCATCCTGACAGAAATATATTTTATATGTGGTATTGTGGCGAGGGGGGCGTGGTTTAGCGAGGTCTGTGATGGTAGAGAGAGTCAGAGGACGGGCGGCACGTAAGTGAATCAAGTGCAAATGATTGACACCTGTCTCTTGTTGCAGTAATTGGCGTGGGGAGACAGGTTAAAAGCCCCGCAGGAAATGAGGACTGGAGAGAGAGAGGCTGGAGAAGCACACACACACACACACACACACGCTGGGAGCTCGGACAGAGAGGACGTGCAGATAGGAACTGCCAAAGTGAAACCGTTAATACTTGAGAATTAGAAGTTTGTTTGAGTTGTGCGATGTGCACCGTGTTCTGCGACCTGAGTTAAAAAGAATAAACCTGTTCCGAGTTTCCAGCCAGCCAACCCCTTGTCTTCTTCCTTCCCAGTCTACGAACTTTGCTACAGGTATATTTAAATAAATATATCATAACTTAATAATGTGTGTGTGTGTGTGTGTTGTGTGTTTAGGGCACATCTGATTGGTTCCTGCTGCATCAGTAGCCAATAAGCTTGCTGCTCAATCTTCAAATACTGGTCAGCATTCGCTTTCAGAAAACCTCCACCTTCCCCAGCTCCACCTGTATAGATCTGCTACGGATAAATCATGTATGCTATTTTGTACAGCAGCAGCATGGTCACATTCTCACAGCTGCATGTCATGTAAATATTGGCAGTAGCAAGTTGCTCTAGAGCAGCAAAAAACAACAGCAGCAGCATATATCTATTCCGCCAAGACCAAATATAGCAACATTGTCATATCCATTACCATGCCATACACTCCAGGAGTTGTCATGACAGAAATAAGATTACATGATTACTTTATACAAATGTAATTTGTTGTGCAAATTATTATTATTGTTATTTTTTATGTTGTAAATTGATGCAAAAAACAAAAACACATGTAACAATGAAAAACAGACACATGAAAGAAATGTATTCTTATATTTTAATTATACATGCATCCAAATACATGAACATAAGAGATTGCACAGCATAACACAGATGCACAGAGCATTTATCACAGTGAGGAGTATACTGCTGTTCATTCAAATCTTAATTACTTACCAGCTGTATCAGTTTCACACAATACAAGAACAAAACAAAAAAACTATAAAAAAAAAAAAAAAAAAAAATATATATATATATATATATATATATATATATATATATATATATATATATATATATATATATATATATATATATATATGTATATGTATGTAGTGAGGGGCTCTTTGGATGTTTGTAATTTTAATGATAATTGTCTAATTGTCTCTGTGTATGTGAAACCACTCCAGAGCACATTTTTTTATGAGTGGGATTCGAGTTGTTTTCTGTTAGAACAGTGAGAGGTTTAGAGATACATTGTCATTGATTCTTCACGGAGAGCCAACAAACCTGAGCACCTGAGCAGTTAATGTACCACAGAGAGATAGATCAGGACAGATCAGACGACCTCTGGGTCATTTTGACAGCACAAAACACATTGAAGGCACATTCTATTATTACCACCATGAGCCCATGTAAGGAAGGTTGACATTATGCTTGAGTGACTGGACGGTGATTTGAATTGAAATGAACTGAATCACTTTAAACCAAAGTGAATAGGAGGGGATAAAATGGCAAAAATCAAGCTGACAAACAACTTAACTGAACAGATTTACACAGTCTGAGCACTACCTACTTACATTTTAAAAATCTGATTGAATCAAAGTCAATACAAGACAAGAATCAACTAGCCTACTACAAGAATCGTACTGAAAATTATATATAACGTAAACATCTCATAGAATTTACATAGTAGATTTACATTTAGATTATATATATTATATATTTCTAATGTAAGCCTTTGGATAAGCTTTTCAAGGGGAAAACAGGGCTTGTTGTCACAAGGATTATATCTTAGTAACTTTAAGGTTTTGAGTCAAAAGACCTATAACTGTCTAAGTCAAAACCCTTTCAAATAGATCATATTTATTATTGTAATTTTATTCAAACTAAAATGTCAATATTTCTGATGTAGCTTATGAGTAACAAATGAAGTTGTCACATTTTATTAGGATGAGTTGTGGTGTGTTTTATATGTTATAGAATTTTCATAATTTTGTATATTACATTTAACACTGTTTGCAAATGTTTCATGTTTTATAGTCTATGTAGGAATGTATTATTAAACATCCTCCATGGGAAACATTAACTGAAGAAAATCCAACAAAACACTTGCTTTTACCCCATCATTTAAAACAGATTTACTTATTCAGTGACAGACTGTAAGCAGCATAATGACAAACAACAGGAACATTGATTCTCACCCTGAAATTGTATAGCAAATACAATAAATAAAAAAGCCATATAATTTAATATCATTACATTTAAAGGATCGGTGGTAAATACTTAAAATGAGAATAACTACAGACCCCCAAATTCAAGTACATGTTCGTGCTTACTACAATAATATATGAATTGCCAACATATCCACAAATGCTTGTAATTGTGAGGACAAGTCAGAAATATTTATCTTAGCTTTTTATTTTAGTAGTTGCACAGTATAATTAGGTAAAGATTATTTTCTCTGTTGTTTTATTGTGTATGTTAATATACAGTATAAGTCATAATATTTTGTTTTTGCAGCTATAGATATACACACATTATGATACAGGCATACCTGAAGCATTTATATTTAATTCCAACTGTAACAAAACTCCTGATGCATTTTAAGACTCAGAAAAATTGATAGTGGCATGATACCTGACATTTTGACATCCTCTTAGTCCTTGAAACCTTAAGTAGACATTTTACGAACAGCATGACAGTGAATACATAGTTTTGTCACAGTCAGTCTGGTTCCATTCTTTTATTTCAGTGCATATTGTACGCTATGTTCTGTCTTGTAATGTGTGTATAAAGTGTGCCATGTTTTAAAAAACTGTAGGCTGCTGCAGTTTTGTCATTAAAAAATCATCTTGGGAATAAATAGAGTGGCTCGTTCTTTCTCACTTTCAACTGCCAACCACAGAGTGCATGCAACAATATAAACGGCATGCTATATTATATTGTAATTTTACCTATACAACATTAATGTCTATGACAGGCTTTGCATGGTTCATTAGACAAATGATTGCACTTGTTTTTCCCATAGGCTTTGATCAACAGTTCCTCCATATCCCTGGAGACTGTGTTATTAAATCACTTTGTTCATCTGGGATTGTATTGTTCCATAGTACTAAGGCCTCCTTAATTCTCCACCAATATTACAACATCTACATATATTTATAATATCAAAAATTGTCTCATTAGACATTCTATTTTGCATCTTTGTGTCCTGAAGAGTTAATTAATTGTCCAGCTTCTTTCAATTTGAGAGAGTTTGCATGACAGAGTATGAGGAGTAGATTGTATACATCATCACCAAAATCACATTTTTCATCTAGATCAAAAGGGGGTTGGCGCATTCTGCTCTCAGACTTTATCAATCTAAATAATTCTTCTTGTGAAATGACAATCCATCTATAATTGTTTGGTTTGACGCTACCTTGATATTCCAAAGATGTTCCTCAGGCTATAGCAGCAGATGATTTCCTTAAGCGTTTTCCGCATTTCCTGACTCCTGAAAGCGTAAATGAGTGGGTCGATGACGGAGTTGCACATGATGAGGATGAGGTACATGTTGAAGTGAGACATGAAGCACATGCAGTAGAGGTTCCTGGGGCAGGAGATCATAAGGATGAGGTGAAGAAAGAATGGAGCCCAGCAGACGATGAAAATCCCGAGAAGGATGGTCAGTGTGACGGCCGCCTTCATGCTGGCTCTCTGGTGGATGGAGTTGTAGCCCGGCAGGGCGGCAATGCGTTTGACATGAGAACGTGCCAGCATGAACATGTGGCTGTAGAGGGAGGCCATGAGTGCTAGCATAATGAAGAACATGGAGACCAAGCACACAATGACGGACGTGTTGTCAGAATAGATTATGAAGACGATTCCACAGCCGGTGCAGAAGGTCCAAATCCCCCCGATGATGAGCGCAGCCCGGCGAACCGTCATGATGTTGTGGTATCGCAAAGCATAGAAAATCGTGACGTAGCGATCAACAGCAATAGCTAGAAGACTACACATGGACGCTACCACAGATATGCAGATCATTGAGTCAAAAACGTTGTCCATCTGTCTGATGAAATGGTCCTCCACCACCAACTGGCGGTTAGTGAGCAAGTAGATGACTATGGTCTCCCAGGCGTTGGAGACGCTCACCAGCATGTCGGCCACGGCCAGGCTGCAGACGAAGAAGTACATGGGCGAGTGTAGGTTTTTGTTTTTCACTATGGCACAGATGACTAGAATGTTTTCCAGTAGACTGACGATGCCAAGGATGAGGAACACCTCGGTGGCGATGTTGAGCTGCTCGCATGCTTTCGGCTTGGCATGGGACGGGGTCTCGGTAGCGTTGAGGAGGAACGAAACAGGACTGGAATTGACATGGATGGCCCAGAAGGAAAGAGTTGTGGTCTCTGAAGTGTTCATCTTGAGCAATTGAATGGGAATGTAGTACACTTTTCTTGGAGTCACTGAGATGGCGGATAGGGCATCTTTAACCTGCACAAAATGAAATGGATAATGTTTAATCTAGGAAGAGTTCACTCTTAAAATAAAGGTTCTTTATTGGCATTGATGGTTCCTTGAAAAACCTAAATTACATGGCTCTCTGAAATGCTTGTTACATAATTCTGAAGTCTCTTATAATGACTGTCGTCTTATAAAGATGTAAAACAATGCTTTATAAAGACCGCTCATCCAGGTATTTGAGAACAAGTCTTTTTTCAAGTCTCTTGTATCACACTGCAGACTCACTGATGGATTCTAAGATAATAAATAAACAAATACGATTTTAAAACAGTTTCTGCTAAAAATCTATGTTTCATGTTCTTGTAATTATTGATGTGGTGAAAAGATGTGTAATATGTTATATGACTGTACATCATCCCTTAAATGTCCATTTTGTTTGAACTTGTTCTTTCGTCTAGGCTCAATGCAGCTTGCTACGAACTGTAATTCTTCGCAGAAGCTTTGCATTCAATGAAGTAATAAAATATTTTACAAATCAGTATTTTCTGTCTAATTATTTACTTATGTCCACTTCGTGTCTGGGCCCTGATCACCCTGACAGGGTTTATTTCACGAGTTCACACTTACATCAAATTAAATAGAGTAAAGATTATGCGTATTTGGCGTGCTGTCAGGGGGAGGGCTCCGGGCTCGGAATTTTGGCCAGAACCCAGAGTACCCCCCCCCGATAGAGATAGTCTAGAACTAGACTGCATTTGTATTATGGATTGTGTTTACGTATAATGGGAGTTTATTAAATCAAAGTAAGGAGATGGGGTGGTGGAAGGATGCTAAGAAACTGTGAACGAAAGGAAGGTAAGTCAGCAGTATATATACAAACCTCCTATCGTTGATTAAATTGATTAGCTTAATATGCTCCACCCGTGTTTAATTAGGTTTAATTATCTGAACGTGCTCCACTTGGGTTTAATTAGGTTTAATTATCTGAATGTGCTCCTCCCGAAATTTGTTAATAAAACATCACTTTGTTACAACAACTGGCTGGATGTACATTATCCCTTAATTAACATCCATAGTACCTTAAAATGGAAAACATTCTTTGAAATTTAAGTTTAAATTTAAGTTAAAAAAATTGTTATTTTAAGGACTGAAACTGAAAGGTTTTTTGGGGCAGTGGTTTTCAAACGCAAATTTGTGAACACAGTAACGTCATTATGTGTGAAATTCCAGATTGAAAATTATTGCTTTGGGTAACCAAACATGGTTCTTCTATGGCAGGGGTAGGGAACGTTGATCCTGGAGAGCCACTGTCCTGCAGAGTTTAGATCCAACCCTAATTAAACACACCTGAAGCTAATCAAGGTCTTCAGGATTACTAAAGTTACAGGCAGGTGAGGGTTTTTCTCAGGGTTGGAGCTAAACTATGCAGGGCAGTGACTCTCCAGGATCAACGTTCCCTACCCCTGTTCTATGGCATCGCTGTGAAACCCCCCTTTTGGAAGTTTATTTAAGAAAATGTGAGTGGTGCTCACTCATGCAAGACTCGCAACCAGAATGGTAGTGTTTTGTGTCGTCACTAGAGCAAAACTTTGCTTGCTGTGTTGTGAGTGGTTGCTAGGGGATTGGTGACTGGTCCAAGTGAAAAGTGTCCACTCTCTGACATTCTAGATGTATGCCTATGATCATTTCCCCCTGTTAAACCATTTATCAGGCAAATTTTGGAAATCTGGGCATGTTTTGCAGAAACATTCTAACTTAGAATAATATCTGTTTAGTAACCCTGGTGATTTCACTTAGGAAATATAACTTTTTCAAATCTTAAAACAAAAATTAAGATAGGAAATTTATGTAATACAGCCCCTGATCACTTAGAGTATGTTTACATGACAACAATGTACTTAAAAACGGAAAAGTCTTTCCTTTGCTTGTTTCACATACAGTCAAAAACATTGCCGAAATGATCCCTGTTTACACAGATCAGTAAAAATTACAAAAAAATGCTGTATTATACATGCCAGTAGTTGGCAATGTCATTTTGTAAAGAAACACTATGAGCCTAGTGTGAACATGTAATACGCATGTCAATTTGTACATAGCATAATATAGAACTCAATACAGATTGAAACAAAACAAACAATAAACAGACAAAATGGCACTGCATCATTGATTAAAAGCTATGGAAAACAGATAAGATTTAGGTTTTGATTTCAAATTATCTACAGTTTAGCAGTTCTAAAACTAACAGACAGAGTGTTTACAGTTTTGGTGCTGCTACTACAACATGTTAATCTCTTAGTTTTAAATTTGGCCTTGAACCACTAATAGTCCTTGGTTTGAGGATCTCAGAGACCTCCCCAAGCAATGATCCGACAAGAGATCAGTGAGATAAGATGGGGCTAAGTCATTTAGAGATTTGTAGACCATTAAAAGACATTAAAACCAGTGTAATAAGATTATGGTAGGTGTGATATGTCCATGTTTTTTTGACACCAGTCAGGAGCCTATAGCTGCTGCATTTTGTATCACTTGTAGCCTGGAAAGATTAGCCTTTCCAATTCCCAAATAGAGTCAAGCCTTGAAGTAAAAAGGGCCCTCTCAAAATTCTTATTGGACAAAAAAGTCCTCACATTTGCCAGTGCTCTTAGGCGGAACAAACTAGATGCAGCTATAGAACTGACCTGTATATCAAACTTAAGAGCACTATCCAAGTATACTCCCAAGTTTTTTTTATACAAGGTTTTACGTATTGAGTTCCTGATTCAGAACTCTAAAGATTGGGCCCTATCAAATTAAAAACATGTTGGGAGGAATTACAGTCATACAATATAAGTTTAGAAAGCAGGCTGAAGTCCACACTCGTGAGCCAGGTTTCAGTAATGCACAGTACATCCAGACCACGTGTGGCAAAAAAGTAATTCAGAATAAATGTCTGATCTGGTGTTAATCGAAGCAATTTTCAACTTCACAGATTCATCGTTGACTTGTGTAGCGCCACAGAGGGAACAGAGTTGCCGCAATATAGAAAGGGCTGATGTCAAATCCGGACTGGGAAGAATATTCCAACTGTGGTTCCAGGGAACGCCAGCAGATTGTCCAATTGCCCACAATTTCTCATACAAGAGGTTGCAGCTCCAGCTGGGGTGCTGGGATTTGGGATTTGTGCTTGGTGGCCAGCACATGATTTGAGCTTGGCGGCCACCATGGGAAGAGCGAATGGCAAACGGCAAAGATACCTGCATCAATGCAAGTAGGGGAGAGGGACTGTAATATTATCCTTGCTCAACTCCGTTTAGGAATTTGTCAGTGGCTTTAATATCCAGAAGTGCTGGTTCTGGATATTAATCTTGCACTTTGAATCCCGTTCAGTTTGCGTTTACAGGACCCCAAAGCACCGTTGTTGTGCAAATTGAAGACCGAAACGCATAACATTTTTCCTTTTTAGTTGAAAACGGTGTTGTGTAAACAGCCCCTTAGAGCTTACTTCTCCTCAACAACCCTCATGATTGGAGGAATCATTTATGTCTGTAGCAAAAAGAATAGAGAGTAAGGGTACGTTTACACCACAACATTTTCAACTGAAAATGGAAGACATTTTTTTATGCATATTGGCCATTCATTTACACAACAACCGCGTTTTATTAATATACATTTTATTTAAAACACAACACTGTAAATAACAATGTATAAGTTTTTCACTTCATCGCAAAGTACTTACTTATTTGAATATGAAAAACTGTTACCGAATCATAGCAGTGGGCGTTTACTTACAAGTCATGAATTTGAGTGTTTGAAAGAGAGGGTTGAAAACAGGATAGAAAATTGTTTATTACTTCTAAATTAGGATGTTTTTTATTTAAAAAATCTTGATAACATTATAAGTGGAAATCAGAGAACATTATAAAATAAAAAATGCAGTTCATGACCCTTTTAAATATGTTACAGTTTATCAGTAAAATGTACACTGGTCTTAAGAGGGGCTTCTTCGTCTATCTTACCCTAAGGGTTTGTATAAATCCTTACATTTAAATGTAATTTATAAAAGTAGTAAAGCTTACATTACCAAACCTCACTAAAAAGCATATAGATGACAAAGAATATGGATGTATTCAGGATGAAAAAGCATGTGTCTGTAACAGAAGCTATTGACTAAATAGGGCGTTTTAAAGAAGAAAAGGTGTTATTTTATAGCTTTTCTGCATGTTGCCCACATCTGGAGGACAAACCTTTCAAAACCAGACACAGACGAAACCTAATTACAGTTATGAATTCTTGCCTTGCACTAATTCATCATCTCTCGCTTTATTCTTTGAGATAGCACTTGGGGAAAAAAAGAAGAAAAAAAGGCAAAAAAACCTTAATCCTGCTCCAAGGTTTTCCAGCTACATGCTCGACAATCCTCAAAAGCATATGATCATCCGTTTCGTGACAGATGGCCAGTAGGGTATTGAAACAAGCCCATTGTTCATAAAAACAGCCCTGCAAGTATTTTATTAGTGAATTACTTTTCCTTTAAAAGAGTTGATTTATTGTGTCTTGGTGATCATCGCTCAGGTCTCTGGATAAAGGGTCTTCTATCTGAATGTGTGCGTCAGAAGGCTTTTGCACAATAGTGTGTCATCTACTATCTGATGATAAATGTACCGTAAATGAGTCACTGCCTGACAGACCAAATACAGAGCTTTAGAAAACAAGAAAGTAAGAACTACACATTTTGACAACCTAATCAAATGACTGTGTAATGATGGGCTGATGGTGGGTCTTTGCTTCCTACTAATGACTTAATATGTACTTTAAAGTAAAATGTTTAATTTGATATTATTACAAAGAGCCTTTTATGTGGCTTTTAAAGTACTGAAAGCCACAATGTCGTTTTTTGCCGTTAGAGGTCGCTTGTTCAAAACAAAGGCGTAGCTGGGATGACACTTTGATTTCGCAGAGCTTTTATTATGCCACAGACGGCCGATTCCGCTTCTTCCGCTCATGCATATATGTGGGATAACACAGCATTATTTTATCATATTAGATAAATTTGAGTGTGTTGAAAGTTATGTTCCCTTTCGAGAGTACTCTCGTATTACGTAAGTTAATATTCTCCTTTTCTCGAGAATATTGAAGCCAAACATTATCCTTATAAGACCCAAACAGAGCATACTAGCGTGCTGATTGGCTGTGCTGAGGCAACTGCACGAACCTATGGCGAGGTGGCCGAGGCGTGCAAACCAAACGGGTCGCTTCGCGCCCTAGCACGTCAGCTCCCACCAGAATGGGCGTGGCCTACAGCTATAAATCCCATCTTATGCCATAGGATTCTGATTTAATCTCCTTCAGCTCCTTACATTCGCTGACCTCCGGATTGAGGTAGAAAAGGCCTTCAGTGAAACGAACCACCTGTCTTCACTGGACACCACCTTCAGCTCGCTGTTTCCGCTCCGCCATCCGGCGTGCTACAAATATCCTTTACAAGCTGTGTGTGTGTTCCCCACTGCAACAGACACACTCACAAAAGAGCTGAGGCATTGTTTCAAATGCCTCATATATCCTGTGCCTCGTGCAGAGGCCCTCTCTTTGGCGGGGATCATCACCATGTGTTACGTGACCACGCTGAAGCTGCACTCTCTAAAGACGGCTGCCCGGAGTGTGATGAAATGGCGCTGTCGACCCTACGGGCTATACTCGCCAGCGTGAATGAGAACCCCACCCCCTCCGCCCCCCTTCTTCCTGGAAGTAACGTGCACGACGAGCTGACGAAATCGCAGAAGGCGCCATTTTCAGCTCGTCTCAAATCCTCTGCTTCTGCAGCGCTCTCGACACTCGACGGCGCGAAGAAAACATATATAGTCTTCCCCTTCTTGAGGAAGCGGTCGCTGCACATCTTTGCCCCCCTTCCGCTAGAGGATACCAGCCAAAAGTGACGCACCCTTCTAAGCCCTGCCGCACTACGTTAGCTCTCAATGCCCGTTCTTCAAGTGTTTCAGGCCAAACTTTTCCGCTCTCTGGATGAGTCTAGCCCTGATCCTGAAGCATTCAAAGACCTGAGCAACGCCACTGACTTGGCCTTGTGCACGATGAAAACTGCTGCCCAGACGATCGGCAGAATCTTGGCGAACCTGACGTCATAAGCTATGTGCCATTTCCTTCCGAAGCACTCCAGCTCTGCTTCGGGCCGCCACACGAAAGCACTGCCCCCTTCAGCCTTCTCTTATATTTCTCCCAGTCCCCTCTATTCAGGCGGCAGGAGATTTCAATACTGCAGTCAACGAGCCTGTTATAAAACACGCACGTCTGCACATAAACGCCGTTTTAACGGCGACCCTAATAAAACACAAAAATAGTTTTTTCTAAGGTTCTGACTGTAGGCAGCGTGCCCACTATACAGTATGCACCCCTGCCCATAAGCACTGTTCATTCAGCGCCACAAAATCCCACAAAAGTCCTGTAACGGCCGGATTACCACCACAGACTTCCTTTATATTTCTCCCAGTCCCCTCTATTCAGGTGGTTGGAGATGTCAATATTGCAGTAAACGAGCCTGTTATAAAACACACATGCCTGCACACAAATGCCATTTTAACAATGACCCTAATAAAACACAAAGTTTTCCCTCTGTTCTGACTGTAGGCAGTGTGCCCACTATACAGTATGCACCCCTGCACATAAGCATCGCCTTCGAGGGGCAGGCTTATCAATACACAGTCCTACCATTCGGTCTATCCCTAGCACCTTGTACATTTACGAAGTGCATGGATGCGGCCCTCACCCCTCTGAGATTAAGGGGGGTGCGAATACTGAATTACCTCGACGATTGGCTCATTATGGCCCGATCAGAGGCGCAGTTCATAACACACAGGTCCTCAGCCATCTAAAATGTCTGGGTCTCAGGATCAATACTGCCAAGAGCACGCTGTCTCCTAGCCAGAAAATTTATTTTTGCAGGGAACAGTCATAGACTCGGTGCGGATGAGAGCGCGGTTTACGTCACAGTACACGCTCACTGTCCAGCGCCTAGCGCCGTTGTTCAAAGCTGGCACTTACACTCTTCTCAAACATTTTCAGAGGATGTTAGGCTTTATGGCCTCAGCATCAGCAGAAACTGGGTCTACTGTACATGGGTCCCCTTCAGCTCTGGTTAAAACCTTGCGTCCCGGCTCGCGCGTGATGGTCAGGCCACTTACGCATCAAAGTGAACCACGGCTGTATCAAAGCCCTGGCTCCTTGGAAAGCAGCCGACCGGTACCAGTCTGGTGTGAGTATTGGCACGGTCTCAAAATGGAAAGCGATCTCAACAGATGCATCCAACCAAGGTTGGGGTCCCCTGCACGAAGGCAGGCTCGGAGAGGCATCTGCACATAAACTGTCTAGAGATGAGAGCGGTCGATCTGTCGCTAAAAGCTTTCCTCCCATACATAAAAGGTCACCACAATCTAGTTCGTACAGACAACATGTCAGTGGTATCCTATATATATATATATATATATATATATATATATATATATATATATATATATCTCCTATGGCATAAGATGGGCTTTTATAGTCGTAGGCCACGCCCATTCTGGCGTTCTTTTAATGAATGTATCCAAACAGTTGCTCACCTGTCTTTGGTGTTTCCATGGTTTCTATGGTAACGTATGATGTCATTGACAGGCGATGACGGACAGGGTCCGTGTCCTGGTTAAAATTACTTATTTCTCTGGATTTAAACATTCTTGGAAACATTTGGGATGAAGTAAGTATTACACAAGACAACAAAATATGTAACATTGATCTAGAGTTTTTTGTATATTTTATCCAAAAATCTTTATTTTATATATATATATATATATGCATGTGCTGAATAATGCCTCAAATCATGTGGCTTGTTGAGGAGAAGTAAAAACAGGCACACATGACAGTCAAACCAAAATTTATTCAGACACCTTCAATATTTTCTCACATTATCACAGTTTATTTGCTATAGTTTAGAAAATAGTAATACAATATGACAAGAAGTAAGAGTTAAACTGTGTCTGAACAAATTCATCTTGATAATGTCAGATGACTTTGAGGTATGTAATGGATTACAATTAACCAATCAGCTCTTAAATTTAAGTACACAATAAGATAATACCAATTTAGGTCAACCAATTACCAAGCAATGCTTCATTTAGTTTAGTCTGTGGCGTAAAAGGTCGCATTAGTGATAAAAAAACGAACAAAAACAAAACAAAACATGGTCAGGTAAAGCACCCACAAGTAAAAAAATTATATCTGGAGTCTGAACAATGTTTGGTTTGACTGTATGAGGAGGTGATAAGCAATCACCCAGCACAGCCAACATCATACTAAAACAACCTAAAAAGGCTAAGAACAATGCAATAAATTAAAGAATATGATGTGTTATATTTGAATGACTATAGTCATCTAACTAAGGTCATCTGCAAGATGCACTGCAATGGTGACTCACGCTCATGGCATCAATACACTTGAATGAGTGTGAGACAGCAACAGTGTTTCAGTCCATCTAACATTTCCCCCAGTACATCTTGTAACATGTTCATTGTGCAAAGTAACTCAATTCAATAGGTGACTGATAAACATCAAATTAAATGCATGTTCATCATAATGACTGTGATTTTGAAAAGTCTTCATAGAATTCCTGGAGGTTTTTTCATTAAGTACCCTTGCAATTACAATCATGTCCGTCTTGCAGAGGGTAAGTCTTTCAGCATTTTCAGTTGTTGAAAGCTTAGTTATTATGCATATATAATGTCATTTGAATTTATTCTAATCTGATGGACATCTGACACATTAAAAAGAAAAAAAGAAACTTGTCAAAAACATTACACAATTGTAAAATTATGTCACGTAAAATGAAATGTTTCAGTGTGAATCATTCCATTGCAAACTTTAACAATCTCACATAAAATAAAAAATTATAATAATAAAATTGAAATCCTCTCAGATCCCAGGTGGCAGATAAAGAGAAAATCTGGGATGAACTCTAACACTGTAATTTTGAGATTTGACATTTCAAAGGATTTAATGTTGTTTTTTCTGCCTTCATTGATAAAAGCAAAGCCCACCCACTCCCATTTGTGCAAGGACTTATAAACAATAGATCCAAAGCTAAAATATTCATTTTAGTTTGAACCATGATTCAGTGGCTTCCTGTCTTTCCCATATTGCAGAGCTTCAGCTTCAGAACACTGGGCTGTTTTCTTTAGTCCCATGTCTACTGTTAACGTTGTGTTATAGGGCCCCATTTCAACGATCTGAGTGCATGGTCTGAAGCGCATGGTGCAGGTGCACTTATGCTGCCTTCACGTGCTATCGGAAATTTCCTAATTCCCACTTTAGAAGTCGTGATTACGAGCTTGTTGCATTCAAGTGCTTTGTTGTCGGAGTGAACAGGAATCATGGTGGACACCAGGTTATTCTTGCCTATTTATTGGGAAAATCTTATTAACACCAACATCATATGTAGTGTCCCATGCACCGACAACCATATAAACATTCCAGATAGTCCGCTTAAATTTCTGCTGATTCTGTAATTTCAGTCAAATGCAGGCTATTTTCGCTGTGTACCAAACATACAATACGCTTCATATGATTACTCTTACATGTAAATATGTACTACATTAATGTCAAGATAAGATGACCTAGCTGTTTTGGGAAAAAAAAACAATAAAACCACACCTGCCACAGCAGTAGTTCTCCCCGCCACCATGTTTAAAGCTTATGACACGCCCATCTCGGGAATTGGGGTATCAAAATTATTTCCGAACTTCCCAGTGGTAAACACGACATCAGAGGGCATTAATGTGCAATTTTTACCTAGGAAACTCGTATTTACGATAATTCCGATAGCACGTGAAGGCAGCATTAGGGCGTGTCCAAATCCACTTTTCCTAGTTTAATGATGGAAAAACAGTTGGTGCGTCAGGCACATGGTCCAAAAGGGTTGTATCTAGTCTCTTAATGAGTCATGGGTGTGTTTTGGGCGTAACTTGCAATAAACCAATCAGAGATGTGGATCTGTAGTTTCCCGCAGCATGCAATACGAAGAGAGTAAATGTTGAAATTTAGTGTAATTTTATGTGATTTTCAATATTAATGTTGGATATTTAGAAGGGTTTCTATTGTTTTTAAGTTTTTGTGGTTACCATTTTGCAGAAGAGTGGAGCTTAATTGTCTTTAACATGTTGCCTCTAGTTATTATCTAACATAGGAACTTAATAGGATCTATTAAGTTTGTTCAACAAAACATGAGTGTTTAAATAAACTTGTTTTAGTCTTGTTGTATGGTCCTAAACAGTGTTGGGGGTGACGCATTACAAGTAACGCGAGTTACGTAATCAGATAAGTAAAGTAATGCATTACTTTTGAATTTACAACAAAATGTCTGAGTCACATTTTTAAGTAAGTAAACCAGATCGCTTCGTTTTCCCATTTACGACTGACACTTTTCCTGTCCCGATATTGAGAGAAATCTGTGTAAACATCACAGCGTCAGTTCTGGCAGGTCACGTTAGTCAAGCTTGCATCAGCAGACTGTCAGCTGATCACGTCTACCTATAGGAATACGACGTCTATCACAGCATATATAAACTCCTTCAGTACTATCAGCAGCTATCGCGTTTCTCCAGAGCTCATTTACCCTCCTCCAGCTCCAGCTCGTCCTCATGTCCCGTCAGGATCTGGTATTCTGATTCCCCTTGAATCAGATTAAATTCCCAAATTATTTTGTACATTAAATTTTGACGTTAATGATATCTGCAATACATTATGTTGGTTCTGTTCTGTTTACCCTAAGGGGGGTTATTGTTGCTCTCATGCTCTTATCCATGCTAGGCTACATGGATGGACAGGGAGTTCTTGCCCAGAACAGAACCATACCGCCAATCCAAACTGTATGCTAATTGTCAATCATCTTTGACGATAGTTGTCCTGACAGAAATTATGGTTATTGTAGTTCTAGATAAATGTGAGCATGCATTTACTCATCTCACTTGCACAAAGTAATTAGTTACTTTTTTAGGGAGTAACTCAAAATTGTAACGCATTACTTTTAAAAGTAACTTTCCCCAACACTGGTCCTAGTGTAGATGTTGTCCCTAATTTAATTACGTTTCATTGACCAAACTATTTTTTTGAGTGTAGAGTGTCAAATGTTCTCCAAAGGAGATACTGTCAAAATGCATGATTAATTTTGCCTGTCAATGCTGCCAGATGGTGTGGTTACAGCCTCTTCAAGCTGGGAATAGCAGGGCCTTACTGACCAGCAAAACCTTGACCCCTTAAAAAGAAGCACTTGGCATGTTATTAAAATGCATTTAGATTTAATATATGTCTTATATTCTATAGCTAAATTCATTACCTTAAAATGTATAAATTTGGAACTTGGTGGTTGTGTGTAATATTAACACAAAAACGCACAGATGCACAACTTTGAAAGTCATATCCAAAGTAAATTGAAAGTAAATATCCAATTTCAAGGTATGATTTGGTATAACATCCTCTAGTTTTCAAAGAAACGGTTTAATTTGGGGAGATCATCATTTTGGCTAGATAACTGTCACAGTTATGTTCAGTTTAGTTTGAAATCAACTTTGAAATTGAGATTTAGTTCCGTTTTCTGTTGTGTCTGTATTAGTTCTCTTTGTTTTATGGCAACTCATTTGCTCTGTCACAGGGTGTTTTGGTGACGGTTCATGTTCATGTTTCATGTTTTCTATTTATCATGTTCACTGTCACGTTTCTCAGTTGTCATGCACTTCCTGGTCTTGTCATGTGATTCCCTTGCCCTGTGATCCTGCCATGTGTTCTTGTCATGTCATTGGTTCATTGTTTAATCATTGTTCACAGATGTCCCTTGTTCTGTCATTAGCCCATGTGTATTTAGCCCTCATGGGGTCTGTTATTGAATGTGTAACCCGCTGTGTTGGTGAGTGTTTTGTCAAGCCAAGTTTGTTTTGCAAGTCTTTTGTTTTATGTATTGGATATTGTAAATAAAGAACTGCACATGGGTTCAGCAACTTGCCTCGTTAGTGGACATATGTTACACTATGTATAAATATTCCCTGTTATGTTTATTTTGTTGTCGGTTCATGTTATTTTTAAGTTAATGAGTTGTTATCTTTGAGTCATTGAGTAAAGTAATTTCCTGTTTATTCATCTTCGTTGTGTGAGTTTCTACTACAAAGCCTTTTGCGTTTGTGACAATAACACCATTTTAGTCCTAGAAATGTTTTTTAGAATGGAAGAAGAAACCATGCAGTCAAATTAGAGATTCACTGAATGGAGAGGCTCATAGATGGCATCTATTCCTCAGGCAACATTTATATTGCTAATTTAGCTGTCAAATAAATCTTTTGAGTTTAAAATAAACTGCTTTCCCTACTTTTGTAGTGTTGTTTTTTTTATTATTATTTTTTTTTACCCCAATGGGCAGCCCTACTCCCACTATCATAGAAAAACAAACTCTACACCGATGTGTAGATCAATTTTGCCGATTACAAAAATGACTTGTGTTTGTTCAAAAAATAGTTTGCGAGGGTTTATCTGAAGCACTACTAAATGTAGATGGAAAGTGTGCACTTGAAGAGAATTTGCTTCTTTATGTAATGCCTGCATGCTTTGCTTTTTTTTCTTCACACTTTATTATGTGTAATTTATTTGTAAAAGAAGTGTGCAGAAAATAACTGTAAAAGCTGTCTGAGAGCATTAACCTTGTCTTCATAATGAAGTTATATTTTGCATGTACACACACAGTTTTCCTTCATCACAGACTACTTTATAGTTCATTATACATTCTGTCTTTATTTCTCTTTGACAAGCATAGCTCATTATTGCACAAATAAGCACTGCACAGATAAAATGATGGTAGATTAATGTCTATTAATATACTAAAAAAGTACCAAAAAGTGTACTTGCATTTATAAAATATTGTGACCCCAAATAATCTTTTTAGAAGCTTTCTGAAGAATGTTTACACATGCTCTTAAAAAGTAAAACCTTTCTATTCACCATTAAAACATTACATAAATTTCACTTTCATAAAGGGACTTTATTGCAGCTTTATTTATTACATCAAATGTTCATTATTTTTCTAACAATCACTGATGCAACAAGGGCTGCTAAAAAAGGGTGAGTCATCTGGATTACATAATTCAATTAATATATATTGCCAGCTGTGCACTACACTCAAAAAATGTACTTGTTGAATTTACTTAAAAAAGCAGCGTCAAGTGGTTCCACTCAACTATATTGAGTACTTTTTTTACAAATAACAATTTAGTTATATGAACAAAATAAATTCAAGTAAAACTGACAACGTCTTTGAGTAAATACAAACATAATATTTATATTTGCAGTTTACTTAATAATGTTATGTTAAATTGATAAAAGTTTATTATGTAAGGTGAACACATTTATCAATTTAATTTACCTTATTAAATTAACTAATTGCTCTACAAGTGTAAGTGGAAAACAACATCTTTCCCTTTACTTAAAAACACTTAAATAACTTAAATAATTTAATCCCTAAATTTACTCTCCTAATGCAGTCCCTTGCAAAGTATGCTGGGAACTACAGATCCACTGCCCAGTTTGTTCGTTTCACTCAACAATGTTAAGTTGTCCGAACAAACACTAATTAAGTAAAGCTGAAAATACACATTTTTAGTAGAAACAACTCAGTAAATTTAAGTTCATGTAGTTACATGAGTTTTTAAGTAATGTGAACAAGGATAATTTGAGTGCATCTAACAACAGTGAAAGTTCATTTTTTTGAGTGTAGAATCAACAAGATGGACAAATATTCGTAGTTTGATACATTTCTTTTTGTATATAAATTATTGCATTAGTGTGCTGCATCAAAAAGTATAAAGGTCCTATTATTAGATACTAACTACCACTGCTTTTACAGAGTTAAGACATCATTAGCTTGAACACAGGAGTATCCAGTTAATTGTTCGATGCACTACTTGTAGCTTAAGCATTTGACTCTCATTATTAGACACATAATATTAAAAACGTAAATAAAATATTGAAATAGAAACATTGAAAGACCAGTTAAAAATAGGTGAATAATGCCGTTATTTAAATACGGGTGTGAATAAAATATTATGCCCTAAATTTTGACCTGCATCCTGGTGAGAATTTTAAAACAGTAGAGAGTTTCAGGCTCCTCATTAGTGTTTTGACAACAAACCTATTTTATTTTCACTCCTGGGGCCCGTTTCAGAAAGGAGGTTAAGTGAAAACTCTGAGTATGTTAACCCTGAAATAAGGGAAACTCTGGGTTTTCTGTTTCAGAATGGGAGGTATGTCAAACCCGAGAAAGCAGGGTAAGCCAAGCCCGTTTCTGAAAGAGAGGTAACATACTCAGAGTCAGTTACCAGGGTAACTTACTCTGTGAACCTAACCTGGTCAGGAGCAGGTTTTCTTAGGTAAACCCAGAGTTTCTTTCAGTCTCCTCCCCCTTTTTTAAAGCGCCAGCTGTGTTTAAATAGTTTATTCATTCATTCAAACTGCACAAATGCTTTTTTTACTGAGTATTTTGGTCGTATTTCAAGTACAAATATCAACAAATTATAAATGTAATCTAAATCTAAAGTAAGCAAAGTTTACTTAAAACATATTAAATTATCTGCCACTTGACAAAAATACATAGTGGGAAAAGCATTCTTTGCAGTGGAGGTACATTCATTCATTGCTTATATTTTCATCATGGGGACACTGTCAAACTGACAAAAATGGCATGTCCTTTTATACAAGAAGGATCCTGACGTTCACTTGATAAACCTCTAGAAGTAACCTGATAACTAGAATTTCCTTTAAGATTTCCAGTGTTTGGATGCATTGATGACACTCATATACCCATCATCACACTTTCTGAAAACGGATTACTGTATGGGATGGAAGGATGCTGCCAGATGGTAGTACGAGATATATGCCATAACCACCACCACAGCTGTTAAATACATTAAATACAATTTTTATGGTCATCTTTATTTCCTACAAATACTTTATTCTTTTTCCTGTTGGATATTAATATTCTTCCTCCATCTCCTCTTCATCTGTCAGTGGTGCTGGTGTTTGGCTGCCCTGAGTAGAAGTAAAATGTTTAATGTCATTACCCTAATTAATCAATGTAACAAGTGGGATCAGAGAACATTTCATTATGTGAAAAGAGCATAGACCCTTTTCACATTTCGGGGTTTTCCGAAGCTGAAGTCGTCATAGGGTTAACTTTTATAGCGGTGAATGAAAGAATAAATTAAATATATATTTTTTGTGTCCCCATTTGCTCAAATAGGAAAAGAAAAACTCCACAATAGTGATTTAACAACTTTCAAAAAGAGGGAAAAAATAGAGTGAGTTTGATAACGGAAGTGGAAAGAGAGAAAGATGTTAATTTTCACCATCACTCCCATAGACGCTGTATTACAAACACTCTCACAGCAGCGGTAACTTGTTTTTTGTAATATGATGCAAAAGTAATATAATACAAAGTATTAGTGTTATAAATGTACACATTTAAAAAAAAAATAATACAAAAAACGTTGCAGGATCTACGATATTGATGACCATTAAAGCACGTCATCACTGTGAGACGGGTCTATGTGGGAAAAGCTGCTGCACATTGGACACTGAATGATATTTAATTAATATGTCAAATGTTTGTAAAGTCATTACACCTAACACCCATGAACATTTTATGCTTAAAGCTTTACCTGATTGAATTATGTTTTTATTTTTCATTTTTAGCTGCTGCCACATTCTTTTTTTGCCTTTTGGATACCATGAAAATTAAACTTAATTAAAGTAATTAAGAATTAAACTTACATATTGACCCAGAAGTATGCAAACATCTTTTTGTTGGGTGCTGTTGCCATGGTAAATCGTAATTTCGGAGCTCCATTGATCGTGGCTTTTCATAGTTGGAGTGCATGTGCTTAACTCAGAGTCAGTCTCAGAGTTGATTGAACTACCTCAATTCAGCTGTTCTGAAACCCAAAACTCAGAGTTTCCCATCTCAGAGTAAGTCAACTCAGAGTTCAGGTTTAAACTCAGAGTTGGTTGAACCTCCTTACTGAAACGGGCCCCTGATCTCCTCTCTACAACCTCTCTCTCTCTCTCTCTCTCTCTCTCTCTCTCTCTCATCTCTCTCTCTCTCTCTCTCATCTCTCTCTCTCACTCTCTCTCTCTCATCTCTCTCTCTCTCCTCTCTCTCTCTCTCTCTCTCTCTCTCTCTCTCTCTGTCTCTCTCTCTCTTCTGTGTCAGACTGGCCTATAGTTTGCTCAGCCCGTACACCTTAGGGACATCATCTGCATTTTAACTCATCCCACATTAATTCAGTTCCTCAATAGTTCCTATGAAAGGCAAGTATTTAATTCATTCACACCCACATCCTTTTGCAGGGATCCAATTGGTTTGTTCTGCTTTATGTAGCCCATATATATGCAGCATGAAGATTTGGGCCTCTGGGACGCCAAACAAAGGCTGCAATTGATCTGCCAGTATTGTACAGTTTCTCACTGCAATGAATGAAAGTTTCATTTTATGATCTCATGGCTTTTTCTCAGGGGTGAAACATTTCTGGAAATTGTATTATTTAACCTTCTTCTAAGAAAGCTTGAAACACACATTTGTACTGATCAACAAGATCGTGCTGTCTGCAGTGTGCTGGAGGATGAGTCACTGGCTGAAGAACACTGATACGACCTCCAAAGTAGACAAATACTGATTTGTACTGACTATTTCTTCTTTTCTTTTTTAAGGCAAATCTTTTATGATGTGTGTTGAAGAAGCAGCCTCTGGGTCATTCCTGTTACGGTTGGAATTTGAAATCTGAAGCTTTTTAAGCTCAGGCACTTAAATGTCAATTATAAGTTGATGGAGCCTAAAAAAATTGAAGTATTTGTAAAAAAGAAAAATGAAAAAAAAAAAGACATTTTCATATTAAGACGTGGGCTTATTTGTATTGATTATGCTCTTGTAGTGTACTTCAGATCTTAAATGTGCAGTATGAGATTTCTGTGAAACACTGTTGACATCGAACAAACACACACCTCCCTTAATTGCTCATCCCCCACAAACAAGCAATGCATAAACAAAGCAAAATAGTGAACATACAGTACATAACAAAGAATAGGCCCTACTAGCAAGAGTTTGCTGTTAGTCGCCAGCTCCAGACAAGCAATGACACTCAAAACTGTCCTGTTACAAGTTACAGCATATTTTCTGTGAAACATAGCAAAACCAATGTCACTCACGTGTGGAACAAAAACAAAGCAACCGTAACATGTGTTTTTGGGGCGTGTCCGAATCCACTTTTGCTAGTTTAACGACGGAAAAAAGGCGCATGGTCCAAAAGGGTTGTACCTAGTCTCTTAATGAGTCATGGGTGTGTTTTGAGCTTAAACTGCAATAAACCAATCACAGTCTCATCTCCCAGTCCCTTTAAAAGCCATTTGCTATTTACATGGAATTACACCGATTTTGCGAGCGGAAAGACTGAACACTTCTCCAGAGGGGAATCCTTTTATTTTCAATATTTAAAAATGTTTGTCTGCTGCTGTGCGTCCCTGTGTGTGTAATAAGCAGAGTGTACGAGCGTTGTGCACCCGTCTATAGGCGCATATTAACGCGCCCTTTAAATAACACAAAAAATACTGCGCTTTTGACTTTAGACCAGGTTTCAGTTGGTCAATGGCACAGTCGATATCAGTTTCCTCCAAATAGCAATACGCCATCAATGCGTCTGAACACACCTCAATTTCAGATGAGCACGCCCTTGGGGCAACAGATGGGCGCGGGTGCATTTGCAGGTGCATTTGCTATTTAAACAACGTAGCGCTGGATGTGAAACTATAGCAAAAAAAAACACTTGCGCCGGGTTGAAACCCTAGATATTTGAAATCAACCCAAACAAACACAATCCTCCTTTCATTGCCCCCCCCCCCCCCCCCCACACACACACACTCAAAACTGTCCTGTTACAAGTTACAGCATATCTTCTGTTAAACATAGCAAAATCAATGTCAATCACGTATGAAACAGAAACAACCTCTGCATGCATTTTAGGCCTTCCCTCATAGGGATCTCCAGTGCTGGAAAGCTTTTCTAATATTAATGCGGATCCTAAAGCTCTTGCCTGATCATTACTCTCTACTCTTGTTCTGTACTGTCAAAATATCTTATTTTGTGTTCAACAGGAGAAATAAAAGAGTTTCAAACAACTGTAGGGTGAGTAAATGATGACAGAATTTTAAGATTCATATCACACAATTCTGACTTTATATCTCGCCATTCTGACTTTATATCACACAATTCTGACTTTTAAAAAAAAATCATATTTAATTGAATTTTGAGTTTAAATATTTTATCTAATTTAATAAGACAGATATTTTGGCAACATGAAAATGGTATAATGGTTCACCTTATAATTATAAGTCACAAGCACAAAGATAAAAATGTATGTGTGGAAATCATTTTAGCTTTGATGTCATTACATCAGTTTCACCTTGAATTAACCTCAATGCATATGAATGTGTCATATGAGAAGCTATAATAACCGTTCGGTGCGTCATCTGTTTCAGATCATCATGGTCACAGAGTTATGAAAGCACTGAGATCTCCTCGCATTTAGAGCCTCATTCTTGTGGTGTGATGGTCCAATAAACACTGAGCTTTTTTAAGATCAACAATGTTTGTTTATTTTTTGGATGAAGCTTTTTTTCATAGAATATATTTATTTTCCGTTATCTTTTGTTGTTGAAAAACATAAGAGCAGCTCGCTTTCTAAAGAGAGCTTCAAAATGTCCTGGAGTGACACTTCATGAATAAAAGATGCTGGAGTGGGAACACCTAGTGCTCTTCCAGTCTAATAACGCTGAGATCACGTTTCTGAGAAGTTGGATAATGAACCGATGTCTTGTTTGCTTTTCACAATCCTTAACCGCTCTCCTTTTGCTGTTGAATACAGAAAGGGAAAAGCCATAGAAAATAAAGATAGACATATAGAATGGATGGATCACAAGGAAATCTTTAGAAAAAGCTCGAAAGATGGTAATCAAGGTACATTTCTATTCTACACTATATTCAAAACACTTTACAGTTGTTGTTTTTTTTAATTGCTTTGGTGCAATTTTCACAGGCAAGTTTTCAAAACACATAGTAATATCTCAACAGATCAAAAGTGCACTTTTTTAAAACATAATGAGTATATTTCTGTCAGGATCACTATTGTCAAAGTGATAGATAATTAGCATAGTTTAAATTGGCGGTATGGTTCTGTTCTTGGTAAGAACTCCCTACGCATCCATGCAGCCTAGCATGGATAAGAGCAGGGAGAGCAGTGATAAACCCCCTTAGGGTAAACAGAACAGAAGCAACAATGTATTGCAGATAGAATTAATGTCAATATTAAAATGTACAACCTAATTCGGGAATTTAGCCATTATTCAGGAGGAAACTGTTCAAACTTTTCATTTGCATCTCTTTTCATTCAGTTTAATACATTTTTTATATTATTTAATCCAACTGATCTTAATGGTTAATCAATTAATAATTTGGTATACCTATGTATTTCTATAGACGCAGATTCTATATATATAGTTACTTGGTTTACAATTTCTGATATGCTTAACCAAATGTAATGAATTATTTTTACATTATAAGCAATTTATCTTGTATTATAACCACTATGTTCAAAGTATGTGTGTGTGTGTGTGTGTGTGTGTGTGTGTGTGTGTGTGTGTGTGTGTGTGCGTGCGTGCGTGCGTGCGTGCGTGCGTGCGTGCGTGCGTGCGTGCGTGCGTGCGTGCGTGCGTGTGCGTGTGTGTGTGTGTGTGTGTGTGTGTGTGTGTGTGTGTGTGTGTGTGTGTGTGTGTGCGCGTGTGTGTGAGTGTGTGCGCGTGCGTGACAGAGAGATTTGCAATTTGTGAACAATGAGCAGGATATAGTACAAGGGAGAGAAACAGTCAATGACTGTAGATTAATTAGAGATGTATCAGAAGAAGTGAGACATGTGGCATCAAATACAGCATTTTACATTACAGTATGTATCCCATGTGTTACTGTAAACAGATTACATGATAGAGACTACCACATTACTGTAACTCACCCTTATAAAGGTCAACTAGTCATATGGCCCAGTGAGAACATTCACTGTATTGCCAGCAAACTCTGTTCTAGCACAAAACCTCATGGCTGTGTCATACTTCATCACGCCTTGTTACCTTGATAACAGCCTGATAACACAATGAATAGATACAAACATAATGGATTTTATGTTATGTAAGTTAGGCAATGTAAGTGTATTTTCTACACTCTAAAAATGCTGGGTTGTTTCAACCTATGTTTGGGTCAAATATGGACAAACCCAACCATTGGGTTAAAAATGTGAAGCCTTTGTTAATATAATTATTTCAAGAAGGGTGATTTGAAACATGTATCTTGCATTGTTTGCTATTGAATGAACTGATAGGTAAAAGTAATAAATTGAAAGAAGATCATACAGTTGCGTTTCGGTGATTAAACCAAATGTTCTCATTACATATTACAATAACATTGTGTTTGAAACAATGATTATGTGGACTGAAAATGTGACCAACTGTAATGAAAGCATTACATCAGGGTTTGAAAGAATGACTAGCTGTTTTCATGTGTGATCAGTTCTGAAAATGTACACCTTACTTGTGAAAATAGTACCAAAGCGAATAAAAAAACTGTAAAGTGTGCTTATGAGTTTTTGATGGAAACCTCAATACATACACCTTCAGGCGCACTTGAATTTCAAATAACCCTGCAATATGAATGGACAAATAGATGTTTCAAACTTGTCTGTCTAGCTGCTGTTCTAGTGCTATTTCGAAGAAATGCAAGCGAAACATAGAAATGTTCAAGATACTATTTCTTCTAAACTGTTTTCTTAAAGCCTGATTTCAAGGTTGGGCCTCAAACTCCGTAGAGATTGATGTCACATCTATTCTAGGTTATGGTTAATGTTCATGTTTTGTGATTCCCTGTTCCCCTCATGTGATCTTGTCATGTGGTTCCTTTGGTTCATTGTGTTGATTGCTTTCAGATGTGTCTTGTTTAGTCATTAGTCCATGTGTGTATATATAGCCCTCTTGTTTCCATTGTCAACCTGCTGTCAAGTCAAGTCATTATTTGAAAATGTTGCACTGTAAAAAAAGAACATTATAGCATACTTTTAAAAAAGAGTACAAGTATTTTATAAGTGCGAACTAAATGTTGTTTTGGACCCTTATTATAGTTCAAATTTATACTAAATCTAATTAGCTAAATTTCAGTGCTTTTCTGTCTCCTATAGAATGGATGGATTTTTGTACATATTTATATGTAATTTCATAATTAATTATTGTCTCTGAATTACAGTTAAAGTACTGCTGAATGTCTTTTTTTATTGAAGCTTATATGTCATATATTTAAATATATTTGTAATTACACATATGTAATAATGATGAAGTTGCAATTTAGTGCATTTAAAATGTATTAACTTTAAGTGTAAAAGAGAGTAACAATATTAAAATTATAATCAAGTACATGAGCTTTATTATGTTTATCAACACATTAAAATTATCATTAAAACATATTATACTTTAAACTAGAGGCACACCAACACATTATTGGGAAATGAGACGGTCTGTGCCTGTGGCTCTTACCATTGGAAAAAGCGTAACGGCTAACTTTGATCACGTGAGGTACCTCAGCCTATAATATAATGGTAGTGACATCAGTGGCCAGCGTTCAGAGTTTTATGACAGTCAGTTACAATTTACGTTACACACAAATTCTTGTGGATTAGCCTGTTCGTCTTGTGAATAATGTTCTATATTTGGTGTTATATCGCTAGTAAGCATACTGAAATGTTTGTGGAGTGTGCTTTACTGAGCAGTAAAAAGACGTGAATAAAATACAATATTTGTCATTAAATTATTAATTTCCTCTTTATTCATTAAAATGCATTATATCAGCATCATAGTGCATGACAGTCATAGACATTTGTTTAAAAAAAAGTTTATTATTTTTATAATCAGTAAAACCTAAAAGCCAAAGAAAGAAAAAAATGATATTGTTTATTTTCTTCAGACAATATACAATATGTAAGTGATAATCCACGGCTAGCTGTGCATTAATGCACAACATGGAGGCAAAGAACCACCCGATACGAAGCCTCCGCGAATTGCCTTACAATCATTTAATGCACAGCTTTCAGCCCAATGCAGTTATCATTTTCACATCCAGCGCAACATTGTTTAAATAGCAAATCTGTTCGCCCATGGGCGCACTGGTCTGAAAAAGAGGTGTGTTCAGGCGCATTGTTGGCGTGTTTTTTGAGGCAACTGAAAAGACCCTGCAAGTCTTTCCGCTGGCAAATTCCGCCATGTGAATAGTGAATCTGCCATGTAGCCAGCACAACTGGCCTTTAAAGGGAATGGGAGATGAGACTTTGATTGGTTTATTGCACGTTAAGGCCAAAACACACCCATGACTCATCTCATAAGTTCACACTTACAAATAATCAGATAGTAAATAGTATGCATATTTGGCATGCTGTCCAAGGAGAGGGCTCCGAGCTCAGTATTTGACCCGAACCCAGAGTACTCCCCCTGTATCTCTGGTTAGGAAAGTAACCAGGTGAGTGTGAGGAAGACGGGGAGGTGGAGGGATGCTGAAAAACTGTCGAGGAACATTGGTGTTTATATGATCCTCCACTTGTGCTGATTGGGTAGACATGTTGATTACTGATTGCTGACAGCTGGTAGGAATGGCATGATGATTGGATAGATCATTTGAACGGGTTCCTCCTGAACTTTGTTAATAAAACATCATTAAGAGACTAGTTACAACCCTTTTGAACAATGCGCCTGGTTTTTCCGTTGTTAAACTAGCAACAGTGGATTCAGACACGCCCTAAGTGCACCTGCGCCATGCGCTTCAGACCATGCACTCAGATCATTAAAATATAAAAAAAAGTACACTTGTTTAAAATTATTCTTTTGAGATGCGAGTCCACTACAGGTGCATATTCGATACAATTAAGCATACCTTCTATTCACAAGTGAGTGTGTTGCCTTTTACATTTTTGCTGTTTTATGGATTGCTTTATAGCTATTTCTGAAATGTCCATAGAAGGCTGTTTAATGGCAGGTTCCATTATGACAACTTGGATATCTCCTGGTCAATAATGCTGTTAAGACTTATCATAATGTATGTGCCTTTACAGAAACAGTACTTTCACAACTAAACAAAGTCAGCATGGCAAAAAGTGACAACTAGCCCCGGTCTCCTCTGTACATTGGAGCATGGACTTTTGATAAATCAAAGTGTTGAAGAAGTTTTGAAGAACAGATGCAATGTAAGTCATTTTCAATCCCACATTTATTTACTGAAATAGACTATTGTAGATAGAATTGCACAAGCTACATTTCCAGCAATGTGCTACATATTTGCTATTTGGTAACAAATTGAGCATCATATATCAAGGACACAGATTCTGGCCATTTTTCTTAAACAACACGACATTTTTAATTCAGTATGTGGTCTTTATCAGTGTTCTTATGCAGTCATTTGTAGACTTCCGATGGGATCTGTGTTCATTCCCCTGGCTTCATTACAGCAGGAAGTGTCTGAGCCAGGCCTGTGGATTTAAACCCCACTCCAAATAAACAACTTCCTTTATCTACGGCTATGTGTATGTTTATTGCTTTTTCTTAAATAACCTCAGAGGGCCGTCTTGACCTTCAGTCAAGACTTATGTTCCTGCTGTGGTTTTGTGTCCATGCATCACTGCAGCAGGCACACACACGCGCGCGCAAAGTGAGACGTGGCATGATCCATGCACACAAACACCCACGCAGCTCTGACTCAGTCCCACAAACACGCTCTGCAATGCCTAACGCTGGATGTGCCTCAAAACCTGAGACTGCCTAGTATTTTTGGCATCAGAGATGCTTTCCAAATCAGTAGATCTCACATTCTAAAACTCTATTTATGCCCTACTTATAAATACAATACTGAAGAAGAAGAAAAACATAAATAGTACAGATATATACACACAGACACACACACACACAGCTGATCTCACTATATGGCCAAAAATTTGAGATCATTGTTTATGTCAATTTGTCAAAAAAGAAAAGCCAATTAATTTGGATCATCTCTTAGTAGCTTTCCCAGAATTCAGTGTGCAGCATTTTAAATGTAATTTTTGTACTGAAATGTTTAATAAATTTACGGTTCCAGCGATTGACCTTTTACATTCGAAGTACTGTAGAGTCCTTGCATGCGACTGTTTTTGATTACATAGACTGTGTAAAATGTATTTTTGTTGCATCTGGCTGTAAATTGTTTGTGTAAAAACTGTTTGAAATATAGGTGACAAATTATTTTACTCATCTTGCATACTTAATGTGGTCAAAACAGTAAATTATACATAATTAAGCAACTAACCCTAAACCAAACCCTACTCCCAACCCTATAGCAAGTACATGACATTATTTAATACTCAGTATTTAATTGTATAATTACACTGTAACAAGGATACGGTATACAGTGTATAGATTTGAGCAATAATCGATTCAATTCAGTCATTCAAAAGAATTGTTTGGTTGCTTTTCTTATTGCCAATTCCCCCAAAGCATATATTTTAAAACAAAGACACTGAGGTGGGAGAGAACCGATACCAGCAAGTGAATAACTAATATTTAAATGATTCTAAACACAATGTTTAATGCTACACTCTAAAAAAAAAAGGTTCTATATGGCACCAAAAAAGGTTATTCATCGTAATCATAGAGGAACAACTTTTGGTAATATATAGCACCATGGGCCCTATCTTGCACCCAGCGCAATTGATTTTGTACACCGACGCATGTGTCATTCCTATTTTGCACCCGCGCAAAGCGCGCTTTTCCCTCCACAGAAGCACGTCGCTAAACTAGTGAATGAACTTGCGCTACCTGGGCGGTTCAGCGCAAAAAAGGAGGCGTGTTCCGGCGCAAACAATCCCTGGTGCTATTTTGCTGTTCCATTAAACAATTGCGCCACTGACCAGAAAAAACCTAGTCTAAAGTCAGTGGCGCGTTGCGCGTTGTTCATTATATTTTAAGGGCGCATGCTAGACCATAATGTAGCCTATAGCGCGCATACACTTTGCTCATGTAGGCCTAATCTACACAGATGCAACAGTTATTTTTGCAAATCATAAATTGTTACACTAAAAAAATATTAACACATGAGATGACGGAAATCATTGTGGTGTGCCACGAAGATGTGAAAAAATAGGCATAAATCTAGCTTACAAATGATTCAGGCTAATTGTAATAATTAAGGATAAGACCTGTTTGCCCAATAGTGGCAAGACATATATGTATATAAGGACATCTGACAAATTGGTTTGTCCGTCAAGAACCAGGAAAAAAAATCGACTGAAAAACTGAAAAAACTGAAAGACTGAAAAAAAAAAGACTGTGAAATCACCTTTACCATAATGTACAACATTACAACTTCACTTCTCTGTCTTTCACTGCTCTTACTAGCACATCAGTCTCCTCGGCTGTGAACCGCTCCTGGCGTGCGCCTGGTAAATACGCCATAATAATAGCAATCCATAATAGAACTTGCTCACCTGCTTTTAAAGGGAATGTTGGATGACGCTCGGATTGGTTTATTCACGTTACGCCCAAACCACACCTATGAATAATGAAGCTACTTCAGACCAACCCATTTTAGATTTGCGCCGGGCGCAAGAGCCATTTATCCCGCCGGGAAAATAGCAACAGCGCCGAGACCCGCCCACAAAGTTACTTGCGCTTCGCGCTTTGACACTTGCGTTTCAGATCGTTAAAATAGGGCCCCATATCTTAACATGTCCTATATATGGTAGCGGTGCTATATAGCACCATAGTTAGCGGTGCTATATAGCACCTTAGTCGAAGAACCTCTCAAGAACCGCTAAAAAACCACTGAAGCACCAAAATTGGTGCTATATAGCACTTAAAAAGGTTCCCCTATGATTACGAGCCAAGAACCATTTTTGGTGACATATAGAACTCTTTTTATTTTTAGAGTGTACAGTTTGCACACAACTCTGTCAACTTCACCATATAGCCAACCGGGGAATTTTTCGCCAATGACGGTTGTGCTGGTACAATTTATTTATACCCATAATGATAGTCCTATCAGCGATCGCGATTCGTTTTCTGTTTTAGTCTGTATTTATACTAAGGTCTTTCTTAGGTCTTTTTTACGTTTTATTAATTGGTTTTTTTTATTTGTTATTTTATTAATGTATTTATCAATATAATTCGCCTATAGTACTCCATTTAACGAAGAAGCAGGTCTAAGCATGATCTCTGTGAACGTCATTTAGTGTGGACAATGTAAAGTGAGGAGAACCACTCTTACTGTACTATTTCAGTCATATCTTTAAATGGAGTATCGTATTCCGAGCACTGAAATAAATCCTATTTACTGTCTACTCAATAACGAGTCAAATGCACATCGGACATGTTGCTTTCGAAGAAGGCTACTTGCTTGGTTTTGAGACATATCCACAGTCATTCACGCCCATGACTTACTGAAACAACACCCTCAATTTTAGCAACAATATTCCCACTTAAACTGAGTTCAGTCTCTGAAAATAGTTTGCGATTCCAGGAACAATCAATACAAAAAACAACAAAGATGGCCGAAAACAATCCGGTTTATAAGCTTTACACCACATCATTAAACAAACAGCAAAAAAAAAAAAACCTTAAAATGCCAGTTTAGCCAGTTTAGTTATCATTAACAACAGTAAACTATATGAACTACATTCAAGACTTACAGTAACATAATACTAGGGCTCCTTGATACATTTATAGGGCATAATAAAGTGCTTTCTGGCCAGAGGAGAACAGGCACCCCGACTGAGCCTGGTTTCTCCCAAGTTTTTTTTTTTTTCTCCATCATGCCATCTGATGTTTTGGTCACCTTTGGCATAGCTTGCTCAGTTGGGGACACTAAATATTCAAATAAATATTCAAATAAACTTTCAACTAAATAACTGATCTGCCCGCATTGTCACTATATGATAATTGAAATGAGCTAGATGACATCACCGTTTTCTTCAGAGAGGCTGAACAGCCAAATAAAATTCTGTTGCATTATTTTCCTGTTTAATACTGTGAAGCTGCTTTGAAACAATCTGCATTGTAAAAAGCGCTATATAAATAAAGGTGTCTTGTCTTGTCTTGTTTTTCAGGTTCTTCCATGTTTAAAACATTTACAAATAGTATTTTATGTCATTCAATGACAGTAAACTATTTGCACTGTTGAGTGAATCTTACAAGTTTTAAAGTGTACATTTTCAAAACTCAGTACAAAAATCCAAACTGATCACACTTGTATCACAGCATTTAGTTGGACATATTTGTAGTCCACATAATCATTGTTTCAAACACAAGATTATTGCAATATAATGAAAACATTTGGTTTAATCACTGAAACTCAACTGTATGATCTTCTTTCAATTTACTACTTTTGATACATATTTCTGATGTTGCTGAATGTTTCCTCTCCCTTATACTTTATCCTTCTCTATGTTGGTGTATGGTGGTTATCATCTAAGATACTGTAAATCACTTATGTAAAAAGTATTCATTACATTTTGTATTAATTGCAAGTTATATAGAAACTATGTCTATATAATCACTATCTATAGAAATCTATAGGTGTACCAAATGATTCATTGATTAACCATTACGCTTCAGTTGGATTAAATAACAGACAAATGTATTAAACCAAATGAGAAGAGATGCAAATCAAAAGTATGATAGTAAGAGCTTTATGAATGGCAGTTACTGTAAATGAAACATTTATATATGAAACAGTTATTTTGTAGTGAAAAGGATACTTTGTGATTTTGTGTGTTGTACTAACACAATTAAAAATATGCTGAAATGTTTGAAGAAACTGCACTTTTGATGATCTGTTGTGATATTAGTACTAAGAGTTTTGAAAATGTACACCTTGTGAGAATAGTACCAAAGCGAATAAAAAACCTGTAATGAACGAACATTGAATGAGATTTCAGCACCTAGTTGGTGGACAGCGCCGAATTAATGAGCGATCTGATCATCACTCATTCAGTAAATGAATAAATGAATGAAATACAGTCTGATGTAGTAAACCCACCAAGCAAAATTCACATGCTTTACAAGCTAACTAAACACAGTAGGTTATTCAGCATCTACCAGAGCTCTATCCAAACGAGATGGTGGCGCCCTTAGTCTTCTGACATTGTAGAAACAACGAATGAGCTACATTCTTCAGCGCAGTGCAACGAAGGACAAAAAATTATCTGTCAGAATAATGTTGCATAAGTTTCGGGACGTAGCGCATCTCAAACACTTAGACTCGACAGAAAGGACAAAGCTGAAGTTCAGTAATTGACTCACTTGTATCGGTGGAGGAGTTGTCTGTGCTGAATATTTTCACCACAGAGGATCGCAAAGACTCTCAGTTTATTTCAGTCCAGAGCCGTTTATTCGCGCTGGAGGAGGATGTTTGAAGATCTCCTTGAAGAGCGGGGCTCTGCTGCATCAGATGAATATATAGGATCGGGGGAAAGCGACAGCTCCACCTCCAGAGCTTCTGAAGCTCCTCCAGACCCCACACTATACCACGCTGAACACGAACTCATTCAACACTGCAATCAAAATCGAAGTCTGTTTACCATATTGTAAGAACAGAATACTTGCAACATTCAAAAAAATGTTTTATATAAATAATTGCCTAACCCATATCTTATTCATTTATAGTCCAAACACAGGTCTGAACCTTTGCTGCTATGCACATATGCAATTATATAATAAAATTATAATAAAAACAGGAATAAAGTCAATTGAGAATATAAATTTTAATTCTTGTTTAAAAATCCAGTTTTGTCAGTCTATAATCAACACTTTTTTCTATTTGTGGCACTAAATGTTATTGCAAAATTGAGAAGTAAGAAAGGTTGCTGTCCATTTTTGCACTTATAATAATAATAATGACGATAATAATAATTCAAACAATTTTCTTTATTGCCAACATGTTGAATAAAAGAAACTGAAATAAGACTGAGGGGATACAAGCAATTCAGTCATTGAGAGATTAATGTGGAGAAAATTAATTCAAAATGGAAATTGATTAGACATGATAGCTGGCAAAAATGCAAAGGTCCGAGTGCCGCATTCAACTATTTTAGTGGAGCAACATAATAATTTGCTTTAGTTCTCTCTCTTCCTTTTTTATTTGAACTGTTATAAAATCTATTTCAATCATAAAATAAAGCCTACTCAGACTTTGTTGCTGAATTGCTGAATTGAATTACTTTTATTCAGTTTGCTGGCATTTTTTTTGTGTATTATTATTTAGTTATCTAAAAACAGCCAAATCTAAAAACAGCCAAATGCATATTTATTTTCCACATAGAAATGAATCGAGACAGTGATTTGTTTACCCTTGGGTGGGTGGGCAGACTGTTTTGTTGACATGTAGAGCTGCACAAACATAGTCAGAGTTTACACTTTTCAAAAGTCAACCATTTTGCTTGCGTATTAGTATCACTTATTAGTCTTACGTTAAACTGGGATATGAGAATTTTTTTTTATCATTTTAACATTTATCTTACTTTAGAGTAAGAGAAAGATGGACATTGAAGAATCCCACCAGGGATGTTGGTTTCCATTATGTGATTTATGTTTGCCTTGGGATCTCTACATTAATTCTTGAGATTATCCATGTTTATTTGAGGATAGACCTACTTTAGGTCATCCAGATTCATCTGATGAGTGACAGCTCAACATCAGGATCAACATGTGAGAAATACGCTTAAACAGAACCCATGACTGTTTTCATAAATGGAAACAAAAGGCACATTGAGAAAGCAGTATCAGGGTGATCTCTGTTACCACTGGCTGAACAAATTCCAATAAATCCCACAGAACTGTGGGAGACAATTACTGATGATGGAATCTGAAACACAAGAGTTGTCTCTAGGGATGTTTGATTATAAACTCTTTGCATAGCACTAAATGTAAATTGTGATTATGGTCCTTAACAGGGTGTCAGCTAATGAGAAACTTGTGATGGCAGTCACAAGTTTGTTCTTTTTTAAGATTTAGCTCACCATGGATGCATAAATAACTCTTCTTAAGAGTTTCATTCCTTGGGGAAAAAAATCCCCAAATGAGAACTGTGCCTGTTAAGTAATTGCAAACATAAAACTTATTTGGAGTTTTAAGGAGCAAATATGTATCACCTTTTATGAACATAAGATTGCGTTAAACAAGTTTCTCTGTGGAAAATGGGTTTTTGGACCCTACACAAGTACTGTACCCTGAGGAAGTACTGTACATAATCAAAGTGGGAAGTTTGTTGATAAAATATTTGACAAAATAACAGCTTGCAAAATGAAGGGTAAAAAACAAAACCACACCAGTGAATTGGCTCTTATAAAAGAAAATGTATAGATTGCACTCTTTGTAAGTTTCTGTGTGCAGACCTCAGAAAGCTGTGTCATGGTCTTCTGTTTGGCATCAGACTTTTTTCCCACCTAATGACTTTACATTGCCATATGCTGCTACACAGAACATCTTCCCTTCAGATATCAGCATGCTATATGGTCTTTTTATTATATATCTGATAACAAAGAGGCAAAGTTTATGACAATAGCATTGTTAAAATCTCTCTCGATGTTCTCTTAGGCACTAAGGAAGTTATTTTTAGTGTTCCCTTGGGCGGACAGACAATTTCCTCCATCAATAACTTCCATTTCCTTTGGATTTGATTAATCCCTTCATCTCTAAGAGAAGGAACACAACATTACACACAACTAAATTACTGCATATGGTCTTTATAGATGAGATTACATAAAGTGATGTATGGTTTAATATATAATATCAGTTTTGTGATAAAATCAATACCAATCAAATTAACATATTAAAAAATTTTCCTTTAAATTTTCAAATTATATTTATGCCATACTATACTTAATCTAAATTCTTTAAAAGCCAAAATGTTAATGTATGTGTAACGTGTATATTTGGTTATGTTCAGTTTTGGTTTCATTTTCACTGTTTAGTTCCCTTTTGCCTGTGTTCCTATTAGTCTCATCATCTTTTTTAATATGGAACTGCATAAACACTACCTCTTCTCGCATTATTAACTATCATAAATGGAGATCTATTGAACCCTCAAGTTGTTTTTCTCCATCTAATGCACTGGAGGACAAAGTTCTCATGTTAAATTCTCTCGCCTGGCCTGGACTTATTTGCTCCTTTAAAATCACGATCTGTTTCTTTTGAAAATGTACACCTTGTGATAATAGTACCAAAGCTAATAAAAAACCTGTAATGAACGTTCTTCGACCTGGTACAATGATACTCTGCGTGCAATGAAGGCATCATGTCGTATAATGGAGCTTTTGTGTCGGCTAGGTCTACTTTTGCACAGATAATTGACGACAATTAGAATAACCCAAGACAATTGGTTCATTCTATTAACAAAGTAAAACAGTTTTTCAAATGTTTCTGCTTCAACTCACCTTTGTAATTTTCTTGATTTTTTCAGCTCCAAGATTGATTCAATTCGTAAATGTATTATCTCTACTCTGCCTTCGTCTGTTTCTCCTTTAACCATTTCTGAATCTCAAACTTTCCCACACTGGACTTTCATTCTCTTTGCAATTCAAAAATGAAAGCTGCCACTTCCATATTGATTCTGTACCAAACTGTCTGTTTCAATCATGTTTTGCTACTTTATGTCCTGCTGTATTGAGTATTATAAATGATTCTCTGTGTACTGGTGTTGTGCCAGCAGCATTTAAAATTGCTGCTGTGACCCCTGTACCAAAAAATAAAACAATAATAATTAAATCTGCAAGCAGCGATTTTAAGGCCCCATCACCCGGTGGCTTTAGGAAAACAGATGTAATGTCTAGTGTGTTGGTTCGGTTTCATGTTCTTATCTTGTTTTCCTATCAGTCATGTTTCTTGGTCTTGTCATGTGTTCCTGATTGTCATGTGATCATTGTCATGTGATTTCCTGGGGGGTAGGGGGGGGGGGGGGGGTTAGCGGGTACCTTGATAAGGCTATGAAGTCCGCACCTCTGTGGCCCCCCGGACTGCCTGTACCGCCGTGGCCCCCTGAATGGTAAATGGTAAATGGACTGCATTTATATAGCGCTTTTAACAGACCATTGGCCATCCAAAGCGCTTTACACATTGCCTCACATTCACCCATTCACACACCGACGGCGGTGTCAGCCATGCAAGGCGCCATCCAGCTCGTCGTGAGCAGCTGGGGTTAGGTGTCTTGCTCATGGACACCTCGACACTTGGTCAGGTGGAACCGGGGATCGAACCACCAACCTTCCGGTTTGTAGACAACCTACATGAACCACTGAATTTCCTGTACCGCCCAGGACCACCATGCCTGGGTCCATGTTCTGTCCCTCTGTTCTCTCCCTCCTAGACTTTTATTTGTTTAGTGTGGTTTTGTTGGGAGTCGGGAGCCGCCCTTAGAGGGGGGGGTGGGTGTCTGCAATGTCTAGTGTGTTGGTTCTGTGTCATGTTTCATGTTCTTATCTTGTTTTCCTATCAGTCATGTTTCTTGGTCTTGTCATGTGTTCCTGTTTGTCATGTGATCATTGTCATGTGATTCCCTTGTTCTCATATGTTATGTTCTCATTGGTTGTTTTAGTCATGTGTTACCAGTTCAGTTCTGTCATTGGTACATTGTCTTGCCTCCAGTGGACTTATGTTACAACAGAACACAGTGTATAATATACATTTTAGTATATAAAAATAGGAGGACTACGTCAGTAATTTGCGCTATGATTATAACAGCATTTTGGCATGTAGATGTCTTTAGGCCAGGGCACTTATCAAAGTTTGAGGCAGATTGGATATTGTTTGCTTGAGTTACAACAACTTCCTGTTTCATGACGATAATAGCATGCTTTAGCACTCAGCTAAGTTTTGCTAGCATGTTTTAGAATGTTTCTAACATGTTTAGTACTAAATTGCATATTTTAGTATGTTGCTAGTAGTGCATCACAAGTGTTAAACACACCACTGCTGCCAGCGGGTGGTGATTTGACTATAACTGAATATTGTCATGTAGATGTTTTCAGGGCAGCACTCTTATCAAACATGTGAAGTTTGGAGCAGATCGGACATTGTATGCCTGAGTTACATCACATTTCTGTTTCGTGGCATCAGTTGGATACATTAGCACTTAGCCAAGTGGTGCATGATGTAATGTGTTTCTAACTTGTTTGGTAATTCATTGCATATTTAAATGTGTTTCAGGGAGTGAATCAAAGTGTAAAGCATGCCATTTCCTGTTGCCAGCAGGTTGCGCTATGATTACTTGAATGTTGGCATGTAGATATCTTCAGGCCAGGACTCTTATCAAACATGTGAAGTTTGGGGCAGGTTGGACATTGTATGCCTGAGGAGAAAATGGCTCTTAATTGAAATTTTGTAGGTGGCGCTATCGAGCCATTTTACCACGCCTAATTCTGAAACCCATATCAGATGTAAATTTCCACCACTTCTGACACGTGTGAAAAGTTTAATGAGTTTCGAGCATGTTTAAGCCCTCAAAAATGCAATTTATTTCGGAGATGAATAATAATAGACTGAGCAATTACAATAGGGTCCTCACACCATTGGTGCTCGGGCCCTAATAAAAAACCTTCAACAACCTTAAAGTCCCCCTGTAGTAAATAATTTTATCCCTTAAAACAAATTTTTGTATCACCAAAATTACACATTTAAATGAATTTAAATTATTTCAAGCTTGACTGTAACTCTACACCCTTGCTTCATTTAGTATACGCTGTGATGGAAATATGTTATATAATGGACTCAGAAGTGGTAAAAGGGTTATTTAACATGAAACTACAGAAAAACACAGACTAAGGATGTTCAGATCAAAGACCATGTAGACTAACCCAAAAAGATGCTTAACACAAATAAAAACAGTCATATGATTTCCTTAGGTCATTATAAACCAATCACCAGAACAAATCACAGTGAAGGAAACTTGAGTGACATTGATTTTCAATCAACTGTAAAAACTTAAATGTACATGCATCTTTCTGTTCAGGAGACTCATTTGGTTGTTGTGACCAGTGATCTCCCGGCTGTGAATAAAACTTCATTTCAGCAAAGAGCAACTTGGGAGTGGTGTCAGGTATATATGCTGCGCAGCTGGGGAATAGAAGTACTAAAGATTCTATGCTCAAAAGATCACAGCAGAGACAGTGATAGTGTTGGAAGACTACCCAGATAGCAAAAATCGTCTGGCACAGAGTTGGCCCAGACCATTCGTAAGTTCTGTCCCAGATCCGCGCATCGGACTTGGGCCGGTGTCTTTTGGCACAACGGGCCAATACCGGCACGGATCCGTTTTTACTCATCGCATTAGTGATTTGGCCCAAATGTGGCCCGAATCTGCTTTGCGACTGTTGTTCCCGCCCACGAAAACCCGGCCCGGGCTGGATCCGTATTAGAGCAGTGAAACGGAGGTGATTGTAATGCGGATTTGCCGGTTTGGAGACGGATCCGGCTCGGAGTCAGCTGCTGTCTGGGTATTGAGCCGTTCTCGGGGTGAGGCTGTAATATGTTAGTATTAAGGATCCTGCAGAGACCAGCGTACACCTGAGAAGGATGGTGAGAGACCTGCTAAAGACCTGTGTGCTCATGTGTGTTTGAGTTAACGTTAGTGATAGTAGCTTCTCGACGGGACGACGTCACATTACTTCGTGAGGGGAATTACCTCCAAGTATTGAAATTGTGTTAGAATTATTTGAGAAGGGAATTACCTCGAGATACTGTAGTTTTATATTAACAACTGGGAGTTGTTTTGAATTGTCTGTGGTGAAGTCAGATAAACGGATTGAGAATCTCCACGACAACGTGGATCCATGCCATCCAGCTAGTGGCCTTGAGAGACATTGCAAAGCAGATGTGTCGATGCCAAATAGTGGCTGGGAGAGACATTACAAGCTGAAGCCTTGTAGGAGCCCCTCCTCCAGGAACGGCTCTCAACGTTCTCCTAGCTGTATTGTGGTCCATGGTCCACGGTCTTGGAGGAAGCAATGAATTCTGAAGACATATTCCATCGGTAAGTCAGCTGTCTGACCTGCTGTGGGAAACTTGGGTAATGGTTTGAGATGACATGCCTTAGAAAATCTGTCCACCACCATCATAATTACTGTTCCCTTGAGATCTTGGTAGACCCGTAACAAAGTCCAATGATATGTGGGACCAGGGGTGTGCAGGAATGAGTGCAGTAGGCCTTGAGGGTGGGTAGTTCCTTTTCTGGGCACACATAGTGGAGGCAGCGTTAAAAGTCTTAACGTCTTGCTAAATATTGGGCCAACAAAATCAAAAAAATTCTCTGTATGAGTTTCAATGTTCTTGTGCTCCCGGGGTGGCCCAAGGGAAGGGAAGCATGGCCCCACAGTAACATTTAAGAGCACATGGGGTTAGGCACAAAAAGTGAACCAATGGGGGGTTACCTGGTATATATGTTGCTGTTGGGTCCTCTTCACCGCCATTTGATTCTCCACTGGACTGATGCCACCACTCTGGAGCTGGGTAGGTTCAGGTTTGTCCTCCTCTTCTGGTGGATCAAACTGCATTGAGAGGGTGCCAGGCTTCGGTTTCCTGGAACCTGGATGGTATGAGAAGATAAAGTCAAAGCGGTTAAATAAGAGGGCCCAACAAGCATGGAGTGAGTTCAATCTCTTACCTTCCCAGATGTAGATGAAGTTCCTGGGGTCCATCCAGATGGGTGTTTGGCACCCTCCAGCCAATGTCTCCACTTGACTAGTGCCAACTTGTGCTCCAACAGCTCCGGGTTACCAATGTCATAATTTCTCTCGGCTGGGGAAAGTTGACGTGAGAAGTAAGTACAAAGGATGAAGCTTGCTGTTGCTCATCACTCTCAGACATGACTGCTCCTACCCTGACGTCTAACGTCCGAACCCTCCACCTCCACTACAGAGGACAGAGATTCAGAATGGTTGCAAAAGTGAAGATCTGTGTCGATCGAATGCTTGGTTAGGTTCTCGGTCCAATTTTGTGGGATTGATGCCTTCTTGGTGACAGTGGTTATAGGTAGAGACCAAGCCTGTAGCACTCTCAGAAACTGAAGCCTCCGCACCTCGATCACCCCCAGGTGGTTGGTCCCAGTATAGGTCATAACCCCCACCCCTCCGTGTTCGTGTTTTCTAATGCAGGGTTTCCTATCCCTGTTCCTGGAGACACACCAACAGTGCACATTTTGCATGTTTCCTTTGTCTAACACACCCACATCAGGTTTTGGAGTCACTACTAATGAGCTAATGAACTGAATCAGGTGTGTTTGATTGAGGAAACATGCAAAATGTGCACTGTTGGTGTGCCTCCAGGAGCTGGGTTGGGAAACACTTTTCTAATGGACGCGAGACAAACTAAACAATCAAATTACACTTTAAAAAAAATTTTCCCAAAGTTGGTTGCTCTCATTGTAGGCAGTTTTTATCACGATGATTTCATTACAAGTGTTCGTTTTTTAAATACGTTTATTTTAGTTAGTTATTTGATGCTATAAAAACAGGGGGTGTGACGTCATGATTGACAGCTGAGATTGATGGCTTCTCTGAGTGTCACTGAGGCACTAACAGACTTTTTTCTGGATTTTTGGGGGGAGATTGGAGCTTTAGCTTTAATCTCTGCATTTCCTTAACTGTTTATTTCACACCGACAATGAATTGTTCTTCATCTGCGAGAGTGTGGGCGGGCTTTTGATATCGCGTCTCTACTTCCTGCTCTCTACTGCGCAGATTCCGGTCCTGAGATCACTACTGCGCAGACTCAGTCCCAAATCTGCACAAGATGTCAGGGCCATATTCGGACCTCCAGAGGCTTCAATTACTTCAGCGGAAGAGAATGAAGTTGCGTCGTCCATATTTTTGTATGGTCTATGGTAGAGACCTGCACTCCAATGGGACCCAACGCAATAGAGTGCAGTGCAGGACTAGATTTGATGGCCAATAATTAGGGATGCATGATATTAACGGCACAACATCGGAATTTTTCCGATAAACGCTTAAAATATAAAAATCTGCATAATATGAAAAAATTATGCCGACATGCCTTGCCGATATTTCTGGCTATCACCAGACCAAGCTGAATTTAAGATTGAACATTGATCTGGGGAGTCTGCTATGTATTTTCTACTGCACAAGAGGCGTGATAAACGAGCATAATTCAAATGACTCTGTACACAATTGGATTGTCTTTCAACCAATCAGACCACAAGAGGCATGATCAACGGGCAACGACCCATCGCTTCTCTATCCGTCATCGTGTCAAACCCTCAAATAGTGCGCCAGGTGGATAAGCCAGTCTGTGATTGGCTCCCGCAAAAGTGTAAGAGAAGCAGTAAAAATGAATGTACAGGTTTCCAGACTGAGCTGCAGGGCGAAATCAAATCTGGGTTTTCAGGCTGGATTTACCCAGTCTACTTGCCGATATGATAACGTGTTGATATGCACCTGCAATAACTCACGTGTGCAAGGAGTGCTATAGCGATAAGATCATGTCAGCAGTGTGCTCATTCTTGAAGTGAAAATAAGCAAAAACAAGCAAATACATTGCATGTATGGTGATTTATATCTCATACATACTCTCCTCCCTGTTTCCTCTCCATCTCTGTACATCTCTGCTGGTGGCATTGTTTGTAAAAATGTCTATTTACGTCTGCTAACTATGATTACGTGAATTTATAACATCACATGCCTGCACGTTGCACGCAATTTTTCTTCAATGAGCGGGAGAAGGAGGCGGGATGTATGAGGGATGTACTTGTATCGTTGCACTGAATGGCTGTTGTGTGTCAGCCAATGTATTGGACAAAACAGCGACCATAAATGTAAAGAAACGAAGTTGCTTATTATATTTTCCTAACAAGCTGTTACGGTTACGTGCTGGCAATGAGCTCGCGGAAACGAGGAGAACAAGAAACAGGAACTTTTAATAATAAAACTCAGGAACACACATAGACACGTCAAACATTAACGAGAACCGACAAACACTGAGGGCAAACTGAGGGTTTACATACACAGAGCAAATGAGGATAACGAGGTGCAGGTGATGGACGAGACACAGGTGACAGACATGACTAATTAACCAAACTGTGGAGAAACAGAATCTTAATCAAAACACAAGACAGGGCATACATGTAACATAACGCCCCCTCCCGGAAAGGTGTGTCCTCGCGCCGTAAAGGGAACATCTGAGGAGGGAGGGTGGGGGCTCAGGAGGAGGACGAGGAAACAAACAGGAAATAAAGTAAAGTCCAAAACAAGAAAAACAGAGTCCAAGGGAACAAAAAACAGTCCATGGGGGCAAGGAAGGAGGGAGGAGCCAGTGGGGAGCCAGGAGCAGGAGAAGCCAGGTGGTGTGCCAGAAACCAGCCAGGACGAGGCCCCAGGGCGGAGTCGATGGTGGGAGGAGCCATGGAGGAGACGACTGGGAGGTAGACGACACCCTGGGGACGACCAACGGAGAAGGAGCCAGAGATGGAGCCGACGAGCCGATGAGCCCCCGCGAAGCTGATGGTCCAGGAGACCGAGGTGGCACCGCAGCGACGAGCACCCGAGGTGGAACCGGGAAACCAGAGGACAGCGGCTGAACTGGAGGGACCGAGGACAAAGGCGGAGCTGAAGGGAAGGCGGAGCCAGACGAAGCCGCAGGTGAAGGCAGGTCAACGACTGACCAAGGCGGAGCCGGAGAGACGAGGGAGCCCGGAGAAGCCGTATGGCCGATGGTGTCCGGTGGAGCTGAGGGAGGGAGGAGCCAGGGAGGCGCTGAAGTGTCGACGGGCCGAGGCAGAGCAGGGGGCACGGAGGCTGGAGGCGGAGTCAGGGGAACCTCAGTGCTGGACAGAGCTGGTGGCCTGAAGACACTAGGCGTGTCCACACAGCGTGTGGGTGGAGCAGAGGGGTAGAAGGGCAGCAGCAAAAGGCGCACTGAGGAATGGACCAACTGAGGAGGTGGGAGAGGGAGGCTGGGTGGGAATTCCTGAACCTCTGAAGATACTGGGGACGCTGGAGACTTGGAAAACACAGGAGATACAGGGGGTACAGGAAAAACCTCTCCATAAAAGTCCATCAGGTCCACCTCCAAAACTGTCCTCAGCTCCTCCATGTTGCTGCCAGCGGCTTCCTTCAACTCATCCACTGCGGCGGTGTTTTGGGCTGGGCTTTCCTCCCAGCCCTCGAACTCCACAATAACTCCCTCCGCGATGTACGGCGTTGCCGGCTCACGCACCTGGTCAGACCTTGTTGGTGGTCCGGGCTCCGCGGCGATGACACACTCCGTCCTTGTCCGCTCCGCTCGCTCAGGCCGGCATGGTAAAAAACACAGAGCAAGCGGTCTGGGAAGTGCGTCTGCCACGCAAGGTCCAAGAAGTCCCGTGTATGCGCTTCCAGCGGACGGTCTCCCTGCTCCAGGCAGAGCAGACGAACAGCGGGAAGGGCCATGGGAAACGGGAAAAAACTCAAAGAAGCAAAAAGAAGACGCCGCAAAAAAACTGTTTCGGTCGGTTCTTCTGTTACGGTTACATGCTGGCAAGGAGCTCACGGAGACGAGGAGAACAAGAAACAGGAACTTTTAATAATAAAACTCAGGAACACACATAGACACGTCAAACATTAACGAGAACCGACAAACAATGAGGGCAAACTGAGGGTTTACATACACAGAGCAAATGAGGATAACGAGGTGCAGGTGATGGACGAGACACAGGTGACAGACATGACTAATTAACCAAACTGTGGAGAAACAGAATCTTAATCAAAACACAAGACAGGGCATACATGTAACACAAGCAACCACATTTTTTAAAACAAGCCTAAAAAAACGCGACCCGCGACTCGTAATTTTTTAACGTGACTTGCCAAAAAAAGAAGCCCAAAGTCGCATGTTATACGATCATTTTATTGTAATATTAATTCAGTTACATTAAGTTAATTCAGTTAACTGATTTAAATATTCATAATTAATTGTTATGATTAATTATTAATATTTCCCATTTGAGCTAATTTGTTACATGGATGTACAGAAAAAATCTATTTAAACTTTTATGTGTGCTTTTGCGGGCGGGAGCGGTACAAAACATGAATGTTGCTGGCGGAAGGTAACATATATTTTTGGTGGGATCAGGACAGAATAATTTGTCCCGCGTAGGTCTCTAGTTAGGGGTTCTGCATTAGAACTGAAGTTTAGTAAAACATTAGACTTGTTTGACGTAGCATGAATCTTGAGACCATGAATCCAAGAAAGGAGACAGTGGGGATAATCGCTCTTGTTTTATTTGTATATTTTTAAATATTTTTATTTAGTACTACTACTAATAATAATCATAATAATTATTATATATTAATATATAAGCACAGTATTCTTGGGGCAAATTGTGCGGCCCTACAAGTAGGCACAACAATCCTGCTGTTCTTTATACATTTTTGGTGAATTTCGCAAATCACTATTTTAACCGAAAAAAAAATCACATTTTGATTTTTTCCCCAAATCCTGAAGCCCTAGGGGGTATTTTTATAAACAGACTTTTTCTTCCTAAAAAAAACAACAACAAAAAACGCATCCACATGAAAACCCAAAAATACACAATGAAGCACAGTCAAAAGCATGCAAAACCAACAGGTGGCAATATAACCCTAACCGTAGAGCTATGTTGGCCAATCAGAAGCCTGGAAAAAGGTTATTGCTGGTTCCGACGTAACAAGCCAAAATCTCTGGTTTCCACACGACAACACTGCAACCGGAGTTTCTAAATATCTTCACCCTGGCAGGAGTTTTCAAAAAAGTTTGGTTTCAGCGGTTTTGAAAATACCAGTGTTCACGTGGACAGGGCCCTAGTTGCTCCTCATTGTCACGGGTAGCCTACACCAGGGGCGGTTCTAGGATTTTCATTTTAGGGGGGCTTAGCCCCCAGTGAAGGTATTTTTAGGGTCCAAATTGCGCTATTAACTATTAGCTTACTAACATGCATATCCATAGGATTGCTGTTTATTAATACTTATTAAGCAATACTTATAAAGCTCCCCGAGAAAATGTTTATTTCTCTGATCTACATATGTGCATTTTAAGATGTTCTGAAGGCCAAAAAATTAGATAACAATAGCTTGAAAACCATGTCACTGGGCAGTAGATTATTTGTCTTTCTTATGTCCACATCTTCATAATAATCATTAATCTTATGCCCAATACAGGCTGAAATAGCTGAGCTTTTTTTAATTTACTGAAGGCTACAAATGGAATAATATTAATTTACAATATGTACACATTCATTATTAATCTTATGCCTAATCTGAAGAAAACGGCGTTGTTAATATTTCTTGTTTTTTAATTACATTATGAATCACATGGGCCTATTTTCAATTCAAAATGGCGAAATTATACAAAAGTTTATTCATTTGCCTGAATATTTTTGTCTTTGTTTTATATTTCTGACTTAAAGAAGCAGCTGTCTTAGCTTACATTTCTCTCACTTGACGTCGAGTTGTGCAGCTAAAATTCGCGTTTAGCCTCAGCAGATTCTGTGTGACCATAAAGCCAGCTACTCTGATTTGATTGGTTTTCTCAAATATTTTGACATTGACGAGAGGTGACAGACCAATGAGACTCAGATGAACGCACACACCTCTGCTTCTGACGTGCGCTCTGCTCGGTGCCGCTGCGGATTGAAGAACACGCAGACTAAAAGACGGGACGAAGCCAAAGCCTCCCGCCAGATTCATTTGTTTTAAAGGTTAATCACATATTTTTTTAGAGCCCCCCTAAAAAGGGTCTAGAACCGCCCCTGGCCTACACCAAGCTCTCTCCCCACCACCACTCAACGATCACAATCGCCAGGGTTCTGGTCACCGGTACCTGTCACTCATCAGCACACCTCATCAACCTAGAGGTCTTCACGGGTCCAAAAATTTGTAAATTATTTGAAAAGTTGGACCCGGACCGAGCAGAACCGAGAAATTGCCATAAATGTACTACCTGGAACCGACGCGGACCCGTTTATTATTTGAAAGCTGGGTCCATGCAGACATAGACCCAACTGGACCCGATCATAGATACCTGGACATAGATACCTCATTCGAGCGATCCACGCCATGATCCACGCAGGTACTAATGAGGTATCTATGTATATATCTATGACCTGGCACACGGGAATTTTGACCTCACACACGGGAAGTGATGGCAGTCTGCAGAGCTGAAACGTTCGTCTGATATGAGGTGATATATTTGCATAAATACCGCTCGGTTTCTCTCAGAAACCGATCGTTTCGTGTCTTAAGACATCAATGTGTCGTCACAAGCCACAGGGTTTAATTTGAAGTTGTCTGTCCATGTTTATTTTACTCTAATAGAATTCGACCCCATCGACAAGCATTATATGAGTGACACACAGCAACGGTTGGAGTTAAAAATCTTCATTTGTGTTCTACTGAAGAAACGAAGACACCTACATCTTGGATGCCTTATGGGTAAGAAAACATCAAATTTTTGTTTTTGGGTGAACTATCCCTTTAACAAGTCAATAAATAAGTCGCTAAAATTTGTCTTACCTACCCAAACTTTTGTTAGCAGTCTTCTCTTCTCAGTCTTCACACCTGACTGTGATGCATACAATCCTCCTTGCCAAGAAAGTTCCATCCATGTTATTCCTCTCTTGCCGAGCATGCTTAATCCACTCATTATTCCAGCGTCAAAAGTCCACTTGTTGTCCTGGTGACAGATGTCAAATGCAACTTTTGCAGTTTTGCATCTTTTTTTATATCTCGTAACTCAAATAAGATAACTTGTAATCACGACTGCTCGTTCAGAGCCATGGCCGTGGACGGTAGCATTACTTATTTAAAATCATCTCTGAGCCGAGTCTGACCAGAAATCTGGATATAACAAGGCGGTTAATTCATTATATTATTATGAAGTGTGTGCATTTGAGACTGCATGTGCCTTGCGACGCGCAACCTGAAATGTAGGCTATGCTTTTTAACACAATTTTTGAGCATCATAAAAAACATTCGTGTGACAGTTCACCTCAGATTTGTTGCTGATTTGAAATATGTTAAATGTGAGTGTGCACTGTGCAAGGCTGCAAACGGTTTGAGATTTGAAGTTTGTTGGCATTTAAAACAGGAAAACTCATGATCACCATGCGCTTGCATTGCATCCTCCAGAGCGGTTTAAAAACTCTTCCAACGGCTCTGCTCCATCGTTAGTTCAGACCGGTTCAGACTGGTGATACAATGTGCAATGACAGTTGGGTGATTTTCACTCTCCACTTCCTGTGAAGTGATGTATTGATGTTCCCCTCTTCCCTACGCTGTTCGCAGTGCCCTTTGAACTGAACATGTTCACTCCCTTCAGATTAGAATCTCACTTAAGATGGCGGAATACCCTGTGAAGTCCACTTCGCAGTCTACTTACGGTCAAATGGAACGCACCTACTGTCTAGCCTTGAACGAGGAAACAGACCCATTACTGCAATCTCCTCATTTTCTGTGCCTAAGAATGATCTCAAGCAAACTTACCTGTAACTGTGTTTTGTACTCTCCTGCTATACTTACCAGCATTCCTAAAAAACCACCAAAATACTGAGATGTGCTCCAACGATTCCATCTCCAACCAGCATCTTTAAGTGAAAGACTTTCATTATTATCATTCCACCATCCATCAACGGCAATAATCAATCATTTCTTGACAGGTTTTTTTTTCTGCACCCGATGTGTGACCAATAAAGTGTTTTGAGATTAGCGTATTATCTCATTCAGTGTGTATATCCTTACAGAAGGCTAGACCAATGATGAATCCAACATTCAAGAAACCAGCTGAGAGTATGAGAATAGAAATTACCGGTCACACAGCATCACCCTCTCTGACTTGGCTCGTTCACTCTCTCTTCTCTCCACTTATAGCCGGTGTGGTGAGCGCACTGGTACCATTGTACTGTGGCTGCTGTCACATCATCAAAGTGAATGCTACACACTGGTGGTGGTTGAGGAGAGACCCATGATATGATTGTAAAGTGCTTTGGGTCTACAGTAGTACATAGTAAAGCGCTATATAAATGCCTCATTTAATTCAATTCAGTCACCACTATCACTTCACAAGAGCAACGACCTTCATTGCCAAACCCATGGTCAACACCGCGTGTGGCTCTTTGACTGCTCTTCAGCTCTTCTCAGTTTTTTGTTCAAAATGTTGCTTTTTTATGAAACTTACTAATATTCAAGAAGAAGAAGAAGAAGTTTTATTGGAGGAGCTCAGGGCTCTCGGGGAGCTCACCTGAGGAAAACAATCGCACGTATCCAGTCCGTGGAGTGGAATGGCGAGCAAGCGAAGACACCTGAGCCTGGTCCATTACCCGCCCCTCGGGGGGGCGAGTACATAGTCGGACACTGGCTCCACCCGGAGATTGTAGAATCTGGCGAATGTGTTAGGTGTCGCCCAGCCTGCAGCTCTGCAGATGTCTGTTAGCGAGGCGCCATGCGCTAGAGCCCAAGAGGAAGCCACACTCCGAGTGGAGTGTGCCCTCACACCAAGGGGACATGGTTGACCTTGCTGCTGGTAAGCCAAAACAATGGTGTCCACTATCCAGTGAGACAGCCTTTGCTTTGAGAGAGCACTTCCCTTCCGCTCTCCACCATAACAGACAAGAGCTGGTCTGAGGTCCTGAAACACTGCATCATGTCTACGTAGGCGCGGAGAGCGCGTACTGGACAGAGCAATGCCAAGGCTGGGTCTGCCTCCTCCAAAGGCAGCGCTTGCAGGTTCACCACCTGGTCCTTAAACGGAGTGGTGGGAACCTTGGGCACATATCCAGGCCGGGGTCTCAGGATCACGTGAGAGTTAGCCGGCCCGAACTCCAGGCACGCTTCGTCAACCGAAAATGCCTGCAGGTCCCCGACCCTCTTAACTGAGGCCAATGCGGTCAGCAGAGCCGTCTTCATAGACAGGAACTTAATATCAACCGACCGCAAAGGCTTAAATGGAGGCCTCTGCAGAGCACTTAAAACTACTGCGAGGTCCCAAGAGGGTACGAGAGGAGAGCGAAGAGGATTCAGTCTCCTCGCCCCCCTCAGGAACCTGATGACCAGGTCGTGCTGACTTACCTTTTTGTTCTCCAAGAGATCGTGGTGGGCAGATATCGCGGCCACATAACTTTGAGCGTGGAGGGAGACAGCCTTCGCTCCAACCCCTCCTGGAGAAACTCAAGCACGGACCCGATCTGGCATTTCCAGGGGTCTTCTTGGCGGGAAGAGCACCAGGTGACGAAGAGGTTCCACTTCAACGCATAGGCATGCCGAGTGGACTCTGCCCTAGCGGAAGTGATGGTGGCGACCACCGTAGGTGGCAGGCCACTCAAACCTGCCGCGTCCCGGCCAGGAGCCACACGTGGAGGTTCCACAGGTCGGGACGCGGGTGCCATAGGGTGCCCCGTCTCTGAGTAAGGAGTCTCAGAGGAATAGGCCAGGGAGGAGCTGTCGCAAGGAGTATGAGTTCGGGGAACCAGGTCCGGCCGTGCCAGTACGGGGCGACCAAAAGGACCTGCTCCTTGTCCTCCCTGATCTTGCACAAGCTGTGCGAGTTGGCTCACTGGGGGGGGACGCATAATTGCGTAGGCCCCGCGGCCAGCTGTGCGCCAGTGCATCCGAGCCGAGCGTGCCCTCGGTTAGGGAATAGAACAGGCTGCAGTGGGAAGAGTCGTGGGAGGCAAACAGATCTACCTGCGCGTCCCCGAACTGTTCCCAAATCAGCTGGACCATCTGGGGATGGAGTCTCCATTCTCCCGGGAGAGGCTGAAACCCGCGAGAGCTCGTCGGCTGCGTGGTTCAGGACTCCCGGAATATGGACAGCACAAAGGGACCTCAGGCGCTTCTGACTCCATATAACGAGATGGCGGGCGAGTTTGAGACATACGGCGGGAGCGTAGACCGCCCAGGTGGTTGATGTACGCTACTACGGCCGTGTTGTCTGTCTGTCTCGAGGCAATTGACATGCAGGAGGCGCTGGGGTCCTGTCCAGGAGCCCGCGGCTGCTTGTCCATTGCACATGGCACCCCAGCCCGTGGCAGAGGCATCCGTTGATACAACAACAACATACCTGGAAACTCGTTCTAAGAGCACACTGGCCCGTAGAAAACTGAGGTTCGACCACGGGGTGAGTGTCTGTAAGCAGGCCCGAGTCACTTGGACCCGGAGCGTGCCAGACTCCCATGCCCATCTCGGGATTCGATCGCGAAGCCAGTGCTGAAGCGGTCTCATATGAAGCAATCCGGTGTCATATGCCCCAGGAGCCTCTGAATAGTTCAGTGGAACCGCACTCTTGCTCTCGATTTGACGGAGGCAAGTCAGCAGAGACTGCGCGCGCTCGCTTGTAAGCTGCGCGCACATGGCGACCGAGTCAAACTCCAACCCGAGAAAAGAGATCCTCTGCACGGGGCAAAGTACTCTTTTCCCAGTTGACCCGAAGGCCCAGACGGGCTGAGTGGTGGAGAACCAGATCTCTGTGTCCGCGAACCTGCTCTCGAGAGTGACTCAATAAGAGCCAGTCGTCAAGGAACTCAGGATGCGAACCCCGTGCTGCCGGAGGGGCGCAAGGGCTGCCTCGACAATCTTCGTAAAGACGCGAGGGGACAGAGATAGCCCGAATGGGAGGACCGCGTACTGACATGCCCGCCCCTCGAAAGCAAACCATAAGAACGGTCTGGGTCGAGGTAGGAGGAGACATGGAAGTAGGCGTCCTTCAGGTCGATCGACCGGACGAACGCATTCGAAAAGGCGTAGGCTGTCAACATTTCGAACGGAAACCTGTGTAGGTAACGGTTCAAGATGCGCAGGTCCAGGATTGGTCTTAACCCACCGGTCTTATTGGGTACAATGAAGTAGGGGCTGTAGAACCCCGACTTCATTTCGGCTGGAGGGACAGGCTCGAATGCACCCTTCGCCAGCAAGGTGGCAATCTCCGCACGCATGACGGGGGCATGGGCCCCAGTCACGGTATAGCGGACTCCCCTGTAGCGGGGAGGAGCCTGCGTGAACTGAATCGCGTAGCCGAGCCTGACGGTCCGCGTGACCCAGCACGACACCCCCGGAAGCTGAAGCCATGCTTCCAGAGACTGCACCAACGGGGTCATACGGACGGCAGTCAATGAAGAGCCCTGGGTTGGCTCCACCCTTGTGCATGTGCAAAGGGGCAGCGGCCTGCCCGTAGCTCTGCAGGACCACGCCACCAAAGTAGACGAGCCCACAGGCTTTGGGAGGGTGCTTAGGACAGCCACACCACGCCACGTCAAAGCCCTCTGTGGACACCGTAGTGCGCAACAGAGAGTTCAACAGTGGGGGGGAGGGGGCCCCAGTGTACCCTAGGCCGCGGCCCCATCAAGGGCAGAGAAGGCGGAGGAGGCCACCAAACGGTCGCGGGAAGCACGGGGACTTCCGGGACCGCGTGATCTCCTCATGCACCCCGGGAGCGAAAGGCATTGGGGGCGGGGCCCAACAGCTGTCGGGTGCCGCCCCCAAAAACCAATCGTGCAACCACGAGCACCCGCGACTGGGCGGAGTTCCACACCAGCGCGAGACTCGCGGCTGCCCGAGATAACATGGCTGTCAACTTTAGGTCGGATCAGGCAGTGCTGACACACCCGGAGGCGGAGCACAACCTAATCGTCATCCCCAAAGGACTCCAGCCCACCTTGGGATGCGGCGATCGACATCTCACTGCTATCCGGAGCGTGAACTGAACGAACGGGGCGTCAGAGACGGGCCGTTGATTCAGTCAAACACTCGCGGGAAGCGATGTGTAAGAGGGGGGCGTGGCCTGAGGAATGAACGTCGGGGTTCTTAATACCACAGCACCGCCCTCAGGTCACTCTGGCCACCAGCCAAAGTACCATCTCACTCGGGGACGGTAGATTGGGGTGTGGCAGAGGGGACTCTCTCTCCTCACGGAGATCATTGAGTCTCGACCGCGACATCGCGATGGTCACGTTCCCACAATGGAAACGTGACACATCCACAAACACTGCCCGAACGTGCTGAAGCCCAAACACGCTCGAGCAGTGAATGCGCCCATAGACAGCAGCGGAAATCGATCGCACACGGAAGTGCACGGGCGAGCCGTCTTAAAAAAGACGTGCCACGAGCAAGCTCTTTTTGTGAGAGGAAAGCCTCGCAGTCGATGCCGAAGCGCCCAGGGAAACACACACCAGCTGTCAAACGGACCACTGCGCAGATCAGCAGGCAGGAAGTATGCGATCACTGGAACGCGCCGTTACACCAACACCGACTGGAAAGCTGCTCGTCTCGAAGAAGCTGACAGTCTCAGAAGGCTGTAGGAGTGAAGAGGTAGGTTCTCTTGGCTCCGAAAACATAATGCGATATTGCCACGTACTTCCTTATATACTCACGCGGTGAGGCGGAGTTACGTATGCAAATTCCGCATGCCCTATGGCATTGGCACGCCATTGGGCGTTTTCTCTAAGCTCGAAGATGATAGGCTTCTAAGCGAAACCCCCATTCGTTAGTCACTAACGTTACGTCGTAGTGACTGAACGAAAGGGAACTGCAGTTATCAAGACTAACAGCAATAGCCACTGACGGCGCTCCAGTCATGTTGGGATCTGGGAAAGGCCTTGTAGGGCTGTGTAAAGCTGATGACCGTTTTCCTGAATTTTGGGAAATTCCAAGAGCAATTGGTGTCTAAAAAGCTGATGTTGGGTCATGAAACCTGTGCTGGAAATTGTCAATTCTATAAGCACACATGCTCTCAAACACAGGCAGTTTAGAAATCTCATTGCTGAGCGTGATGAAGACCTTCCATCTGATCTGCTCCTTCACTGCGCTGTGAGATGCCGTTCAAGAGGTAATGTTCTTTTATCGTTTGTTTGAGCTTTTAAATCCGGTGAAGCTGTTCCTCGCAGAAAAACATCAGGACTATCCTGAGCTACGTGATCCCCAGAGTATTTTGGATCTGGCTTTTTTGGTCGACATACTGCATTATCTGAATGGCCTGGATGTGGATCTGCAAGGGAATTTAAAGATGGTACCTAACCGGGTGCAGAGTTTTTTTTAGACTGGGTAAACCCAGCCTGATCAGATTAAGATCAGATCAGCCCTCAGGAGAAGTGATTGATAACTGGAATCATCATAAAGGGTTGGTTGTCATTTTTTTTAATGAAATGTTACAACTATCCCCACCCCAAACAGCCATAACATAGCTAACTGTTTTAGCATGTGGGTTTGAAGTTGGCATGAATGCAAAGCATCAAATTAAACTAGAAAAATGGCTACTTTAGATTACGCAAGTCTGTATCTACAATGACTGCTAGGCAAAACATTATCTTTACTAAAAAATGTTTTTTACGTTCCTTCCTGAAAATAATTTGTTTTGGTTTCATAAAATGTACAATGTTGCTCACAGTAACATGCCAACTGTGAGCTTAAAAAGGCGATGTGAGTGTATGATATTGATGACATCACCACAGCTATTTTCTGACTTGTCAAACCAACAGTGTTGCAACTGACTCCATGTTACAACAATTCCCAGTCTCCCATTTATTTATTTATTTATTTTTGAGTAACATTTTGGGGAATATTGTTATTTAACATGTTTTTATGTGGTAATTCACTTTTCTTTTTATCTTTTGCATCTGAAACTTAAAAGCTCCTGTATACTGGATGAAAGCGAATTACTTTTGTTCCAGTGTACTTGTAGTATATGACCTTATCATTGTACATGTCTCTGATAATCAGTCCCGTGGTTCGTGACACAGAACTAGACAAGGGAAATCATTATAAATGTGGCATTAGGCTCTAGATCATTAAAAATGTACTGCTGTGTTAATGAAGTTTTCTGAACATAAAATAAATGAAGCAAATCCGCTCTGACCCTACATATCACGGATTGTGCTTATTAATGAACGGTCCTTAATAGCACACAGGGCTTGGATCTGTGATTTTATTCAATTCACTTTTGTATTGCACTTTTCACAATATATATTGTTTCAAAGCAGCATTACAGAATGTGCATGGGTTTAGAGTGATCTGTTATTAGAGGACACAGAGCTTGGATCTGTGATTTTATTCAATTCACATTTGTATTGCACTTTTCACAATATATATATATATATATATATATATATATATATATATATATATATATATATATATATATATATATATATATATATATATATATATATATATATATATAGTTTCAAAGCAGCTTTACAGAAAGTGCATGGGTTTAGAGTGATCTGTTATTAGAGGTTTTGTACACCGTGTCCAAGTGTATATACAAATCACGCACTTAGCTAACAATGTATTAATTTAATTTAATATAATGTGTTGTAATGTGTTCTTAATCAAAAACAACAGTTCTAATACTTAGGGTGTACGCAATTGCATTTTTCAGCAAATATTTGCTTTTTGCTTCCAAGAGAATCTCAAGTCACTCAACAAATTAGCATAATCTGCAACAACAATAAATATACCCTTGTGAAAACAAAGTACACTTTACTTTTTACTTCTTCGGGTCAGTTGTGGCCCATAATGGTTAGAGAGTCGGACTGGGAACTTGAAGGTTGTGGGTTCGATTCTCGATACTGGCTGCCCACTGCTCCATGTATATATGCAACTTGGATGTGTTTTTTTTGGTTTTTGGTTTGCATTTTCAAGGACTCTTAGTTTGCTCATGGTTTCCTGTTTCCTTTGTTGTAATTTTCCCGCCACTAGTTTGTCACCATGGTATTTGATTTAACAATCTCACCTTTTTGTGTTCTCTTCATTATCACTGTGTATTTAAGTCCCTAATTTTGGTTCATTCAGTTGACTGGTATTGTTTGTGCTATGCACACTGTTTCATAGACTTTTGCTTTTGGTTGTACCTGAGTTGGTTTAATTTAATCAATTTAATTTTGATTTATCATCTTCATTGCAACCTCAAATGTAACATTAATGCCATTTCTATTGAGACTTGTATGTCTTCTAATTACAAATTTGTTGTTGATGAAGATGCAATTGAGTAGGGGAGCGCGGGGCACAACCTAACGCGGGGTTAGTTGTAACACACGTTTTAACCCTTTCCACACATGCCAGAATGACGAAACTTCATGTATTTACTAGTTGCCATATCAACATTATTTAGAGAAAAAAATTACTTCAAAATTAAAAAATCTCTGGAAGATATTACTGAACATATATTTAACCATAGCAAAAGTAAATTTCTTACTTAAGTTTAGTTTTCATCTCTGTTTTTTGTGTTTATTTCAAATACGACAAATACGATATTATTGTAACCTTATATATGTTATTTAACAGTTGAGATGGTTCTTTAATACTGATCTAACCAGCAGAAGACACGAGCCGCGGTTTAAATCCCAGTTGCGCATCTGGGGTGCGTTGTAACACTGCATTACAATGAGCCCCAATTAGAAATATGCCATTATATTCTATACTTTTATTAATTCTTTTCAGAAACCATGAGAAAAGTGTGAATAATGACAGAGAGTTAATGTTCAGAAATTATTGTAAAATAATGTTTTGAACTATGCTGTATAGCTGCATTTAGCGATGTATTTGTAGTCAAACTCAAAAATGCTTATATTTTTTTATGATTAAAAAATGCCATTATTTTATTTAAAAAAGTTAATAGTTGTATTTTATTAACAAAATATTTTAGTTTGTCTTGTATATTTTTTGATTATATCAAATAACATTTTAAGCTGTTATTTGGTCATGTTGCATTGTGCCCCACCTACGGGGCATGTTGTCACATTTCACTTCCATTCTTTCGGGGTAAATCAAGAAAAAAGTATACACTGTATTAATGAAACAAAACCACATAATGTGTGCAATTAATGTGGGAAAAAATGAATACTCTGAACCCCAATTGGATTTCCACAAACTGAGAAAGTCAAAAAGCGTTAGGTTGTGCACCGCTCTCCCCTATATTTAAAACATTGGGCCCTTTTTTAACAATCTAACTGCATGGTCTGAAGCGCATGGCGCAGGTGCAATTAGGGCGTGTCTGAATCCACTTTTGCTAGTTTAACAGCGAAAAAATGGTCTGTGTGCCAGGCGCATGGTCTAAAAGGGTTGTACCTAGGCTGCGTACAGCCCCGACAAAACGTTGCAAAACATTTTTTAAATGGAAGTGGTGCTGCATTGAACACCCTGTTCTGATGACGCAAGAGTTGCAACTATGGGAGCTGAGAAGGCCATTCTTTGTGTTCTGTTAGAAGAATTTTTGGAGCCTGATGAAATCGATATAAATGCGTCTTTAAAGGAGAACTCCGGTGAATTTTTAAGTTAATCTTGATCGTTATACCTTTGTGAGTACTGTCTATAGAAAAAAACACAAAATGCAATTAAAATGTCTGTCCAACATGAACAGGGCCCTTTTATGACAACGAGATGCATTTAGCAATTTAGCCATTGTTTAAACTCACAGAAATAGTGTTTTAGACGGCAAGCTGTAGTCTCGCGCTGAAGTCCCGTGAGAACTCAGTTGTAGCCGGTAAAATGTAAATAGTCCAGGGGGAGGAGCGTTGTGTGTGTGAAGAGTGATGATCGGCTCACAAGTGAAGAAGAAATGGTTCGTAACGCTCCTCCCCCATCGACTATTTACATTTTACCGGTGTTCCTTAAATTGTTTATTATTATCACACACCCACACACACAGTTGTTTTGTTTTCTATTTGCTAGAAATACAACCCCAAATCAGAAAAAGTTGGGACAGTATGGAAAACGCAAATAAAAATTTCTAGTGATTTCTAAATTTACTTTGACTTTTTTCATTGCAGACAATATGAACACAAAATATTTCATGTTTTGTCTGGTCAACTTCATGTCATTTGTAAATATGCATCCTTTCCTTTCATTCAGACCTGCAACACATTTCAAAAAAAGTTGGGACAGGAGCAATTTAGGGCTAGTAATGAGGTAAAATGGTTAAATAATGATGTGATTTGAACAGGTGATGTCAACAGGTGATTGTAATTATGATTTGGTACAAAAGCAGCATCCAAGAAAGGTCTAATCCTTTAGGAGCAAAGATGGGCCGAGGATCGCCAGTTTGCCAACAAATACGTGAGAAAATTATTGAAATGTTTAAAAACAATGTTCCTCAAAGAAAGATAGGTAGAGATTTGGATATTTCACATTCAACAGTGCATAACATAATTAAAAGATTCAAGGAATCTGGAGGAATTTCAGTGCATAAAGGACAAGGGCGCAAGCCTAAGCTGAACAACCGTGATCTCCGATACCTCAGGCAGCACTGCACCAAGAATCGTCATTCATCTATAAGCGATATCACCACATGGGCTCAGGACTACTTTGGCAAACCTTTGTCAAGTACCACAATACGTAGTTACATCCACAAATGCCAGTTAAAACTGTACTGTGCCAAAAGAAAGCCCTATGTTAACAGTGTCCAGAAGCGCCGTTGACTTCTCTGTGCTCGGAGGCATCTGGGATGGACCATCACACAGTGGAAACGTTTATTATTATATATTTTTTTTTTTCAGGTATTTTTTTGGGAGGAATGGACGCCGTGTGCTCTGGACCAAAGAAGAAAAGGATCATCCAGACTGTTACCAGCAACAAGTCCAAAAGCCAGGGTCTGTCATGGTATGGGGTTGTGTCAGTGCCCTTGGCAAAGGTAACTTGCACTTCTGTGAAGGCACCATTAATGCTGAAAAGTGCATAGAGATTTTGGAGCATAATATACTGCCTTCAAGAAGACATCTTTTCCAGGGACGTCCATGCATATTTCAACAAGACAATGCAAAACCACATTCTGCACACATTACAAAGTCCTGGCTGCGTAGAGGGTACGGGTACTTGACTGGCCTGCCTGCAGTCCCGACCGGTCTCCAATAGAGAATGTGTGGCGCATTTTGAAGCGCAAAATGCGACAACGAAGACCCTGTACTGTTGCCCACCTTAAGACTTGTTTGCAGGAAGAATGGGACAAAATTACACCTGAAACACTTCATCACTTGGTGTCTTCAGTCCCTAAACATCTTTTAAGTGTTGTGAAAAGGAATGGCAACATTACAAAGTGGTAAATGCTTTACTGTCCCAACTTTTTTTAAATGTGTTGCAGGTCTGAATGACAGGAAAGGATGCATATTTACAAATGACATGAAGTTGACCAGACAAAACATGAAATATTTTGTGTTCATATTGTCTGCAATGAAATACAAGTCAAAGTAAATTTAGAAATCACTTCTTTTTTCTTTCTTTTTTTGCGTTTTCCATACTGTCCCAACTTTTTCTGATTTGGGGTTGTACATGAAGTACACTCACACACACATATGCACACTCTCTCACACACGCACACACACAAACACACACACAAATATTTATATAAATATTTCTTCTTCTTGTGCATGTAAGTTGTGCTTGCATCTCTGCATCTTTTTTTTCTTGCACGTCTGAATCCACACATGTGAATTTCTTTCTTTTTCTACCTCTCCTTACTTTTTTCTTTTAGACACATAAGTTTTTTTCTCTGGTAAACTCTCTGGGTTGCTTCTGTTTCTCACTCTGTCTCTCATGACAGTGTCTTACTTTAAAAAAAAATTTAGTTTAGGATCAATGCTTGTAACCAGTCATGGAGGAGGATCTTTTCCAAATCAATCCACTTGGCTGGATCGCTTTCCATGCATGGAGAACTCAGAACTTTGCAATCTGTGAAGAAAGAGGGGAGAGATGTCTGGTTAATATTGTAAGTTTTATACTTTGTGCAACTGATCACATTATATAAGCAGTAATAAAAGTTCCTGTGTGACCGTGTACCAGGGCTTGGCTAAGATCTCAGCGAGCTGCTGAAGCGTGCAATGGTACTTCTCAGATAGCATTTTGAACAGCAGCATGCAAAAGGAATACACCGTTGCAGTCTTGCTATGGTGCTTCTCATGGTTGACACTCTCATGGGGAGCATAAACTTTTGTGCCTGGAATAAAGAAGCCGATTTTGTCAACCGCAATGCATTTTTGTCTATTTATTCATTAGAATGCAACAACCCAGACAGCAAATAGTGTCTGCCTAGATCCGGCCCACATCTGGTATGCGTGGACTCCATGTGATCTGCTGCTGTTATTGGCTCTGTGTAGAAGGCTCATTATAACTTAATAATATATAGCCTACACTATATTGCCAAACGTTTTGGGACACCTGCCTTTACATGCACATAAACTTTAATGATATCCCATTAGTAGGGTTTAACATGTGAGGTCAGGCACTGATGTTGGACAAGAAGGCCTGGCTTGCAGTCTCCGCTCTAATTCATCCCAAAGGTGTTCTATCGGGTTGAGGTCAGGACTCTGTGCAGGCCAGTCAAGTTCCTCCACACCAAACTCGCTCATCCATGTCTTTATGGACCTCACTTTTTGCACTGGTGCGCAGTCATGTTGGAACAGGAAGGGGCCATCCCCAAACTGTTCCCACAAAGTTGAATGCATACAATTGTCTAAATTGTCTTGGTATGCTGAAGCATTAAGAGTTCCTTTCACTGGAACTAAGGGGCCAAGCCCAACCCCTGACAAACAGCCCGACATCATCACGTCTCCGCTGCTCTAGAGTCCAGTGGCGGTGTGCTTTACACCACTGCATCTGACGCTTTGCATTGCACTTGGTGATGTAAGGCTTGGATGCAGCTGCTCGGCCATGGAAACCCATTCCATAAAGCTCTCTATGCACTGTTCTTGAGCTAATCTGAAGGCCACATGAAGTTTGGAGGTCTGTAGCTATTGACTCCATAGAAAGTTGGCGACTTCTTCTCACTGTGTGCCTCAGCATGTGCTGACCCCGCTCTGTGATTTTACATGGCCTACCACTTCATGGCTGAGTTGCTGTTTTTCCCAATAGCTTGAAAACACTTTGTTATAATACCACTAACAGTTGACAGTGGAATATTTAGTGAGGAAATTTCACTAATGGACTTATTGCACAGGTGGCAACTTATCACGGTACCACGTTTGAATTCACAGAGCTCCTGAGAGCGACCCATTTTTTCAAAAATGTTTGTAGAAGCAGTCTGCATGCCTAGGTGCTTGATTTTATACACCTGTGGCCATGGAAGGGATTGGAACACCTGAATTCAATAATTTGGAGGGGTGTCCCAATACTTTTGACAATATAATGTACCTCTGAACGTCGAGTAAGCAGACATTTTCAAGCATCTACTAGAGCCAAAGTCTATCAATTTGACCTGCATGGTGTTTTGGTTGATGAGCAAGTTTTCCAGCTTGATGTAGGCGTGGAAGACTCCCCTTTCACAGCATACTCTTGCAGCTGTGACGACCTGCCGCATCACAACTCGTGCTGTTGATTTGTTGATTCTTCCACCGTGCTGCAGTAAGAACTTCCACATACAGTATACTGACATGGCGTGGTCCGTTCTAAGGCCAGTATGTACTCATCGTGTGTCTCATACCAGTCCAGCAGCTTTATTAATTGAGGAACGCTGGGGTCTTTGTTCAAAAGAGCCATCATAGCGACCTCTTTTTGAAGGGATTTGCCAAATAGACCCTACAGGAGAGATAATAGTTATATGAAAGTGTTGTCTTGTATTATAATAAAAATCCAACAACAACAAAAAAATGTATTCCATGAATGGATAATGGCTAATAAACACATCATGCACACCAAACCCATTAAACAGTAAACATGATTTATTGGTTTCAATTTAAAGTAACCTGGTTGCCTTAACTGTAACGGTTCAAGAAGCGCACAATGATGAGGATAAATGAAATAGCTTTTAAATCATAAACAAAGGAGATTCAGGAGAAGGGCAGCCAAACACTAGCACCCACGCTTACATTTATGAGGACAGACAGAGACTGGGTGAAAACAGAGGCCTTAAATGAACTGACAAACAAGATAATTAATGAACACAGGTGGAAACTAATTAACTAATCAGAAAAAACTAGGTCACAGAGGGCAGAACTAAAAACACAAAAGATCAGACATGTGTCAGTTCGCAGTTTGTGTGTCCTCACACCGCAAAACAAAGTACAACTGAGGAAGGAGGGGTCTCTGGAGGAGGACAAAGAAGAGATCAAAGCATTCCATGGTAGCGTAGATGGTGGGAGGAGCCAAGGAGAAGCCAGGAACAGGAGGAGCCAGATGTTGGACCAAAGACCAGCCAGGTCAAGGCCCCAGGGCGTAGTCAAAGGTGGGAGGATCCATAGTGTAGACGACTCAATGGAAGAGGACACCCTGGGGACGACTGACGAAGATGATGCCACAGATGGAGACCATGGTTGAGCTGACCGGCTGATGAACCCACGCAGGACCGATGGCCCAGGAAACCGATGCAGAGCCGCGACGACGAGCATCTGAAGTGGAATCGGTGAACCAGAGGACAGAGACGAAGCCAGGGGGAGGGTGAAGCCAGGGGGAGGGTGGAGCCAGGTGGAGCCAAAGGCGCAGTCAGGGTGATGTCCGACCAAGGCAGAACCGGAGAAGCCGGATGGCTGATGGTTTCCGGTGGAGCTGAGGTAGGGAGAAGCCTGGGTGGAGCTGATGTGTCGACAAGCCACGGCTGAGTGATGGGCACAGAGGCTGGAGGCGAAGACAGGGAATCCTCTGTGCTGAGTGGAGCTGGCGGCCTATGCAGGTTCTTCCTACCGATGGGAGCTGCAGAGGGACTGAAGGACAGCAGTGGAGTTGAGGCTGATGAACTGGCTGACTGAGGAGGTGGGAGAGAGACGCTGGGCGGGTATTCTGGGGATACGGGGGAGCAGGAGAGACAGTGGGGTTGTGGGCAGGGATCTCCTCCCAGCCCTCAAGTTCAATGAGTACTCCTTCCGCGACGATTGGTGTTGCCGGCTCACGCACCTGGTCAGAGTCAAGTTGTGGGATGGACTCCGGGGCGATGGGTCCTTCCGACCTCTTCCTCGGTTCAGGCTCATCTATAGCAGCAGGCCCCATAGGGTCGCTCGTTGGTGGTAGATGGCTGGTCTCTGGTAGCACTGGAGTCGGTGTGGCGATCGCAATCCATGGCGAGCCGCAGAGCAGCGCAAGATGAGCAATTTAGCTTAAAAAGTATATACATTTGAAAATGACGATTGTTTCGCTAGATAAGACCCTATTCCTCGTCTGGGATCGTGCAGAGCCTCTGAAGCCCTTCAAAGCCCTTTGAAGCTGCATTGATTTGGACCTTCAACATTTTGGTTGCCATTGAAGTCTATTATGTGGAGAAAAATCCTGGAATGTTTTCTTCAAAAAACATTATTTCTTTTCGACTGAAGAAAGATGGACACAAACACCTTGGATGAGATAGAGGTGAGTAAAATATCAGGACATTTTCATTTTGAAGTGAACTAATCCTTTAAGTTGCTAAACTATTTTACAGATAAAATCGTCAGAGCAGCGCTGACAATACGTTTCTGCGTGAGTGTGTCTGTGTCTGTACTGTATGTGTGTGCGTTTGAGTGGGAGAGCAGAGAGAGCGGGAGAAAGAGAGTATGTCCTTTCCGTACATAATAAAACGTAATTTTGTGGCAAAAAACACATGGAAACACTTTGTTGCTTTTTATCCTGTTAATGTGCTATATTTATTTGCTTGTTCGTTGTCATTGTGGGTTTTGGTTATTTTGCTGTTGTAGACTGGAAGGACCTTTGAAATAACTGAAATCGTTTGGCGAAGTGAAATGGAACTATAATGCGGTCAAGATCTGCCTGGAACTACTTTAGCCGTGTGTTTCCCTGAAAATAATTGGACACCTTAGAACAGGGGTATCCAGTCGGTCCTGGAGGGCCACTGTCCTGCAGAGTTTAGCTTCAGCTTGTCTCAACACACCTTTCTGGAAGTTTCTAATATGCCTAATAAGACCTTGATTAGCTGGTTCAGTTGTGTTTAATTGGGGTTGGAGCTAAACTCTGCAGGACAATGGCCCTCCAGGAGCAGGATTGGACACCTCTGCCTTAGAACGTTCACTAACCAATCAGATTCAAGCATTCAACAGCCCCATAGTATAATAGAAAATTAATAGTGTGTTACTATTTGTTCTTGTGTAGTTATTCATTAATGACGGAACAGTAGCAACTGCATACCTCACCCTGCAACCCACACCACTGTACCACTGCTTCTGCTTAATGAGGATTAAGGTGACCTGTAGTGAACTAGTCTATCTGAATATCACAGCAGTCAAGTGATGTTTCTTTGATTCTGTTTCTCTTTATAACAGCCTTATTGTTTTCCTGAATGTTCAAAAAGCCCCCACGTTGGAAGTTAAGATTGTCATTATATATGGTTGGATATATGCATGGATCAAAATAAATCTGTTATTTAATATTCAATATTTCCCCAGCCACTGATGTACTTTGCAGACCTTGTAATATTACCATGGTACTGAGCCAACGTTAGAGACGTTGAGACGTTTAGACAACGAACTTGTGCACTTGAGCATAATATTGAAGATAAACAGTTATTTTTACTAACTAAACCACTTTCCTTTTCTCTCTTGTGTTTGCTGTTTTCCCACGTTTAGTGCCACATGCCCATAAACACAACAAAAGTCAATTGCACATTACAATTATGAACTAGCTTCAGATGTTTAAAAGATAATGACCCTCACTTTCCAAAACGTAATTAATTAGTTCATTTCCTACATAAAGCTAAATTAATTACATTTCATGATGACAGAAAGAAGATGCTGTAGTGATCCATGTACAGAATCATTTGTTGGAAAATTAGGAACTTGTACATTACCAAGAGCACAATATGAGTAATTGGCTTCACACGCAAGGATCCCAAAGGAACTTGACGGAATCACTTCAGCATATTACAACAGTGTTAGCACAGCAGAAAATTATCAGTATAATTAATTAGTTGCCTTGCTGACCGCTTATTAGAAGCTTGACAGCAGGCTGGGAAAACAGGAATGCATGAATGCTGATGAGTGATTAGTATAATTACTGCTTTTTTAAGAGCTCTTTTATTTATATCTGCAGGAAAGAATGCAATTTTGTCTGTTTTCTGAAGACAATTTTCTTTAAAATGTTCTCTTGAAGAGACAACAAGATACCTTTGAACCCCTTCACAGAGCTGAAGGTCTGGATCCATTTGTAATAAGCAAAACATCCTTCCATAACATTCAATTAAATGGGCCGTACTGCTTTGTACTATTTTTCATCATATGACAACCATGAGAACAGTTTTAGAAGAGTTGTTTCTTGTAGAATAACACACATCAGGTTATGACCTGTAAAACACTTCCTTACATACAATAGGGATAGTTCACTGAAAAGAAAACTTCTGTCATAATTTACGCACTCTCACCTCATTTAAAAACTGTATGACTTTCTTTCTTTTGCGGAAAACAAAAGAAGATATTTTCAAGAAAGATGGAAACCAAACAGTTTTGGTGATTATTGACTTCCATTGTATGAACTTAAAACACACTGAGACAGTTCTCTAAATATCTTCTTTTATTTCAGTGTGACAAAAAAAACTTCATAGTTATAGATATATTCAGAGGCAGGCAGTTAAGATATGCAGGATCTGATGAAGCATAATAAATGGAAGGAAAATGGGTGGAATTGTTCACTGTGATTGATTTTACTGTAATTTGCTTGTGGTAGTTTTCTCAGGACTTGAGCTTTCATGTGTTCTCAGGGACTGCAGGGGCCTCATTGGACCATCATAGAGAGTATCTCAGTCTTTCACTGCATAACGCACATTGATAAAGCCTGCAGGAAAAATCCAGACCGTGAAGGTGACTCATAACTGAGCCAGTGTAAATAATGTCAGCTGACTGAAGATGAGGAGGGGAAATAGGGTCCTTTTCTTTGTTGAGAAAAATGATTGATGATTATCTGCTATATATGTTAGGATCTATAAGGAATTCATGTTAGTCCTCTGTTCGTGGTTAATTAAAAGAGTCCATACATGCCACAAATTCCTGGACTTGGCACTGTATATTGGATACCGAGAGTTTTGGTCACGAGTACTTCCCGTCCTTGGTTTTAAAAATGGCTAACATCACAATTAAGCAAATGCTATTGAAAGAACAGTAGTTCTATTGTTGTGTAATTGTCACTTGTACTCGTACTTTGGTTCAATTATTCAGAAAATGCTTAGCCTAAAGCTTTGACATTTTGCCTCAAAAACCTTTGACGTCAGCAGCCATTACCCATGAATGGGGATAATTTCACTGTAAAAAAAGTTAAAATCAAAGTCAGCTTCCCAACTAGACCCTTTGCCTACCAGTCTTCTTAAAGCATGCCTGCCTTCCATTGTTCCATTACTCACGGCTTTAGTAAACTCCTCCCTCTCCACAGGCATTGTTCCGCCCACTCTTAAGACTGCTGCTGTCACGCCTGTCCTCAAAAAGCCAAATGCTGATCCTGATAACTTGAACAACTACCGTCCCATCTCGAACCTTCCTTTTGTATCTAAGATACTGGAGCGGGTCGTGGCTCATCAACTACATCACCATCTCAATTACAATGACATGTATGAACATTTCCAGTCTGGCTTCCGTGCTAACCATAGCACGGAAACTGCATTGTTAAAAATAACCAATGACCTACTCTGTGCTGCTGACTCTGGTCTATTGTCCATCTTGATTTTACTTGACTTGAGCGCTGCTTTTGATACCATTTCACATCCCCTCCTCGTTGAACGTCTGGCCAGCATTGGTATAACAGGGGATGCACTCTCCTGGTTCTGTTCATACCTCACGGATCGTCAGCAGTTTGTACAACTCAAACACTATAAATCGGCCTGTGCCTCTGTGCCTCAGGGTGTCCCCCAGGGGTCAGTATTGGGTCCACTCCTCTTCATTATATATCTGTTTCCCTTGGGCAAGATCATGAGACATCACAAAATAAATTTCCACTGCTATGCTGATGACACCCAGCTTTATATTTCAACTAAACCTTCATCTCCCCTTCCACCCATCTCACTCAGAAACTGTCTTCAAGACATTAAAATCTGGATGAACGCAAACTTTTTGAAACTTAATGCCAATAAAACTGAAGTCCTGCTCATCGGCTCCAAATCTACTCTTTCAAAACAGCAAAACCTCAATCTTACCATAGATGAGATCTCGGCCCCTCTGTCAACTCAAGTCAAAAGCCTTGGTGTCATTCTGGACAGTTCTCTATCCTTCAAATCACAGATTAAATCTCTTACACGGACCTCATTCTTCCACCTCCGAAATATCTCCAGGCTTAGATCCACTTTGACACAAGCCAGCACTGAAACTCTGATTCATGCCCTTGTCACGTCACGTCTCGACTACTGCAACTCGCTTCTCATCGGTCTCCCTTCTAAGCTAATAAATAGACTTCAACTTATTCAGAACTCTGCCGCTCGAATCATCACTGGTATCAGATCATCTGAACACATCACACCTATCCTTATCACTCTACACTGGCTCCCTGTGCACTACCGTATTGATTTTAAGACCCTTGTCATTACCTACAAAGCACTCCATAATCTTGCACCCAGCTACATTTCTGACCTCTTGTCAGAATACGTCCCTGCACGTTCCCTCCGCTCTTCCTCGACTGGCCTCCTTGTCACCCCCAAATTTCGACTCTCTACCATGGGGGCTAGGGCCTTCAGTTGTGCTGCTCCAAGACTTTGGAATTCCCTTCCTTCCCACATTCGACAGGCAGATTCAGTCAATTCATTTAAAAAATTGTTAAAGACCTATCTCTTCAAGAAAGCTTTTAATCTGTAAAACAGTTTAGTTGTACAGTGCCCTTGTAACCCTCCTGACACTTTATTTAAATATTATATTTTGGCGCTTTTAGCACTAATCAGATTTATATTATTTGGTACATATTTTACTATGAATGTAATGTATTTTAATGTATTTCATTCTTTTATGACTGTTGATATATGTAAGATGTCCTTGGGTACTCAGAAAGGCGTCGGCCAAATAAAATGTATTATTATTATTATTATTAAAATAAATCCGTAAAAATAGGGCACAATGTGCCGTATAAATATGAAGCAATTTTCCTTTATGTTTTTTTACAGGTGTTTTACCTGTATTTTAAAATATGCATTACATTGTGTTGTGTATAGGGTTAACGGAAATGTCCATAAAATTACTGGATGTCATGGCAGAAAATTACCAGTACATTTTCCCTTTTATTTTTTACAGTGAAACATTGTCGTCTGTACACGAAAAATGTGAAGTAAAAACGTAAAAAAAATTTAGTACACCGTTGTCGTTTAAACGTACCCTTAATTTTCCTCAGTTCTTTGTCTTGCGATCAATTGAGTGATGATTGAGCACTAGTGATGACACCTGGGGGGTATTCCAGAAAGCAGGTTATGTGGCATACCTGGGTATGTTTAAGAGTAAGCGGATAACCTCAACTTTCGGTTCCAAAAAAGGAGGTAACTTTAAGGGGATGTAAGTAGCCATAGCAACTATCTGATGAGAGGCTCAAGTGCAGAGTGATGTCATCATAATCATTGATCCATATTGGCGGAAGTAAGAGACTGTAAGTTGTGAATGCTTATATCTTCTAAATGTGAATTTTGCCATTGTATAGGAGCACACTAGCTCATAGATACTGTAACAATAAAGGCTAACATCATACATACATTTTGATATCATGGGGCAAGGGGGGGGGGGGGGTATCACACTCCGTTTCTGTCAATCTCATGTCAATCTTGAGTACCTATAGAGTAGTATTGCAGCATTTATATCTCCAAAAAGTCTTTAGTTTTATTATATTTATAAAAGAAAGATACGCTGTACTTGGTCTTTCCGACTAAAACTGAGCGGATGGAGGCGTATCGTGTGGGCAGAGCTAAAGAATCACGAGCACACACAGCTATTGCGTTGAGAGAGTCTGAAATCTGTGACATCCTTAAATGTGGGGGGGGGAAACTTTATCCTATATAAACCATGGCTATCAATCAGATTCAGCCATACGATCCAGAATCTGATCCGGAGGCTGAAATTGAACAGGAGCAGCAGCAACAATGACTACAGCAGTGGTATGTACTGTAACGATAACGTATATATGTGCTTAGTGGCTTGTGTAAATTATGCATGCTCCATTGATAAATTAACTATACGTGATCATGTTGTTTACTTGATGTGCAAAACACAGACATTTGAAGCAGTTTTTCTCCCCGCCTGCGGTTCCAAAACACGACCGTGAACCTTTATCGTTGGGACCGCTACATCCTTCAGCATTAGACGACCTGCAAATCCGGCGTCAAACTGGGCCTTGTTTAAAAAACAATTGTCGCCGAAATGCAGGGAACAAACAAAAACCCTTGCACAACTCCGTTGCTGCTCCGGAAAAAAAAAAAATTCCATCCACTGTTCCCTTACCGCTGGATTCTTTGGGAAGCTGTATAGGGTTGTCTTGCCCTGGCAACTAAAAACACACTTCTATTTTATTTTTGTCTCTGTGAGCATATTGCCATTCATATCCTTATAAGAATATGGGAAATATGTTCATTTTTGTTTTAAAATAATATATTGAGTTTTATGTTTGAGTGATGTCCTTTCCACTTACTGATTTGCCCAATCGCATCGCCCTCTCGTTAGAACAACTTTGTGGCCTGACCACATCAAGATGTTGGGTCTGGGAACACACCATAGAACTCAATCCAAGGGGCGGGATAAACGGTTGTCTTTCAAATTCCCTCTGCATGCAATAGGATAACACTACAACCAACCAGAGCAATGAAGAAGGTGAAGCAGAGCTAGTTGATAGATTAAACTTTTGCCATATCCGGTCTGCAAAACTCCGCACACATCTTCATTTTTTTAAGAATGACTTCAGTACCGTTCTTTGTTCTTTTCTCAAAGAAAAGCTTAACTCCAAGTCTTCTAGAGTCGCGGACAAAGCCAGCTGCTTTGTTTTCAAATAGCATGCGGAACAGCCGCAACTCTGCCGTCCTTATATTAAGCCCGCCCACCGACTCTATACACGATGTGATTGGCCTGACTGGAGTTTGGTTTTTCCAGCTCGCAAGCCAATGGAGAGTTGCTAGACGGCCCTGGCTGCAAAATCAAGCGTATAGCGTCAGTTCTGGCAGGTAATGTTAGTCAAGCTTGCATCAGCTGACTGTCAGCTGATCACGTCTACCTATAGGAATACAACGTCTATCACAGCATACATACACTCACCTAAAGGATTATTAGGAACACCGTACTAATACTGTGTTTGACCCCCTTTCGCCTTCAGAACTGCCTTAATTCTATACGTGGCATTGATTCAACAAGGTGCTGAAAGCATTCTTTAGAAATGTTGGCCCATATTGATAGGATAGCATCTTGCAGTTGATGGAGATTTGTGGGATGCACATCCAGGGCACGAAGCTCCCGTTCCACCACATCCCAAAGATGCTCTATTGAGTTGAGATCTGGTGACTGTGGGGGCCATTTTAGTACAGTGAACTCATTGTCTAGCCTGGATGCCAGCCGAACTTAGCCCCGCCCACAACATTTTTACTCGGGCAGTTCGGTCTGGACTTGCTCAAGAGAGAAGTAATTATGCCCGAACAGAAACTGTTCGGACCAATGAAATTGTCAGGGCAGGCTTTAGACGATGATGGACAGATGATAAACAGTAACGTAATCATCCACGTCATCAAAGAGCGATTGGGTTGAATTTGTTCTAATCCTACTTGTTCATATATACATTCACCTTTACTATTTCTCGCAGAAATGATGATCGTGTTGGTAAGTACTCTGTGTATCCTTAAATTCTTTTTTTACAACACCGGCAAAGATCGTTTACACTCATCTTTTTCTTCTAACGTTAGGCTACTTATTCCAGCGTGCGTGCAGACAGGGTTGCCAAGTTTTTACAACGAAACCCGCCCAATTGCTAACGTTCCTCAAAACTAGCCAAAAACAAGCCCAATAGCTTTCCAGGGGGGTTCTCCGGGGAAAAAGGCATTTGGGGGATAAAATATGTGTTATTTTGGCAGGGCTGCCTGCTAAAATTAACCTTTCCTGGGTCTGTATATCACATAATTGGGGTCGCTTCAACCCGTGGACTTGGCAACACAGTGCAGTTGAGTTCTGTTGACATTTGACAACTAACGTTATGCGTCGCTCCGTTGCTCTGATTGGTTGTAGGTCTATCCAATTGAGGTCTTTCCTGGTTCGGTTGAAACACACCCCATAATCACAGCCCAACGGAGCAGTATCAGACTCATATTCTGACTAGAATTGAGTATGACGATGTCAGGCTACTCATTGTCATGTTCAAGAAACCAATTTGAAATGATTCAAGCTTTGTGACATGGTGCATTATCCTGCTGGAAGTAGCCATCAGAGGATGGGTACATGGTGGTCATAAAGGGATGCACATGGTCAGAAACAATGCTCAGGTAGGCCGTGGCATTTAAACGATGCCCAATTGGCACTAAGGGGCCTAAAGTGTGCCAAGAAAACATCCCCCACACCATTACACCACCACCACCAGCCTGCACAGTGGTAACAATGCATGATGGATCCATGTTCTCATTCTGTTTACGCCAAATTCTGACTCTACCATCTGAATGTCTCAACAGAAATCGAGACTCATCAGACCAGGCAACATTTTTCCAGTCTTCAGCTGTCCAATTTTGGTGAGCTCGTGCAAATTGTAGCCTCTTTTTACTATTTGTAGGGGAGATGAGTCGTACCCGGTGGGGTCTTCTGCTGTTGTAGCCCATCCGCCTCAAGGTTGTGCATGTTGTGGCTTCACAAATGCTTTGCTGCATACCTTGGTTGTAACGAGTGGTTACTTCAGTCAAAGTTGCTCTTCTATCAGCTTGAATCAGTCGGCCCATTCTCCTCTGACCTCTAGCATCAACAAGGCATTTTTCGCCCACAGGACTGCCACATACTGGATGTTTTTCCCTTTTCACACCATTCGTTGTAAACCCTAGAAATGGTTGTGCGTGAAAATCCCAGTAACTGAGCAGATTGTGAAATACTCAGACCGGCCCGTCTGGCACCAACAACCATGCCACGCTCAAAAAATGCTTAAATCACCTTTCTTTCCCATTCTGACATTCAGTTTGGAGTTCAGGAGATTGTCTTGACCAGGACCACACCCCTAAATGCATTGAAGCAACTGCCATGTGATTGGTTGATTAGATAATTGCATTAATGAGAAATTGAACAGGTGTTCCTAATAATCCTTTAGGTGAGTGTATATAAACTCCTTCAGTACTATCAGCTGCTATCGCGTTTCTCTCATTTACCATCCTCCATCTCCAGCTCCTCCTCTTGTCCAGTCAGGATTTGGTATTCTAATTCCCCTTGAATCAGACTAAATTCCTAAATTATTTTGTACATTTAATATCAAAATGAATGATATCTGTAACATTGTTGCTTCTGTTCTGTTTATGCTAAAAGGGGTTATTGCTGCTCTCCCTGCTCTTATCCATGCTAGACTACATGGATGCGCAGGGAGTTCTTGCCCAGAACAGAACCATACTGGCAATCCAAACTACAGTATGTGCTAATAGTCAATCAATCATCGTTAACAATAGTGGTCCTGACAGAATTATATTTGCTGCCGCTACGGTCCGCCTAGATTTCTAGGCTAACAACTTTGGATTTAATCGAGACAGGTATGTTGCACATGAGCTCTGTAGTAAAGTGTTAACATAACAGATAACTTCAAGATTTTGGATCAGTATTGGTGGATGACATAATTTTGTCAAATATTGTGTCACTTGGTGTGTCCGAATGTCGTTATTTATGCACAACTGTTTCCAACACTGATAATAATAAAAAACCTGATGAATTGAAATAATTTAAATGTGTAATGCTGAATGTGATTAACTAGGTATACTGAGTATCAAATCAGCATATTACAATGATTTTTGACATTTTATTTAATGTCTTTCTAAAAGATGTGTTGTAGCCTATGTAATTTTTGGTACATGTTTTGAAAGAAAACGAATGAAAAGAGAAAGTATTGTATTGAATTAGAAAATGTTGTATAGCACAGTTTTGCATTTGAGTGAGCCAGAAACCACAGAACTGAGAGTGTGTGTTGATGCATATTAATTCCTGTCCTGTCTTTAATAGCCTGCAGACGTGTTCCTCCGAAGAGCCTGGTGTCAGTGGTTCATTTGTGGTGTTGGGTGAAATCTGTTACAATAATACCCGGGTATTTTGTTCTCTTCATCACTATATTGGCTGATTACCTTATCGATTAAATAATGCTTGCAATAGGTGCACAAATAAGCCTGAATAAGTCACACTTTAAAAATGGACAAAGTAATTACAGAGTAAACAGCTTGCTTGCTTGCTCACTCACTCACTCACTCACTCACTCACTCACTCACTCACTCACTCACTCAGAAAGCAACATTTTCAGTCCAAAAAATTTAATTAAAAATTAAAATAATTAGAAATGATGATGTGAATGAGACAGGTTAAAGAAAACAATCAGTTGGACACCTCTGTGTCTGTGATCATCATGACACATGCTGTGTTAATAAATAATGGTCAGAAAAGAAGGTGACTGTTGCTAATAATAGCCAAAGAGACAATATATAAATATGCTTTGTACACTGTAAACCCGAACAGTACTACTAACTTAAAAAATGTGAGGACAATAAAATTAAAATCTGTTTAATAGTTAATGCTAGTTAAAACTTTAACATTTTCTGAATGAGTAGTGTAGTTTTAATTTTGTGTGATTCATTACTTTTGAGTAAACTTCACTAAAGTACATAATATTTTTAAATAAACTGATTGAGCAGCGCAATGACGTCATCTGCGTCACATCGTTGGGCGTTGCTCCGATCGACGTTCGAAGAATCCATTCAACATGGCGGACACTCGAAGGAAGTTAACACATTAAACAACTTGTAAGTACAACGAACAACTTGTGAACGTGTTTTCAATTGTTTTTTAAATGTTTCAAGAATATGTAAAGAATGACATGTTGAATCGTTTGGGATGTGGTACTTTTATGAAGGTTTGTGAAGCGAGGCAGTCGCCTTGTGCTTCGCGCACTTTTTGAATGCCATTTTAGCGCCACTATGTTAACGTCAAGCAAGCAGGGCAATCATTTTAACCTTAACTGTTAACGTTAACTCTTTTCAGTCAACGGTGGTTTTACGTTTTGAAAGTGTATTGATGCTGTTTTGGTAATGTTAAGCGCCCTGATATGGTAAATGTGATTGTATTCCTAACGTTACATGCATGGGAATGAACTAATGTTACTGGATAAATTAGAAGCAACTTAATGTCCACGGAAAATACATTGACATGAAGTTAACACGATATTGGATTAAGTAAACTAGTGCAATTTGACTGCCTGGAAATACTTGTTGTAAACTTATAACTTTTTTCTTCTCTTGCAGTTTGAACTGGATGCTTGCTGAGATTGATGCTTGCCAAATAGAGCCTCAAAACACTCATCTTTCTTTTTTCTAAATTCATTATATTTGTTATTATACAATTCTGTGCATAACTTTTGTTTTTCTAGGTTTTCTGAGTTTTAACGCATCACAAATGTCAACCTACGGAACCAGTTCTATGCTGAGCTCAACCGACACACACCGCAACTCATGGCCTTGTTCAGACAGAGATGCTGCGTGACATCCTAAGTGTTTATGATGTTCAGGTAAGTTAAAGATGGTCCAAATAAGGTTCTGATAGGGACTGCTGTGTCAATTTGTCAACAGTAACTAGAAGACATTTTCTTCATTGTATTCAAAATTGAAAAAGTTGGCTTATTTGTGTTAATTTTCACTTGTTTTCAAGGATTTTCATGACGCCAACATGAAGCACACTTTAGTCCTTCATGCGATCCCGGTATACCTACGCGAGGAGTACCTACAGTTCTTTAAGACGTGGAATGTAAGTATTCAGTGCATACACAGATTTGCTAGGATCAGGTTGCTAGAAGGTTGGTTGTTCAGCTTTGTTAATTATTATTGTTGTTTTTATTTGTATTATTATAAAAATCTCTATCAGTGATCTGGTAATTATGTAATAGTACCTATGAAATTTTTAAAACATTGAAATGTGTTAATGTTTTTGAAAGAAATCTATTAGGTTCAACAAGGCTGCATTTATTTGAAGCTAAAATTTCCAGCATCATTACTGTAGTCTTCAGTGTCACATGATCCTTCAGAAAATATTTTAATATTTTTGCTGCTTTAAAGGATTAGTTGAAAATTTCCTGATAATTAACTATCTCCTATCTCATCCAAGATGTTCATGTCTTTCTTTCTTCAGTGGAAAAGAAATGAAGTTTTTTGAGGAAAACATTCAAGGATTTTTCTCCACATAATGGACTTCAATGGAAGCCAACGGTTGAAGGTCCAAATCAATGCAGTTTCAAAGGAAGGGCTTCAGAGGCTCTGCACGATCCCAGACAAGGAATAGGGTCTGATCTAGACAAACCATCGCCACATTTTCAAAATAAAATGTAACATTTATATACTTTTTAACCTAAGTTGTTCATCTTCGCTGACCTGTGACACAGAATGGATTACGTAATCACGTTGTAAAGGTCACACTAGACGTAGGCAGAAGTACCGCCCCGTGTTTACAAAGTGCTTGTATGAAGACTAATACAAATATCCTTTAGCAAAAAAAGGTAACACAGCGATGACAGACAATTTGAAGTTGGAGATGGAGGTGTTTTTTTGTAAAGTCCGTTTGTATTAGTCTTCGCATGTTCGCTTGGGGCGGTACTTCCACCTATGTCTAGTGTGACCTTTCCAACGTGATTACGCAATCAGTGCTGTCGCAGGGCAGCGCAAGATGAGCAATTTAGGTTAAAAAGTATATAAATATATATTTTTTTGTTAAATGGCAGATGTTTTCACTAGATCAGACCCTATTCCTCGTCTGGGATCGTGCAGAGCCTCTGAAGCCCTTCCTCTGAAACTGCAGTGATTTGGACCTTCAGCCGTTGGTTCCCATTGAAGTCCATTATGAGCAGAACAATCCTGGAATGTTTTCCTCAAAAAACTTCATTTCTTTTCCACTGAAGAAAGAAAGACATGAACATCTTGGATGAGATGGGGCGAAGAAATTATCAGGAAAGGTTCATTTTGAAGTGAAGTAATCCTTTAAGAAACGTATTAATATTATTAAAAAAAAGGGAGAAAAAAATATATACTTTTATTCATCAAGGATGTTTCATTCGTCAAAATTGACAATGAAGACATTATGTAACAAATATTTATATTTCTTAAATGTAATAAACAAAATTAATAAATACAAAATAAATGCTGTTCATTAAACTTTATCAAAGAATCCTGGAAAAAGTATCACAATTTCCACAGAAATGTAAAGCAGCACAACTGTTTTCAACATTGATAATAATCCATAAATGTTTCTTGAGCAGCAAATCATCATATTAGAATGAATTCTGAAGGATCATGTAACACTGAAGACTGGAGTAATGATGCTGAAATTCAGCTTTGATCACAGGAATAAATTACACTTTACTATATATTCACATAGAAAAGTTATTTTAAATTTGTTGTAATTTTGACAATATAATTAATGTTTTTTTTTTATTATTATTATTGTATTTTGATTACATAAGTGCAGCCTTGGTGAGCATGAGAGATTTCTTTCAAAAGCATAAAATTTAATGTTACCAAACTTTTGGCAGGTACTGTACCCAGCATTTAAATGATATACATTGCAAGAATATTCACCTACCTATATAATTGCCTGTTGAGCAGTGACCTGTGGAATACTCATCTTTAATATAAATGCTATTGTCTACTTCTAATGTACTAAGTTAAACTTAAACCTCTGTGCTTCTTCCAGATGGAGGTGTCAGATAAACCAGACATCACAGACTGTCCTGTTGCTCTTGTCATGGTCAACAGAGGCACGACTAGTCCAGTTCATTTCAATCCTGCAAGCACTGCTATTGTGGTGGAAGATGATGTTGTGATGAGTGATAGCCCCAGGTTTGCCGATGCATTGTTGTTTGGGTTGATCTATATATTGCGTTTGGACTACCCCAGGAAACTCACTCTTACTTCTAGCTTCGTCCAGAAAGTACTGATGGGTCTTGATGGTAAACCACTGAAATTTGTCCACCTGTCTACTTAATCTAAAAAATGAGCTGTTACAAAATGTGTAGGCGACGTTAAGTGTTGTATTTAGGCACATGCATATGTCTGTTAAAACATTTGCATGCGTTTGTGGTGCCCAGTAACATGACTCGAATGTTGTTAAAAGTATTAATATAAAAGTTTACATTGGGTAGGCTAGTTGATGTCTTGCCTTTCAAATCGACTTCAGTTTCTCATGTTTGCATTTTAAATGGTACAACTTATTGATCTGAATATTACAGGGTTAGTTCACCCAAAAATGAAAATTCTGTCATTAATTCCTCACCCTCATGTCATTGGACACCCGTAAGACCTCCGTTCATCTTCAGACACAAATGAAGATATTTTAGTGTAAAGCTGATGGCTGAGAAAGGCTTCAGATAGGCCTCCATTGGCATTCAGTACATTTACACTCCCAAGACCCATAAAAGGCACTAAAAACGTCGTTACAAAGTCCATCTCACCACAGTGACTCTACAATAATTTTACGATGCGACGACAATAGTTTTTGTGCGCAAAAAAAATTCAAAATAACACCTTTTTCCAACTTGTTCTTGTCTTCCGTGTGTGTCTCCACGACGCATGCGCGAGAATATGAGCAGATCCGGCGTTCGGACAGATGACCCAGAAGCGATTTGTTTACGAGCAGAGGAAGACGTGCGTATCTCAGCTGTTGAATTCTACATTGATCGTGTTTTAGGTCTCGGCGTAGTTCTCAAAATGGGGCTTAAGTGTGCATTTCATGGATTCCCGAACGCCGGATCTGCTCATATTCTCGCGCATGCGTCGTGGAGACACACACGGAAGTCGAGAACAAGTTGGATAAAGGTGTTATTTTGATTTTTTTTTTGCGCACAAAAACTATTGTCGTCGCATCGTAAAATTATTGTAGAGCCACTGTGGTGAGAGACTTTGTAACGACGTTTTTAGTGCCTTTTCTGGGTCTTGGGAGTGTAAATGTACTGAATGCCAATGGAGGCCTATCTGAAGCCTTTCTCAGCATCAGCTTTACACTAAAATATCTTCATTTGTGTCTGAAGATGAACGGAGGTCTTACGGGTGTCCAACCACATGAGGGTGAGGAATTAATGACAGAATTTTCATTTTTGGGTGAACTAACCCTGTAATATGAGATGTGCCTTGTATGTACTTATTATACTTATAATTTTATTTCCCTTTTTTTGCCTTAAGTTTCATAGATTTGACGTCTTTTTATATATATATATATATAATTTATTTTTTTCATTGTTGTCTGATGCATGTTTTTATATTTTTTGTATTGTTTTTTTGTTGTATTTTTCATTTTCAGTTTGATGCATTGCTGTAAGAGTTGTATTTCCTCAAATACTTGTCTATTTTATGGCCTGATGTCTTAAAACGGCACTTTAAAATCTTTAGAAACTTGTTCTGTATATTTGTAGTGTTTTTACATGTTTAGAAACAGTCACATGGTTTTAAAAATGGTAAGACAAAATAAAATTCAATTCTACAGCTAATGTTGCATTTGTGTTTTTTTTTTTATATGCTCATCTTCAGCATGATCAATTCATTAGCCTTTGAGTCATAAGTGAATTTTGAGTCAGGTTTACTAATAAAATAATTGTTTTTGCATCAAAACAATTATGTATGGATAAATTAAAAACATTACACATGGCAAACAGTAGTATTAATTACAGTCTACTTAAATATCAGATAAAATGCAATATAAACTTTTAAGTTTGGCTTAATTATAATTTATAAATATTGTTTACTTAAACATTTTAAGTTGGTTTAATTAAATGTTTTGAGGTAATCGGTGTCTACAAAAATTTTGAGTATTCTGAACTTATCGGGTTTTACAGTGTACTATATTATTGTAGCAGTTAAAAAAATAAAAATACATGCATTTTAATAATAACATTAACCATGTGACTCTAATTATATAAACATACAAAAATAGAATGGGTTGTTGATAATATAAGGTATAATATTTTTCAAAAGTTTGGTGTCAATAAGATTTTCTCGTCTTTAAAAAAAAAAATCATACTTTAATACTTTTATTCAGCAAGGACACAATAAATTGATCACAAGCGACAGTAAAGATGTTAATGTTAAAAAAAGATTTATATTCAAAATAAATCCTGTTCTTTTGAACTTTCTATTCATCAAAGAATCCTATAAAAATATTACATTTGTATCATGTTTCTTGAGCAGCAAATCAGTAGCCTATATTAGAATGATTTCTTAAGGATCACATGACACCAAAGACTGGAGTATGGCTGCTGAAAATTCAGCTTTGCCATCACAGCAATTCATTACATTTTAATACATTCAAATAGAAAAGTTATTTTATATTTACACTGAACTAGTCATACGATGTTGGTGTTTGCTCACTGGCCTACAAGTCTGCATGATATTTTGGTCTTATGATATGTTTCAGTCTATGTAAATCTAAGATATTACTTGTTGTCTGTTTTCCAAGTTTAAATCTTAAGTCTAAGAAATGTAATAGCACACCAACCAGCAAAATGATCTGTAGCATAAACAGTGTGGGGCAAGTAAAAATCCTCCACTTTAGCTTGCTGGTTTTATGAGAGCTTCATTCTTAAAGGCTTTGAGAGTGGAAATGAGGTTATGATATTTCGCCACAGAAGCGCTCCCTGTCTGTCTCCTCCAGCAGAGCTTCAGTTCAGAGGAGCCTGTTAGTTTTCCCCCCAGAGACCTTCAGATAATGACACCCCTCAGTCTCGCGCCACATACGTCGCTCCCCTCGAGCTGACACATTGCATAACAGCCCTTTGTCTCAAAGCAGCATTCTGCTTGAAGCTCCTAGTGGAGGCTTTCGTCATATCAGTGCATCCTGTTATATAATCCTGTAGCTTTCCTAATCTGTTATCTTGTGATTTTGACAGGCTGATGACTCTGACCCTCATTAGCATACAGGCTTCATAACATTTCTGCGCACATATAGGCTACAGCGCGCCTGCTTCAGCTCATGACTGTCAGAGGATAGTTCAGTCACAGAAGCCACATACCTACAGTGCTGCAAGTGTCCTTTTCATAAATGTGAACAACTCAGTTTAATGGTAAAAGACTGCAAAAATGAAGAAGCTAATTGGTTTCCGTACTACATATGGTGAATAACTGTAATAGATCTAACCGTACATTTAATGTAATTTTACAGTAAAATACAGTAAAAAGTCATTGTATAGTTTAATTTACAGTAGAAAAAAACTTAAATTAACATTCCATAATTTGTATATAACACTTGATGTATTTTCGTTGAAATAACTGTTCTCTTTCATAGGTTCACTCGACGCTGCGTCACTTTAATGACGTAATGGGACGCCCTCTGGGTGTGCCGATTGTCTGAAGCCCTTATAGAATCACGCCAATTGATTGGCTGATGGCGCGCACGTCGCCCCACCTGACGTAGTCACCTATATTAGCGCGCGCGCGCCATCTGCTCCTCAGATTTCTCTGCCTTCACGAAGCGGCCATTTCATGCCCTTCAGTTATCGATTTTTCTGGCCCAAAATTCTAGGATTCAGTCGATATTTACCTCAGCACTTCAGCGACCGCGGATTGTGGAACTTTGTTCTCCTTGTGGTGAAGTGTTATGGAATTCCGACGTTGCCCACCGCCGTGCACTCGCTTCATCGCGATCGACGATCCCCACAGTAAGTGTGTTAAATGTCTGGGATTTCCTCACGCACGCGACGCGGTTCAGGGGTTCTCTAACTGTAAATATTGCGATAACCTCCTTCTCAAAACCCTCCGCTCAAGGCTCGCAGTTTTTGAGAGGGAGTCATCCGTTTTTCCCCGTCGCGCTCCCGAGGCCGCGCAGGCCTCTCTTGGATCCGCGACCTGGGGTTCGGATGTAGAGCTCGAGGATGTGGAGTGCGAGCAGACGGGCCTCGCCCTTTCTCTCCCTCTCTCCCCCGAGCACGTGCGCGGGACTCCGCCTGTGGAATACTCGCATGATTATCTCTGTCCCAGCCCGGAGGCACGCGATGCGGTTTCCTTCGGACTGGAGGATGTCATTTTCACTGCAGCATCCGACTCCGAGGATTTCGGTGCTACAAATACTGACAACGCTCTCCCGCCAAGCGGCCAGGAAGCGCAGCCATCAGCGGCATATGACGAGCTCGTGGATATACTCGCGCGCGCTACACAGAAGCTCGCGATCGAGTGGCCGGATGAACCCCGCGAAGCTCAATCTTCTCGGTTGGATGAGAGATTCCTCAGCGGCCCTAATTCTAGGCCTCCACGGAGGAAGCTACCATTCTTCAGTGATCTACACAGTGAGATTTCCAGATCCTGGAAGCAGCCGTTCTCAGCCCGCCTAACTAACACGGCAGCCGCTGATTTCACCAACCTCGTGGGTTTTGAGTAACAGGGCTATTCCGCTATTCCCGCGGTTGAGGACACGCTGGCCACTCACCTCGCGCCATCTTCAGCTCCCTCGTGGAAGTCCCGCCCCCTTCTTCCCACTAAGCCGTGTAGGACCACTTCTGCCCTGATTGGCAAATCCTACATGGCGGCTGGTCAGGCTGGCATGGCCCTTCATACTATGGCCATTCTCCAGGCGGATGTATTGAAGGAAATGGACGAGGGCACCGGTTTGACACCAGAAGCTGTAAAGGAGCTTCGTAAAGCCACGGATTTGGCGTTACGGGCTACTAAACACACAGCTCGCGCTGTAGGGCGCTCTATGGCGGGCGCGGTGGCGGCGGAGCGCCACTTATGGCTCAATCTCACTGAGATTCGCGATAAGGAAAAAGTTTTCCTTATGGACGCTCCGATTTCCCAGTCCGGATTGTTTGGGGAGGCGGTTAATACTGTGGTTGAGAAGTTCAGATCTGCAAAATCCCAGTCTGCCGCTCTTAAGCAGTTCATGCCGAGGAGAGCGAGGGACGCTCCTTCCCCCTCCCCCTCTCAGTCCAGAGATCGCCCCTCTTTCAAAAGAGAGTTTACCGCCCGGGCTGGGGAGCTCGCGGTCGTCCATTTCCTCGTCAACGTCCTCACAGACGCATCGACCCAAAGCGGCCCAGCAACCTTCTGCTTCGGCCACTTCGAGTCGCTCCTGACCCTCCGGTCAGAAAAAGGGGAGCTGCAGTTCACGACCGGGGCTGGGTCAGACCGCGCAAGTGTTTCTGCCCGCCCCCCACCAGCTCTCCCTATCCAGCTCTGTCATTTGCGCCGCCCAGCGCGCTTCGGAATACAGAACCGACTCTATCCTCGCCTTTTCCGGCGCTGAAGGAAGGAGACGCTGTCTGCTTTCTCCCCTCACGTCTGATTGGCTCACCATCCGCCGCTCGTCCAGACGGAGACACATCCGGTCTTCTCCGGGAACCAGAGCGGCCCAGCCTTCCACTGCCTACTCCGCGCCAGGACGCCACGTGCTCTCCTCTGCGGATGGCCACACCCCCCTCAGAGGTCCAGCTCGACACCCTAACTCAGGTATGTCCACCGCACCTCATCATACCTCCCACTTTGTCAAATTTCTTCCACGAGTGGAAGCTTTTGCCAGGGATATCATCCTGGGTCCTCCGCACGATTCAGTCAGGCTACACGCTTCAGTTCTGTCGCAACCCTCCTCGCTTCGACGGGGTCGCTCAGACGGTAGTAAACAGCGCCTCTCAGGCTTCTGTGCTACAACAAGAGCTCTCTTCTCTCCTCCTAAAGGGGGCAATAGAGGAAGTTCCGGCAACAGAGGAGAAATGTGGCTTCTTCAGCCGTTATTTCCTTGTTCCGATGAAAGACGGCGGTCTGCGTCCCATCCTGGACCTCCGCCGCCTGAACTTCGCCCTCTACAAAGGGAAGTTCAAGATGCTAACGCTAAAGACTATCTTGTCTCAGATACGTGCGGAGGACTGGTTTGTCACTATAGACCTGAGAGATGCTTACTTCCATATTCAGGTTGTCAGACGACACAGGAAGTTTCTCAGGTTCGCCTTCAAAGGGAAGGCTTATCAATACAAAGTCCTTCCCTTCGGCCTTGCCCTGGCACCAAGGACGTTCACGAAGTGTATGGATGCTGCTCTGGCCCCGCTGAGGCTCCAGGGCATCCGTATTCTCAATTACCTGGACGACTGGCTCATTCTGGCCCACTCCAGGGAGTTAGCCTGTCATCACAGAGATGTCGTTCTTCGACACGTTCAATCTCTTGGCTTGAGAGTGAACACAGACAAGAGCGTTCTTACTCCGGCTCAACAGACCACCTTCTTAGGTGTTCGTCTGGATTCCGTTCCAATGCAGGCCCGTTTGGCCCCTGCTCGGATTTCCAGTATCACAACATGCTTGGTCCGCTTCAGGCTAGGCCATCATGTTTCTGTGGGTACGTGTCGCAGGCTCCTGGGTCTCATGGCCGCAGCTTCCCCGGTGCTTCCCCTGGGACTGCTCCATATGAGGCCCTTCCTCTGGTGGATGAAACGCTCAGGGGCTCGGTCAACAGGATCGGCCCTTCGCCTATTGAAGGTGTCACGCAGATGCTTTCGTGCCCTATCAATGTGGCGAGACCCTCTTTTTCTTCAGAAAGGAGTCAAGATGGGGGCTGTTTTCCGTCGCCAAATGGTTACGACGGACGCCTCTCTTACCGGCTGGGGTGCGGTATTCGAGGGCAGACCAGCTATGGGGATCTGGGAGGGGGAAGTTCTCTCCTGGCACATAAATTGCCTGGAGTTGAGAGCGGTATCCCTGGCCCTTCAGCATTTTCTCCCCTCACTCAGGGGGCATCATGTCATTGTCAGGACCGACAACATGGCAGTGGTGTCTCACGTAAATCGCCAGGGAGGATCACGGTCGCACACCCTGGACAGGCATGCGCGCCGACTCCTCCTGTGGTCTCAGGACAAGTTTTTGTCCCTGAGAGCAGTCCATGTACCCGGAGTCTTAAACCTCGCTGCAGATTATCTGTCGAGACAGAAGCTCCGGTCGGGGGAATGGATGCTGAACCCTCAAACTGTGTCACAGATTTGGGAGATGTTCGGGAAAGCGGAAGTGGACCTCTTTGCCTCGAAGGAGTCGTCCCAGTGTTGGCTCTGGTTTTCTCTGAGCTCTCCGGCCCCGTTGGGGATAGATGCGTTCGCGCATCCATGGCCCAATCTGAAACTCTATGCATTCCCGCCCATCAAGCTGATTCCGGCGGTTCTGTACAGAGTAAGGGAGAGTGGGGCCAGCCTCCTGCTGGTGGCTCCACACTGGCCATCCCAGACTTGGTTCTCGGAGATGGTTCTCCTCCTGGACTCCTCCCCATGAGAGATACCGGTCAGGAAGGACCTTTTGACACAACTTCAGGGCAGGATTTGGCACCCTCACCCGGAGATTTGGAAGTTGTGGGTATGGCCCATCAAGGGCCAACGACACTAAACACTGGTCTTTCTGCGGACGTTCAGGAGATCATTGCTAATGCGAGAGCCCCCTCCACAAGGAAGCTCTATTCCTCCAAGTGGAGGGTCTTTGAGTCGTGGTGCTCGACTCATGCAGCAGATCCAGTTAACTGCCCGGTTGGTTCAGTTCTGGAGTTCCTGCAGGAGAAGTTTGCAGCTGGAGCAGCGGCCACCACCCTTCGGGTCTATGTCGCAGCTATAGCTGCCGGTAGGGAGTCGGACGAAATACCTCTAGGCAAGCATAGACTGGTTTCATCTTTCATGCAAGGGGTTAGGCGCCTGAGACCAGCACTCTCCCCTAGTATTCCCTCTTGGGACCTCTCCGTGGTCCTTGAAGGGCTAACTTTGGCTCCATTTGAGCCTTTGGAGTCAGCTCCTGAGCGAATTCTGACTCTCAAAGTTGCTCTTTTGTTAGCTCTGTCTTCTTTGAAACGAGTGGGCGATCTACAGGCTCTCTCTGTTAACGGGACCTGTATGGATTTTGCTTCTGGCCTAGTCAAGGTTTCCTTAAGACCTAGGCCGGGTTATGTGCCCAAAGTTTTGTCCACGTCATTTCGCTCTCAGGTTATTACTCTTCACTTCTTTCACCCCCCTCCGTTTGACTCGGAGGAAGACGAGAAACTTAATTTGCTCTGCCCAGTTCGAGCGTTGAAGTGTTATGTTGACCGTTCAGACGGCTGGAGGAAATCTAACCAGCTGTTGGTGTGCTTCGGTGCTGGCCGCCGCGGGCTTGCCGCTTCGAAGCAAAGGGTTTCCCATTGGGTGACAGAGGCTATTTCCTTAGCTTATGAGGTGCGTGGTTTACCTTCACCTCTTGATATTAGAGCGCATTCTACCAGAGGTGTGGCTTCCTCTCAAGCACTTTTTAGAGGGGCTCTTTTGGAAGATATTTGTGTGGCGGCAGGTTGGTCCTCTCCGCACACTTTTGTGAGATTCTATAGTTTGGATCTCGACATGGCTCCGGGTTCGCATGTCCTGTCTGCTTAACCTAGTCATGCAGGTTATCTGGTGTTCTTTGAGCCAGATACGGCAGCGCTTTAGCTTGGCGTGTTTGGTATATCGTTCCCATTACGTCATTAAAGTGACGCAGCGTCGAGTGAACCTATGAAAGAGAACGTCTCAGGTTACTTGCGTAACCTATGTTCTCTGAGTAGGGAACGAGACGCTGCGTACGCTGCCAAGCTCCTCGCGCTGCCGACAGGCCTTCCTTTTCGGCAGAGAAATCTGAGGAGCAGATGGCGCGCGCGCGCGCGCTAATATAGGTGACTACGTCAGGTGGGGCGACGTGCGCGCCATCAGCCAATCAATTGGCGTGATTCTATAAGGGCTTCAGACAATCGGCACACCCAGAGGGCGTCCCATTACGTCATTAAAGTGACGCAGCGTCTCGTTCCCTACTCAGAGAACATAGGTTACGCAAGTAACCTGAGACGTTTCTTAGTTCTATTAATGTTTTTTGTCATTAATGTATGTTTGTAAAGAATGTTTAATGTATGTTCTCATGATGGTGTTTAGTGTTTGTGTGAATGACACTGTGTGCAGCTTCTGTATATTAGCATTTAAAAGCTGCTTGGGATGAGATTTGATTCATCATGTGACTTTCTCATCGCAACCTGTTTTTGGTGGTTGTTAGCAGGGGCGGATTAACGTATAGGCTAACCTAGGCTGCAGCCTATGGGCCTGCATGATCAGGGGGCCTCTGTTCAGCGGTTTTTACAAATATTTTCATATGAATATATTTTTATATTAGTTCTACATTAGGCTACTAGTGTTACTCGGCAGAGGTTTTAAAATAACAGGCAATTGACAAGCACAAAGTATGCATGACAGATTTTAGGGGCAGTTCTCATGTGGCGTCTAAAACCTGTGGAAAATGACGGTGTTCTGACGATTTGTGCTACCTCCCATTAAAGGGATAGTTCACCCAAAAATTTAAATTATCTCATAATTTACTCACCCTCAAGCCATCCCGGGTGTATACGTCTTCTTTCAGGCGAGTACAATCTGAATTATATTAAAACATGTCCTGGCTCTTCCAAGCATTATAATGGCAGCCCTAAATTTGAAGCCTTCAAATCCATCCATTATAGAAGTAATCTACACCGCTTCGGGGGGTTGATAAAGGCCTTCTGAAGCAAATCAATGGGTTTTTGTAAGAAAAAATCCATATTTAACACGTTATAAATATCTAGCTTCCACAAGACCGCCTTCCGTATTCAACTTATGAAGAAAGTGTAACGCCTCTCACGGTTTTAAACGTTTACGCTACGTCCGACGTCGTCGTCGCGCCAGTTACGCTTTTTCTGTTAGTTGTATATGGAAGGCGGTCCGCCGGAAGCTAGATATTTTACTTAAAACATATATTTTTCTTACAAAAACCCCGATTCGCTTCAGAAAGCCTTTATTAACGCCCTGGAGCCGTGTAGATTACTTCTATAATTGATGGATTTGAAGGCTTCAAATTGTGGGCTGCCATTATAATGATTGGAAGAGCCAGGAAATTTTTTTATATAACTTAGATTGTATTCGTCTGAAAGAAGAATGTCCTATACACCTAGGATGGCTTGAGTGTGAGAAAATCATGGGGTAATTTTCATTTTTGGGGGAGCTATCCCTTTAACACAGATACAGGTAGGGGTAGCACAAATCGATAGTGAAAAATGCTACCTATCAGATTGTGCTACCAGCATCATATTCATGTGGTTTGAAGCTTGAACCTAAAACGACCCTTAAAGCAATGCAAATATATTGTTGGTAGCACAATCTGATAAGTGATACAACATACGAGTCATGTGTTATTGGGTGTGCGAGTGCAGACATCCCACTCTACAAAAACACATTTCAGGGAGATGGCACAATATTTTTGGAGTAGGCCTCTGTTTTACAAGTAAATACTATTGCAGTCTTTCTTTTTCAAAATTTCACGTTTGAAAAAAAAAAATTGAAGTTTTTCTTACCTATTGTGATGTGGCTTGCTATTGCTGCCGTCTTATGTGAGTAACAGTTTGCAAATGTTAAATTTTTTGTTGCATTAGCGAACATTGTAGGGGAGAGTGGGGGACAACCTAACGCTTTTTGACTTTCTCAGTTTGTGTAAATCCACTTAGGGTTCAGAGTATTTATTTTTTCCTACATTAATTTCACACGTCTAGTACAATTATGTGGCTTTGTTTCATTAATACAGTGTATACTGTATGGTATCATGTGTACAAGTATCCCACACAAAAGAACAAAACAAAAAACACTCATGTACAATACAATACAAAAGTCCCAGATAAATGACAAAATTAATATACATTGCAAAGAGACACTGAGAACAAAAAACAAAAACGTTTTGATATTCCTCGTTCAACCCAAAAGGCGATAAAGTATTTAAAGTAAAAATCCAAAAACTCTCACATTGCAACAGTTTTCTCTCAAAATCTCCTCCTCTTGTCGGTTTATGTACCATCTCTATACCAACATATTATAAGGCACTAACATTATGGCCCGCTTGTCTAAAGTGTAACGCTACAGGACTGTACACATCTCCCATCCTAATATTGCTATGGTGTTCACTAATGCGAACACATAATGATCTAGAAGTTTTGCCAACGTAAGCGAGACCGCATGGAAAACGTATAAGCTAAATCACGTGTAGATGAGCAAGTAGTTGTCCCATGTATCAAAATGTTCCGACCAGTGCAGGTGCGGGGACAATAAACAGAACAGTTCTCAGGGGCAATTTTTGAAGGGAACACAAATGATACAGCCGAAATCGTACTTGTAAGGATATGTGTACCAAAAAAAAAAAAACGTGGGCAGGTTGCTTAAATTATGGGTTCATTAGCCTATTATTCTTAATGAAAAACACAGCAAGAAAACAGGGAAATGACACACTCCCTTAAATAGCCGCTTTTACATTTCGCTTTGAAACCAAATCTTCCGTGATCATTTTGTCTATCAGCTGTTTGCTCTCGTGATGAATGAAATCTGACTCCTGCTGCGTTTGTGCTGCGACTCTCGTTTGAGCTCGTGCTGTATTGAGCAGACACGTTCAGTTTTTAATTGTTGTGTCTGTTCTCTAATTGAACTAAATTATTTTATTACAAAAATATTTTGACAATAAAATACAATTATTAACTTTTTCAAATAAAATAATGGCATTTTTAAATCATTAAAAATAAACAAATTTTTGAGTTTGACAACAAACACCACAAAACACAGCTATACAGCATAGTTCAAAACATTAAAAAAAATCAATAATTTCTGAACATTGACTCTCAGTCATTATTCACTTTTTTCTCATGGTTTTTCAATAGAATTCATAAAAGTATAGAATAGAATAGCGTAGTTCTAATAGGGCTCATTGTAATGCTGTTACATGTCTAGTCTGTTTTGCTTGTCTTTGGGTTTGTTCCTTTGTCCTGTTTTCCCGCCACTCCCTCATCATTGTCATTATGAGTTCATTCTGTTCAGCTGTGTCTTGTTAATTACCTTGTTTGCCTCTGTGTATTTATGCTGCGTTCCAGGCAGGTTTTTGAGCCCGTAAGTTACAACTTCAAACCACGACTCACGACTTTGTAGTGTTCCAGGCAAAGTCACGCCAAACTGCCTGAGTGCAAGGAATTGTGTGGTAGTTAGATGTAAACAAAGCATGGCGGACCATACGGGGTGTATGCTCATTTACAATCATTTCTATCGTCAAAGGACTCCTTGCTTATTTGAGGGAAACGGAGGAGAAAAACGGTGCAGACGGCAAGAAAAGCTATTATGCCTTTTATTTTACGTTATTTGTATATTTGTTTCATAAACACTGCATCCGTAGGACGCTGCCATTGTTGCTTTGCGGGCTATGTGACGTCAAAACTCGTAACGGAGTACATCGATCTAGTACGAGTTCACGGGTGGGAAGTCACAGGTTTGGCTGCCGTTCCAGTGCACTTTCACAGGTAGAAGGTTGGAAAAACACGGGTTACGGGTTGACGGGAATGCGGCATTAGTTCTGTTTCCCCTCAGTGTTTGTCTGTTGACGGTCCCATATACTGGTGTGTTTGAGTGTTCCTGAGTTTATCTATTAATGTTTCTGTTCCAAGTTTTCCTTCTCCTTCGCGAGTTTATATACACTAGTTTGTAACAAATGCAGTGTTACAACATGCCCCACCTGCTCAACTGGGATTAACCACGGCTTGTGTTTGCTGCTGGTTGGATCAGCATTAAAGAACTCTCAACTGTTAAATAACAGATATAAGATTAAAATATCAGATTTGTCTCTATGGTTAAATAAATGTGATATCTTCCAAAGATTTTCATTTTGGCACCATTTTTTCTCCAAGTAGTGTTGATATGGCAACTAGTAAATACACTAAGTTTCATCATCCTGGAACGTGTCGAAAGTTTGAAACCATGTGTTACAACTAGCCCAGCGTTAGGTTGTGCCCTGCTCACCCCTAGTTGCAACTTTAGCAGGAGCCCTGCTGAGTGAAACAGGACATTCGGTGAGAAAATGTACTTGAATTTATCCATCATGATTTGAAGACTTCATAAGCAGAATGTAACCAGGCCTGAATTCAAATTTGCTAAAACAATAGCTAAATTTCTATTTGACCAATGCACAAACAAATTGTTCACAATAAGACCAGGAAAGTTCATTAAGAAAAAAGGTAATGAAGGTCCATTGATTTAATGTTGACGTATGAAAACGTATACAACAGCATTAAATACAGCCGTGCTGTTGAGCTCTGGTTTGGACTATAAATTGATCTCCAAGCCAAGGGGGAACACCTGCTCAGGGCATAGAGTTTGATGCTAATTACTTCCATTAGCATTCGAGAGGAAGCAACATGAATAATTATTGATATACCAGAAGTAGAGCACAAAATAAAACCTCCAATCTAAATCCAAAATCTCAGTACAAGCAAGTCTAATATTTAGACAACGCGCTCAAGAATCAAACCAGACCCGTCAAGGAGGCACATCTCCAACGACAGCTTACACAGATTGTTTGAGCAGTTGCAAATCAGCATTTCTCCAGGGTAGAGACAGAAAATAATTGAGATGTCACCAATGTTTTCTCTGAAACCCTACAAGCAACAACAGGTCAGGTAAAATTTCACAGCACCCATAATGGGATCGTAGGATGATTGAGGTTCAAGACTTTTCATTGTCAGCAACGTAAAGCAAGTCTGAAATACAAAGAGTGCATAAATCACAGTAATACAGTGAAGCTTTTCTTGGCTGCATTTTTTAAATTTCTGTCACGTCACAAACAAGGAAACTGGTGCAAGGACTCATGTGCAGAGAAATGAATATTTATTTAACAAAATAAAACATAAACACAAAACCCACAATCAGAAAACACATAAACTCAAAACATACCAAATACAGTGGAAACAGGAGACGTCGACAATACAACGATACCACACAGACTGCAAACACAAAGGAACTTAAGAAGGGGACAAATGAGGTGGGTAATGAGGGAACACAGGTGGGGCAAATCAAACCAATAACAAGATAACAAGGGGGGTGGGAACTAGACAGAGACAGGAAAATAACAAACCACCACGTGCTACACGAGACAGGACAGGCATGTGACAATTTCTGCTCTAACAAGCTCCATAATGGACCCTTTTTTACAGACTGTTATGGCACGTTTCCACCGTTATCAGCACCGCAAATCTAGTAACGTTTTTTATATTCTCATTTGTAAAAAATTCGATATACATTTATAACGCTATACTTTGTGTTATATTACATTGGCAGTAAATTACAATATTTGAAAAATGTGACATATCCATTATGGTACATAAGGGTAAGACTATAGATGGTACAAAATCTAATTTTAATACATTTTAAGAATGATTAGGCTCTTCTTAATTTTGTCATTTTATCGGATCATTAAAAGATTTAGTCAGGCAAAACAGTTTTGAGGTTAATTGATTGAACTTTGTGACTGGAAAATGGTGATCTATGACAGTATTGTGTTGAATATGAAAGGTGTTAGTGTCTGTTTGTTAATGATTTGTGAACGCATTCATGTTTTTAGATTTGTAGTGTAAAAAATATATATATTTTGAAAACTAGACCAATAGGGTGAAATGTCTCTTGCTGCCACCTAATGGTGTAACCCTGGTGAAAATTCCTCACCAACACGCATACTTCTTTTAAAATAAATACCAGGTGATATTATTTATGTAAAAAAACAAGAAGAACACAACAAGAAATAGACAAGCAAACAATTTAGTCAAAACTACAAAGGCAGCGCTCAAGTATAGCATTAAAGTCAAATGAAAATAAAAAAAGTTATGAACCCTAACTTTGCCCTCAGCCAAAATGATTTGCCTAGGAATAAATCATAGATTTTGATTTATGAGACCTAAAATGGCCTATCAGATATCAAAACAAATTATACTATGCTTAGCCACTACAGAGACATCAAAGCCAGCGGCAAATGTCAGAAGGACTTGTCGAGACAAGGCGTTCTCTGCAGGGTACATGAATGCTGAATGGACCTCACAACTCTCAACTGAGCAAATGTTCAAATAGGTGCTCTCGTTATACAGTTTTTCTCAATAGTTTTAGCATTCTCTAAACTGTAAGTTCTATTGCATGTCTGCAAAATGTAGTAACTCACCCAAAACATTTACTTCATGCTTCAAAAACAGTTATAGTGTCAGTAAATTGGCCAATGGCACCAAAATAAGAAGTGGTGGCAAGTGACACACTTATTTTGTGTGTGTGTGTGTGTGTGTGTGTGTGTGTGTGTGTGTGTGTGTGTGTGTGTGTGTGTGTGTGTGTGTGTGTGTGTGTGTGTGTGTGTGTGTGTGTGTGTGTGTGTGTGTGTGTGTGTGTGTGTGTGTGTGTGTGTGTGTGTGTGTGTGTGTGTGTGTGTGTGTGTGTGTGTGTGTGTGTGTGTGTGTGTGTGTGTGTGTGTGTGTGTGTGTGTGTGTGTGTGTGTGTGTGTGTGTGTGTGTGTGTTGCGTGTTGCTATTTAACAAAGATTCCATGTCATAAATATGTATAGAATATATCATGTCTGACAGACTTTGATCACTGAATGGATCCTTTTGTAATGGCTCACACGATGAAAGAATGTTCATAAGTTGTGAAGAGTTTCACATCTGCCGAAACAAATGCAATTTGCATAAATCAATAAGAAATTATAATCTGATGTGAACAAGAAACAAATTAAGACATCTGAATTTATTGTTTTGAGAAAGAAAAAAAAGTCTAATTCGAGAATTGAGCCAGAGCGATTGAGAAAAACTGTAAAGTCAATTGAAAATATAAAAAGTTATGAAACCTCAAAATGATTTGCCCGGGAATAAATAATAGATTCATGAGACCTAAAATTGCCTATCAGATATCAAAACAAATTATATAATTTTTAACCATTACAGAGACATCAAAGCCAGTGGCAAATGTCAGAAGGCTGTTCTCTGCGGGGTACATGAATGCTTAATGCCCGATCTTCTGAAACTCACAACACTGAAAACATCTGAGCAAATGTTCAAATAGGTGCAAAACTGTATACCGATTTCTCAATTGCTTTGGCACAGTTTTTGAAACAGTCTTAACATTCTCTAAACTTCAATTATCTCAACTGTTTGCTGGAACATCAGAACTCTATTGCATGTCTGCAAAATGTAGTAACTCACCCAAAACATTTAATTCATGCTTCAAAAACCTAGTTATTATATCAATAAATTGGCCAATGGCACCAACAAAAAGTGTTTTTGTCATTGTGTGAGCCGTCAAAATGTTTTTCATGGTTTGTTGACACAAACTGCTTTCTAGTGCTTTCTGCTTCCAGTGGAGTGACGCTAAAATGGGGAAATGTGCGTTTACGTGGTCAGTTAAAAGACGCGATGCAGCGTTTTGTACCAACTGGAGATTGACTAACCCCCACATACAGTGCATTACAGTAATCCAGCCGAGTGGTACAAAGGCATGGATTACGGTCTCAAAGTGTTGCCCTGGAAGAAATGGCTTTATTTTGGCCAGCTGCCTCAATTGGAAAAAAGCTTGATTTAACAACTGCCCTGATCTGAGTGTCGAGTTTAAGGTCAGAGTCGACACCCTAGATTAGTGATGGTTGGCTTGATGTACTGGACCACAAATCAACAGGAGGGGTCCCAAAAACCATCACTTCTGTCTTTTTTGCATTGAAACTTAAAAAGTTAAGAGCCATCCAGGCTTTTATGTCGTCAAGAAACTGGAGTAGCGATCTGAAAGTGTCATTCTTTTTAAGAGGCACATAGATCTGGCTTTAATCCGTGTAACAGTGGAACATGCCATGCTTCCTAATTATGGAACCAAGCGGGAGCAAATAGAGAGAGAAGAGAAGAGGGCCTAAAACTGAGCCCTATGGGACCCCACAAGAGAGAGGACCAGAGGAGGACCACAGCTGAGACAGAAAGTCCGACCTTCCTAGTCCAACCGTCTAGCTGAATGCTCTTGTGTATGACTCTGAGCTTGTAAATACAGATTCAGAGAGTAGGTAAAAATTGACAGGGAAAAGTCAATGCTGTAGTACACAAAAATAAAGTGAACATTTGTATTTATACAGTACATTTGTTTGTGCAGAAATGTGTTGCATGTAAACTGAAATTTCACAGTAAATTTTTACTCACTCTATTATGTCTTTGTCTAACATATACATATTCTTACATAATATTCCCATTGCTCTTCCATGACAAGAATTTTCAGTTTACATGTAACATATTTCTACAAAAATATGTATTTTTTACAGTATTTATACAGCACTGATGTAGCTGCCTCTGTTTGGTGGTGATTGTGCTGTCAGCAAACTACACACACACACACACACATGTTGGGTTTTCATGTTTTATGGGGACTTTCCATAGGCGTAATGGTTTTTATACCGTACATACCGTATATTCTATCCCCCTACGCTGCCCCTGCCCCTAAACCTACCCATCACAGGAGACATTCTGCATTTTTACATTTTCAAAAAACATCACTTAGTCTGACTTATAAGATGTTTTCCTCATGGGGACCTAAAAATGTCCCCACAAAGATAAGGATTTCAGATATTGCCATCTTTGTGGGGACATTTTGTCCCCATAACGTAGGGATTACCAGTCCACACACACACATGCACACACGCACGCACGCACGCACGTGTGTATATATATTATATACACACACATGGATTTTGATGACAGCACAATCACAACCCTTTCTGAACATAGAGGACAATTTGCCAATTAACATTACAACATTACAAACATTCCATATCATAAATATTTATGGAATATCTCATGTCTGACAGATTTTATCACTGAATGTATAATTTTGCATGTGATGGTTCACACGATAAAAGAATGTTTAGAAGTTGTGAAAAATTAGGGGTTTTAGAATTGAGCCAAACAACAACAGAAAATAACTGTTACCAATGATGAACAGTTCAAGCGCTGATAATGGTGAAATTTCAGCACTCGTTGAAAGCCTCTCAGCCAATCAGATTTGAGGACCTGGACTAACTGTTGTATGATATTCAATAACTCCATGAGTTGAACCTACATTTCAGACATCTTTGCTATGTATTATAACATACAAAAATGTCAGGAGGGGATATCTCTTTTAATGACCGATTAAACCATCAAAATATGAGGAAAATATTTAATATTTTTTAAATATTTTAAATATGAGGGAAGAACAAAACAGTAAACTTTGTAAAGGTATTTAGCTGACAAAAAGGCAAACTATAGGTTTTAATTTTACTATCCAAAAAAATGCATGGAAAAACAAAAATCGCTCACAGGAAATAGCCTACACTGACTACAACATAATCAGTCATTATTTGAACAATCAAATAATGAAAGCAAAGAATTTTTAGGGAATGTCACAGAAAACCCTGTAACATTGCCATTTTGTCTCAGTCTGCCTAATGGCACAGACAAGTACACTCCATCTTACTCATTGATTTATTGTAGGTTATTTGAGTCTGGAAGTGTGACAAGAATCGATTTTACTTTTGTTGAGGTGACTAAGTGGGAACTGTCGATAACCACGGCTAACTAATCATTTTGCACCCCCTCTGTTGGCCAAACACATCGACTAAACCTTAAATGACACAAGCGTTTTTCCCCCCATTCACCTTCTCACCAAACAATTATGAGCATCAGCGTCAAAGGGCATTGATTTACAGCAGGAAACGACACTCCTGTGGAGCAGTGAGTCGGCTTCAAGATTGCCTGATGTGGGTTTCACATATAGAATCTGTATTTAAGATGTGAGTATAGTTACTGACTAGGTCCAAAATGCTGCCTTCTCAGATTATATCTGGAGGTAGGAAAGCATCAAAGCACATCCAAATCTAATATTTGTGAAATATCCTATCTTCTACAATGCCTGGCTGATTTTTGAATGCTGCATTATATGATAACCATCCTGTTCATAGAGTTTGGCAGTTGGTTAAAGAAGAAAAATGCAGTTTGATGGAGCATTTAGTTTATAAATGTCCATTTATTTCATATATTTCACATATTTCTTCAGAGAAATAAGGGTTATAGTCATTTAAAGCTCACTTGATTTTTTTCTAGATCATTAGACATGATGTTTTTGGTGCGTTGGAAGCTGGTCAGAAAACTTTTTCTAAGGTATGTCTGTAGAAAAATCAGGTAAGTCTCTTTGCAAACTATGCATAGTTGTAGCTATATTGCTACTTTATTGTATGATCTGACAAATTGCAAAGTATACATTTTGTTCCTAATCATTGCATGATCTGACTCATATGCATTGATGGATAGCTCTGATATTAACCCTCAATCTGTCCTTGGGGTCAATATGACCCCAATCGACTTTTCATTAGTTAAAAAAAATGGTTCCCTTCATCTCTGAGGAATAAAACTTTGTGACTTTTCCTACTTTATCTATATATACATACACAAAAAAACTGGGCTTGATTCGGTTGTTCTGAAGGTATGTAAAAAAAATGTTACTTAATGTTGTCTTTGGGGTCTATATGACCCCAATTGAAAATGAATGGGAAATGCAAAAAAAAGACTTTTTTTTCCATTTGTCCAAAAAAAAAAATCAATAAACCCAGCATAAATCTGAAAATGTTTACACCGAAATGAAGGATTGGTACTTGAGCACAAATGCAATGCAGAAATTACATGCTCACACACACACACACACACGTGCGCACACACAAACACACACATGTAGGACTGCCACAGAGAGCATTTGTATAGAATTTGGCAAATAAAATCAGCCACAAATGTAGAAAAAAGATATAAAAGGGTGAGGCCTAATGCCCAAACATGCACACACACACACACACACGCAAACACTCTCTCTCTCTCACACACACACACACACACACACACACACACACACACACACACACACACACACGCATAAAGACCATAGACTGTAAAAAAATGATAAAGAAACATTGAGACAAATACACTCACTCTCTCACACACACACACACACACACACACACACACACACACACACACGCATGCACGTTCACACACACACACACACACACACACACACACACACACACACACACACACACACACGCACACGCACACGCACAGACACACACGCACAGAGACACATGCACACATGCTCGCTTGCTTGCTCTCCCTCTCTCACTCACACACACACACACACACACACACACACACACACACACACACACACACACACACACACACACACACGTGTGCACGCACGCACGCACACACACACACACTCAGAGAGAGCAAGAGAGAGATCAAATGGAGATGAAAACAACTGACCTTTTCCACTTTGAGAAAGTTTATGTTGAGATGTAAGAGTTGCATATGTGTTTTGAAAACATAGTTGTTCCCACGCAAAATAAATAAAAGAGTGCCTTTGGTGTCCTGCACGTGGATCATTCTGTGCTGGCAGTATGGCAAAGAGGTAGGCCTACACACTTCTTGAGACCCTGGACTATGTGCTGAATTCCAAAAAATGTGCTGAAAACTGGAAGACCGGGGACTCTGAGCCAGAGGATTGCTATCCCTTTTACCCGTTTATTTCTGGATAATTCTGTTGGTTTTATTTACACATTATTTATTTTATCTACATTCTAAAGTTAAATTATTATTTTTAAAATCAATAATATGCAACTATAATCTGACTCTGAGTCTTTTGACCTTTAGGTGTGGCTTTTGTGGCCTTTATAAACAAGGTGGCCACATCCAGTAAAATGAATGGGTTTCAATGGCCCTCTGGTGGTCAAAACAAGTTATTGCTTAAACTGTTATACCCATAGGAATAAATTCAACCACCAGATGGCAGAATTCTACACCCAACACCTAGATCAATATCCAGAAACAATTTAAATTAAATTTAGATCATCATTTAAGTGATTAAGTGATCCATTGATCATTTAAGTGATAAGCTGCGGTGGGCTCAGTCCGTCGATCCTCTTCATCTGGCTGGATCGGGAATGGGGCTGCCGGTATCCTCGACGGTGAATGGTGATCTACACCCACCAGTACCCACTCCACATGTCGCAAAGCTCCCTCGAGCAACCTCCCCGGACAACTGAGCACATGAGGCGGCATTGAGACCGACACGCAGGAACGTGCACAGGCAAACCACGGGAAGATGGTTTTTTTAATGGGCGAGATCCAAAAACTCTCTAAATGTTTCTTGAGGGAAAGAAAAAGATAAACATATACTCAAATTCAAATTCAGATGTCAGAAGTTTTCATTTGATTGAGAACGCAGCTTGAGACACTTCGAACCAAACGATCAGTGAGAGCAATGGTAGGCTACACCTGAGCAGAACAAATGTGTCTCTGTTTTTAAATTCAAAAACCAAAAAGCACATGTTCAGAGGGAAAAGTCAGAGGGTTAGTCTTTGTTGTAGCATTATGGGGCTGCATCCGAAATCCAAATGCATTGCAAGGTAGGAAGGCATCAGGGCATGTACGAATCCAAAGTTAGCTAGCTTCACTTCCTGTCTCCTGAGATACCTTTATCTGATTGATTTTTGAAGGCCGCATAGGGGTGCTTTTCAGTACTCAAAATGATGCTTCCTCGCTCCTCTGTCCTCCTGCCTGTGACCTGGAAACCACTTGAACTCAGCCATCTTGAAGGACATGTCAATTCTCTATTTGCACCTTGAGGAGCGAGGAAGCTTCCTGAGGAGGTACACGTGTATCCTTTCCTCACATACTAATGGGTGGACCTTAAATGCGAGGAAAGGAAACAAGGATATTCAAATAAGAAATGAGAAGCACCCTGCCTTTGAGAAAGATAGTGTCTGAATTTGTGGTTGGTGGTCAGTTTGTGTGTAATGGTACGTGTTTGACAAACGTTTTCCATTTTTGATGTCATTTCTAGCAAGTAATGATTATTGGAGTAAATAAATATTCTAACTCAGCCATCTTGAAGGACATCTCAATTCTCTAACTACAGCGAGGAAGCTTCCTGAGGAGCCATAAGCGAGGAAATGCAGGTGCATCCTTCCATCGCATCCTGTGGGGAGCGGAGCTGAGATGCGAGGAAAGGAAGAAACCCTGGGTGCTTCTCATTTCTAATTTGTGCATCCTTGTTTCCTTTCCTTGCGTCTCGGCTCCATCCCCCAAAGGATTCAATGGAAGGTTGCAACGAAAGAAAATGAGAATGGAGGAATCGAAGGAAATCTTATTTGTATATTGGAATATTCTTAATCGCTCAAGGGATCTACCCTCTTTGTGTTGAAGTTTGGTTATTTAAGAAATTCATAACAAATAATGAAAAAAACACAAGATGCCCTGATGAAATATGTGAGATGTATGGCGGTGGTAAAAAAAATAAAAATTAATGAAATTGTTTATGACAGATGTTAAGGGGGAGGAGAATTTATACATGCATTAGGTTTCTCGACAAGAAAGACTCCTGGAAGTGTCCTCACTCCTTGTTCCTCGCATCCTCATGGTCCAATTAGAAAATTGAGACGTCCTTCAGGATGGCTTTCTTTGATTGGTTTCCGGGTCACAGGCTTAACAGCGTGAATTCCACAACGATCTGAAACTGGAAGACTGAAAATGTTAGGGATCAAGCTGGAAATTCATTTTGATTTATTATGTGAATCTGCTATTCAACCATATCTCAAAAGTGATCTATTGAATTGTTATCTGGAGACATTAGAAGACTAGAGTGCTCTGAAGAACTTGTCAGCAGCTTGAGATGAGATGATGTATTGTGACTTTATCCTGACTGTGGCTATTATTCTTAAAAGCAGCAACAATACTCAGGTAGAACTGAGAACTGTCCTTAAGGCAACAAACTGTACCAGAATACATGTTCAAATATACTCAGTTTTAAAAGTATCCCAAGATTATTATACACATTAATGTAAGAATAGTGACAAAATTGCTAAAAGAAGCTACAAACATTTCTTTAAAAAAAAAATTCTGATGGCCAACTCACATGCTGTAACTCAAATATCAACTACTTTATGTTAAGAAAAGAGTTTTAACACCTGGGGTCTTTCATTTCTTGGCTTGTATAAAGGCAGAGCTTTCAATACAACTGAGCCTTCATGCATTTTATACTCACTTATGAATATGAATATGAAGATCAAACAACTCACTTATGACTTCTGTATAAATATTGTACATCTTTTCTTTTTTTGTACAAATGAATAGTTCAAACAACTCACATTTTCATACAGAGTAATAAAAAAGAAGAATTCGGCTACACTATTGTATTTTACAATATTTGGTTACACTTTATTTTGAAGTGTTATTGTTACAGCGTAATTATATATTTAAGCACTGAGCAATATTAATTAACTACATGTACTTATATAGGGTTAGGGGAGGATTAGGTTTTGGTTGAGGGTTAGTTGTATGTAATTGTGCATAATTTACTGCTATTACTAAGCACATGTAACATATGTAACAAGGACACATTCACATGTATGCCTGTAAATCAAGTGTATTCATGTCAACATTTGTTGCAGATGTAGATCTTAAATTATATTTAATCTGGAAAATTCCCTTCAAATTGACATGAAACGGAAGTTGTGAAAGTCTTTTCTTTCCTATTGTGACGTATATGAGTGAAGCGGCTTATTGAACAAGAAAAATGTAGGATGGGACTTGATTTTGTCCCACAGGAATTGTTTGCATCATTGAACTATTGTGGTTTGTTATCGCTTTGATCTCATGCGAGTCACGCGTCATCGGAGAAGAGATGCTGCTGCAAGAGAGAGAGGAAGTTATTTTGATTAAAGATTTCGAGGGCAAATTAAGTACAAAAATAATGATAAATCAACTGTAGTACTGCAATATTCTATAAAAAAAATCTATTTTGATTTCATGGTGACTTTAAACTCAGTTGGTATTAAGAGGTCTAATGTGTCCCAGCACAAATATTCCTCAAACCTCCACCAGCTGTCTGTACTGTTGACTCATGAAGGATGGATCCATTGATCTTGTTTACACATTTTGACCCTGCCATCTGCATGTCACCACAGAAAGATGCATTCGACCAGGCAACATTTCTCCAATCTTCTGCCGTCCATTTTTGTCGAGCTTGTGCCCAGTTGGGCCTCAGTTTCCTGTTCTAACCTGACAGGAGTAGAACATGACAAACATCGCAATGCATGATTATTTTTGCTACTGTCGTCATCCTGTCAGCTTCAACCATACTGACCTTTCTCATTAAAAAAAGCAATTTAGCCCACAGAACTGCCACTCACTAGTTTGTTTTCACACCATTCTCTGTAACAAGGCGCTTGCACGATATACACTACCAGTCAAAATTTTGGGATGATTAAAATGTTTTTTTTTTAAAGAAGTCTCTAATGCTCAGCAAGGCTTCATTTATTTGTTAAAAAAAAAGATGGTCATGTAATGTTGTAATATTTATTTAAAATAAAAAATAGAATGTTCCATCAGAAATCATTTTAATATACCGATTTGGTGCTCAAGAAACAATGTTGAAAACAGTTGTGCTGCCTAATATTTTTTTCAAGATGATTTGCATTTATTTGAAATATGTAATATTTTAAATGCCTTTGCTGTCTCTTTTGATCAATTTCATGCATCCTTGTTGAATAAAAGTACTTTCTCTCTCTCTCGTATCACAATTTCCACAAAAATATTAAGCAGCACAACTGTTTTTAACAATGATAATAGTAAGACATTTTTCTTGAGCAGCAAGTTAGCATATTCAAATGAAGGATCATGTGACACTGAAGACTGGAGCAATTATGCTTAAAAATCAGCTTTGCTATTCACAGGAATAAATAAATGTAAAAGCTCTAATATTTTGTAATACATTTCAAAAGCTCTAATAATATATATAATTTAAAGTTTAATGTGTAATGATAATATCCATGCAACGACCATTTGTTTTTGTTTTTAATGTAATGATGTATACAGCAAGTGTATTGCACCTTAAAAACACAGGAACACAACTGACATCATGTAATTCAAGGTTTAATATCCCTAAACCAGGTTTTCATTCCCTGACAAACTGCAGGACCAACAACACTCTACATACTGAAATCAGAAGAGTAAAGACAGAAAAAAAATTTTTTTCTGGTAATCAAAGACATTTAGAGAGAAACACACCGTGCCATCATTACTAAATAAATGACAAGTAAAAAAAAAATCCAGATTTTATGTATTAAATTTAAAGTTCTGTCTTAAGTGGGAAGCACTTCCACCCGCAGAAAACATTCCAGTCACACATTACACATGAAGTCAATTAACAGCTTCACAGCTGAACACTATTCTTGACAAATGGACAGAGCTTTGTTTTGTTTTTTAAAATGGAAAAGAAAAAAGAAAAACACTATCCAAGACAAGTCAAGCTTGAAAGGAAGGGAGGATCACAATCAAAGTAAAACCCAAAGGGACCATGACTGTAAGCTCTACAGGGTTATTAGATAGTTTGACTTGATAAGAAACAGAATCGGGTGAATAAAGGTTACGGACCAACAGTATTAGACAGAATATTGATCATGTCCATCGTGTACACTTCCTTACACAAGCTCAAAACACACAAACAATCACAAAAGATAAGCTCCGGTTGTATAAAAATTGACGGTTTGCAGAATGGACATGCTCAGCAGGCTTTTGGAAACCGAATGAATGACAATGAGATTCCACAACTGTGGCTCACTCATCCAGACACATCAGCTCGATGGTGAATCCCTCAGGCTCATGACATTTTCTCAAACACATACACCAGGTATATGCCTAAAAAAAAAGAAAGAAGAGAGTGTTGTTGGTCAAGGACGAGACAATGGTAATAAATCACATGCAAAATGTACTAAATTAAACTATGCTAAAATATCTGTGATCCTTTTTTTCAGGATTAGTTGAGGTTCAAAAGGAACAATTTATTTTAAAATATGAAATATTTCAAAATATATATATAGAAATAAAAAAAATCATAATGTGAATGCATTGACTGGCACTTTTCATTAATTCCTTGCTTATAAAAAATACATTTGAATGTTAGTGTACATAGCAACAGTTTGAGATTGTGTCTTTCATGAAATATTATAAGCATAAGAAATTATTTTGCTGTAACTATAGTACTGAATGCACAGCACATTCATATCCATATCCATATATTATACATGCTTCAAGGAAGGTATTAGCATGACACTACTTTTCTGTTAGTGAAGATGCAAGTAAGCTCTTTTAAAGATAATATTTTTTTCTGATGGCCAACTCACATGCTGTAATTCAAATATCAACTACTTTATCTTAAGAAAAGAGTTTTAGCACCTGGGGTCTTTCATTTCTTGGCTTGTATACAGGCAGAGCTTTCAATACAAATGAGCCTTCATGCATGTTATACTCACTTATGAATATGAAGATCAAACAACTCACTTATGACTTCTGTATAAATCTCTTACATCTTTTTGTCATGTTTTGTGAAATTAGAAAAACCTTTGAGACAACATCTGAGATGTTTCAGAAAGTTAAAGCCTCTTGCTATATCAAAAAGACAACACAGATTTCAATAAGAAGAACATCACCACGTACTTGTAGCCTCCCACTCAGACTTGCTCAAGGTTCCCTGTGGAGAAAGAGCAAACTATCAGAACAATTAACACAAAGCAAATTTTCTTAAAAGAAAGAAAAACACATTATGGCTCACCAGTGGTTGTCTAACAGCAGGAGTCGCAGCTATTTTCTTTGCATGGTCGTACTCCCCCGGGCTGTCGGACGCCAGTCGGCCCCTCTCATCCGGAGGGTATTGCTATGAGAACAAGAGAACACAAAACTGTTTGAAAGATAAGATGGTATAGTCCTATAGGCATCATTACAGATAACAGAGATAACACAAGAAAAAAACCTCAGGGATTGCAAGAGAGTCAACTCCAAAATCTGTATGATGTTTTGATACATAGATGTGGCTTGTTCATGCTGCTATACGTTTGCTAGGACGCAGTAAATGGTTGCTACAGTGTCTGTACACAGTTACCATGGTGACACTTTCAGTCGCCTGTCCATATCAAAAGAGCCAACCTCTATGTCTCTATGATTTTGTAGAGCTGAACTTTGGCGTATTCACGTCAGTGAACGGTTGCTAAGGTGCACTAAATGGTTGCTAGGGCATGGCTATACTGCTCAAAGGCTGATATGTAAAACTGCTTGCCTTTCAAGTCAAAAGAGCCCACCCCTATATCCCTACATAAATGTTCCAGTGCAGATATTTGCCAGTTAATTTTACTATACTAGGGCACTGTAAATTGTTGCTAGGGCATGGCAAAGGAAGTTTCTGTGTCACTACTTATTGGCTGGTTGCTAATCCGAGTCAAAAGAGCCCAACCACAAGTCTCTATGAGATTCTGAATTCTTCGTCAATGTTAAAGGAACACTCCACTTTTTTTTTTTTTAAATAGTTGTTAAACAGTTGAGTTTTACCATTTTTGAATCCATTCAGCCGATCTCTGTGTCTGGCGGTAGCACTTTTAGCATAGATCATTGAATTTGATTAGACCGTTAGTATCTCACTCAAAAATGACCAAAGACTTTCAATATTTTCCCTATTGGTACCGCAGCAAAGTTCCTTGATGTGGAGTGTTCCTTTAAGTCTATAGATTCTCACACAATTTATAGTCCACCAGGCGAACATTGTATGCCTGATCGTTTAGAACAGTCATCATAGCAGTATTCAAGCCAGACGATTCGATACCTTATACACGGGTGTTTGACAAAAGGTGTGTGAGAAGTTATATGGCATAATATTTACAGAAGAAAAGAAGAGCTAGAGGTCTGGCTGACAGTGAAAGCCTAGGGTAAAAATCGAACCAGTTTCATCCAGTTTCTTTTTCTATGCCAGTTCAAGGGCCCATTCTTCGTATGTGGATTACTCAGTTACCTGGATTTTACTGTTGATGATTGGACATGATCTAGGATTGTTAGATTCTTTGAAGCTCATCCTGGAGTTGCTGTCATAGCAACAAGTCTGTAAGCTCAAACCTGCTCAGGATCAGACTTATAAACATGTATTTTTAAAGGTGAAAATCTGTCTCAGCCTTTGCTACTTTCCTAAAAGAAATATGTTTTTATATACGTCATAAAAATAATTAAAAAAGGTATTTGAATATAATTATGTTGTGTAGTCTAGTCTATAGCAACCCTTAAGAAGATGTATCTACTTTACTTTAAAATTAAATTTAGTGTAGTTTATTTTATTTATTAAGGGACCATACACGACACAAATATTGTGCCAGAGTTGGCTAAATAGCTCATTTGCATCTGTGGTCCCTGGGCAGGATGACGTTAGATCAAATTACAGCATTCCATTACCAGTCCTTCCAGAAAAATGCAGCTTTTTTTGTGATTGTTGCGGGCAGAAATCCTTGATTATGCGGCACGTTTTCTTAAAAAATGCGATGGAAAATGCGGGATATTTATGTAATTTTATGCGATAAAATTGCGGGAACTTGCAAAAACTGCGGTTTGATGAAAAAAAGCAATACATCACAGAAAGTCCTGGGAATATTTAAGTTCTCATCTTGTCAAATTGAGTTACAAAAATTTAGTCAAGTTCTGTAGCTTTACAAAAGGAATGTGCTACAACTTCTGAAAAAATGAATAAATAACTTCCTGTTTTACAGAGGTAGCTTTACAAAACAGACATTTGAGTGCTTCCAATGCACAAAGTGCCATCTCTGAAAGGGTTAGTTCACCCAAAAATGAAAATTCTGTCATTAATGACTTCCCCTCATGTCGTTGGACACCCGTAAGACCTCCGTTCATCTTCGGAACAATATTTTAGTTGAAATCCGATGGCTTAGAAAGGCCTCCATTGGCACAATGCACGGTTCACTCTCAAGACCCTTAAAAGGTACTAAAGACGTCGTTACAAAGTCCATCTCACTACAGTGGTTCTACAATAACTTTATGAAGCGACGAGAATAGTTTTTGTGCGCAAAAAATAAATAAATAACGACTTGTATAGTGATGACCGATTTCAAAAAACAGCATCATGAAGCTTCGAAGCGTTATGAATCAGTGAGTCGATTCATGATTCAGATCGCGTGTAAAACTGCTGAAATACCTGACTTTGGTGATCCAAACCGCTGAACCGACTCACTGATTCATAACGCTTCGATGCTTCATGATGCTGTTTTTTGACATTTTTTTGCAACGAAAATGCGGGGATTAGGAAATCATGCTAGACCCGCATATTTTGCACATGGAAATAGGCAATTTACGCTGTATCACTATATCAATATCAAATATTGAATCACATAGAAGAACAGGGGGAAAAAATAATAATGATAAATGATCACGATTGATTTTTCTTAAACCAAAATTTAAGTTCAGTTTTAAAAATACTAAATGATGTACACTCTCTAATACACTCTCTAATATGAACAGGCACTGAATTCCATCTTTCTGCTGCTCTGAATGAGAAAGGCAGTTTTCTTTAATTTAACTGAACAGTCGCCTCTAATGGATGCCCTGGTTTCCCTAGAATTGTCTTTACAGAAAGTCACACATTGTTTAAGAGGTGGTGGCGCAAGAACATTAATTAATTTATACATCAAACACATATTTGCAAAGAATAAAAAACTGTCAAACATCAATAATTTAATTTAATTTAGGATATAATTTCTGATGATAACGCAATGATATATGAATTGCTAATTACAATAGGCTACTCTTGATATATAAAAAACAATGTACAAATACTAGAAATTGTGAATTAAAACAAAATTAGGGGAATCTTTTTTTAATTATATGATGTCATTATGTTGATGTCTTGATGCCAGCCAATCGCTGCATTGCTGATCTCATGATTTCAAGTATCGATATATATTCCCATTTCAATGGACACAAGAACAAGCAGTAATATCAGACAACTTAATCCAGATATTTTAATCAAATCCTCAAATTAGTTTAAAGAACCAAATTTGCCAGAAATCAATAATCACGATTAGATCATCTGGCATCTGTCAAATCATCTCAGATGTATTAAGCAAGGTACGCAGAACGGACCCCTGGAGCAGATATCTTCACATTGCCACTGACATGCTAATGTGATTACAGCTGATTGTGAGAGTGATTTCTTACAGGGAAAAGTGGTTTGAAGAGTGTTAAAAATGCTCAATTTGAGCTAATGTGCAGTTGTGATAGCTGCATTTAATTGAGGATTTGTGCTTGTGTGGATGCCGTCAAACTGACTGATGCAATAAAATACACTTATTTTATAAACAAATTGACTACTTCGATATTGACTTCAATTCTGAGTCATGAAACTGATGTTAGTTAAGAGTCATAAAAAATATTATGAGAATGTCCCAAGTCATCAAAACCATGGGAGCATCTTATATTTAAAGTCAACAGAAAATTGGCATTCACAGCCCATTTTACTTCCATAACAAGATGCATTTCTGAATGAAAACAGTAAATATTGTAGGGTGGTTTTTGTTTGAACTGCTGCTGTTTAAAGCTGCCATATGCCCTTTTTCAAAGTATTGATTTTGTTTTTCCCTGTCTGTCAGTAACACTGTTTAGTTCCCGTCTCTATGAAGGCCCTCCTTCCAAAAAGCGCAATGTGCTCTGATTGGCTGGCTGGACCAGTGTTTTGTGATTGGCCAACCGCTTCAAGCATTTTTCGGAAATGTCACACCCTTTACCGTGACACACTAATAATTTACAATTTTTTTCTCCATTGGGACACCTGATGGGCTTTTGGTTTCCTTGCCACTGTCGCATTTGGCTTGGATTGCTCAGTTCGGGACACTACATTTTCAACTAAATATCCAAATAAATCTAATTAGTAAACTAAATTAACCATATAAACTAAATTACTGATCTAATGCCCACAATGTCACTGTATGATAATTGAACTGAGCTAGATGACATCACCGTTTTCTCCAGAACGGATGTACGGCTGAATAAAATTATGTTGTATTATTTTCCTGTTTAACACTGTGAAGCTGCTTTGAAACAATCTGCATTGTAAAAAGCGCTATATAAATAAAGTTGACTTGACTTAATGCAACTTAACCAAGGTTTCAATAAAAACCTCAGAATCAGATCAAATTGTAAAGAGACTAAAGAATGAAGAGATAAAAATGTCTATCAACAGATTAATCAATTATGAAAAGCCATTGGCAGTCCTACACACATACCTCCAGCGCCTGCATCCACTGCATCAGAACCTTATTCTTCTCATCTTTAACTTTCTCCTCAAAGAATTCTTTGAAGGTTTTCTTGTAAACCAGACGCATGTTGTACTTTTTTGCCATTCTGGACAGAAAATAAAAAAAATAGAAAATTATTATTAAAAAGACCATCATTGATGATGTTGAATAATATGCTTTTATATGCATTTTCTAGAAGCCGAAATAAAGTTGACTACAGAACATATTCATGAAGCTGTTGCACCCTCTGCTGGTACATCAGAAAAGTAACAATCATGATGATGCAATGTGTTTTGAGATGAGATGAGACACTTACTCCTCAAACAGGGGGAAATACACCAGAAACTCTGGGACATTGACAACACCCTCCAGGCTGAAATCATACTGACAGCCGAATAGAGGGTAGTCCCCTTTCTTCTGGAAGGTCACACTGAACACTTCATTTCCAAAGCTGTTGGCATCTGACTCCTCCAAGCGCTTCCTATTAAAAAACAACCCGTTCGAAAGTTTTGGTTAACATGAATCAATGTTGATACAATGATACATGAATCAATGTTAATACTGTATTATTGAATTAATTATTGTATAATTGCAATATCCGTTATGTGGTTGACATTAGTCAAATTAAAAACAATTATTCACAATTTACAAAGACAAAGATATTTTTTTGCACACATCTCAGATTTAAACTTCCGTAGCAAATATGCTGATTGCGTTGGGAAGTTTGATTCATTTCCATGAACAAGTTCAAATCGTCCATTTCAATGAATCAGCTTAAAACAAACTGAACGATTGGTTGGCATTAAAATGCTAAAATAGAAGTCCTGGAGACTTTAAAACATTAGAGAAAAAATACATGCAATCAATAATACTAATGATTGCCATGTTGCTGTATAGAAATAAATTACATATTTATAATAAATTATAAATATTTAATATTTTTTGCTAACTGCATTTCCTACTTCATGTACAATTACACTGATGTTCAGAGGTTTGGGCTCAGTAGGGATGAAACGATTACCGGTTTCACAATAAAATTTAGTGACGGTTAGTAATATCGTTTAAAATTGAATTATCATTAAAACCGTGTGTGATTATCACGATTTTGAAAACTTGCGGTAAATCTTGTCCAGTCAGCGTCAGTCTGGTGCAGCAGGTGCAGCGCGCAAAGCTGTTTTGGAATGAGGAGAAATGGCAGAAGGCAGTGACAGCGCCGGGAGATTTTTCAGACTTCTAAAAGGACCAAATCTGAGGTGTGGTCATATTTTGGCTTTTACAAAAGTCCTGAGGGAAACTTAATCGAAGATGATCACCCTATATGCAGAACATGCCAGAAGAAAGTCGCTGTAATAGGGGAAAAACTTCAAAACTACGAACGCAAGGCAAGTGGACTTTGTCCAAAACTACGTCTGGGAAATAATAATCAGAGGCGTTCACAGGGCTGTACAGTGCGACATATCGGTCTGTGCGATGAATATATTTACCCCAGTAGCACGCGTGCGATACAGTTTAGCATGTGAGACAGAGCTCGTTTGAGTGAAGGGAGAATTTGTTTTGAGGTTAATCTAGGGCTGCACAATTGACTGAAATTAAACCAAAATCGAGATTTGTCTTTGTGAAATTATGAAAATCGCTTCAATTTTTAAATAAATAAATATATCGGTTTGCAATAAATGCTGCTCTATCTCTGCATGCACTGTGAGATGGAGTCATTGGCATTTTAGTTCGAAAAGGATCATGTGACACTGAAGACTGGAGTAATGATGCTGAAAATTCAGCTTTGCCATCACAGGAATAAATTACAATTTAAAATATATGAAAATAGAAAAACTTTATTTTAAAATGATAATATTTCACAATTTTACTGTTTTTACTGTATTTTTGCTCAAATAAATGCAGCCTTGGTGAGACTTCTTTAGAAAAGATTTTAAAAATCTTACCATTCTAAATCGTTTGAACGGTAGTGTAAATATTGAGGCAGATAAATACTAAATATACGCATCACAATTAGACCAGCCCTACAACACACTGTGCATTTAAACAGTAATCGATATAAATATAGTAAGAGTGTGTGTGATAGCTTACACCAGCTCATATGCATCTGGAGTTGTTCCGATGAAGAATCCTCCCGGCCGGAGTCTCTCACAAGCGTTTCTCAGCATGGTGTCAGCCTGCTGCTCGCTCTCGAAGGAATAATGATACACAAACTGACAGCTGCACACGTCAAACTGCAGCTCGGGGTCTCTCAACTTCTCAGACAGCAGCTCCTGAGAAAGAAAGAGAGTTTGTGACCCTGTACTGTCGTGTACAGAATGATGCTCAGTGACTTTCATGTTTCTACTTTTTGACAATGAATTGAGTCCCTCTAACGAATGGAACATGGTGTAAAGTGTCATTTTTTGCACTGCTAATAAAACACTGGCTCGTACCCTGCTGCAGTCTGCGGTGATGAACTCGGCAGAGAACGTGCGGTCGTTTGGGTGACCTCTCCGTCTGACATCATTATAGCGTTGCTGACACTGCTCAATGGACACAGCAGCGATGTCTGTGACGTGCAAACGAAGAAAAGTTATGCAGTTTACACATTTACGTACATCTTAGGCCCTGTTTACACCTGCTGTTAACATCAGTGTTGGATGGTCTGATCACAAGACATGGATAGCGCTAAATAGTGTGAATGGTCATGGTTAACAGTCGATTGATATATTGGCTGATATTTGGCATTTTTTAAATTACCGATTGGCGGCATTTAATTTTGGCAGTATACGTTTATTTCTAAACTGTTCAAAAAAAGTCAATGGTATATGTAAAAGTTTTATAGCACTAGCCTTTCTATTCTTGATTTCTAACTTTGCTGCATTATATGCAGTTGGCCACTATGCTATATTCATTATGTACTGCATGTAAAATTTGAAAATATGATTCCCAGTGCACAGACTTACCAAATTATTGAGGGCACTGTTGGATACAGTGTTTATCCTAGATTAGCAGTTCTCAACTAGGCTTGCTGCGGTGGTCTTTGTTAACGTTGTTACATTATTTGGCCACCGCTGCACCACCCCACTACTGTCGTTTTGCTTTTTTTATGGAAATAAAAACCATTTAATTCAATTGGGCACCGGACACTAGGACTTATAAACTGAAAGCATCTGCTCTGCTCCACATACAGCATGAGCTGCTGAGTCACAGCACAGTGCAGCAGGAGTCAGATTTCACTTATAACGTGAAGAGAGCAAGGAGAGATGACTGACAGGACAATGGCAGAGGATTCGGTGCGCAACAGATCAGCAGCGTCATTGACATATGCATCTTATCTTGTAAAATGTGCAGTCAGTACCCAAGCTCCCTACGCACAGAATACGTGATTGCCAATTTGAAAGAAAAAGTGAAAAGTGAGATGCCCCCAGCGTTATTGGTTATACTTATGTTGTCACAAGTTCATTTACCGGTGTAAAAATGCGCACATTTTTTATCTTGAAGGTCCCTGATCGTCCAACACAATATTCAAAGGACCCTCATATAAGCTATAATATATTGTCTGGTAAGTTTTGCCGTAATTATGACAAAGCTGCTTGTTTTCAGATATATTAAATTCATTAGCCACAATTATTTTTGTGCAACTGTTTTTTTATTAATGTCTTTAACAATTTCTTTATTTATGAAAAACACTATTGGCCCTATTATAGCGCAAAGCGATGTCAGGCGCGACGCAAGTGTTTTTTGCTAGTTTCAGCGTGATGCAGTTATCATTTTCACATCCAGCGCCACGTTGTTTGAATAGCAAATGCACTCACGCCCATCTGTTCACCCATGGGCGTGCTGGTCTGAAAACGAGGTGGGTTCAGGCACATTGTTGGTGCGTTGCCATTTTGAGGCAACTGAAAAGAAAAAAAAAGAAAACTGGTCTAAAGTATTTTTTGTGTTATTTAAATGGCGTGTTAGTAATCAGGGTTCCCACTCTTTTTCAGCAACCATTTTCCAGTACTTTTCCAGGACATTTTCAATTTTACTACGGCGGGAATAAAAGACAAGGATCATGCTTTAAATATTGCTTTAAAAGCCGTACAGTTTATTGCCATTACTTAACAATCCAGCATTTTTCAATATGAGCTCTTAATCATACATTATGACTACGGAAGCTTGTTTACACCGCAGAATAGAAAGAAAAGGTAATAGTGTTAGTGTGACTTTTTATCTCGCTATTCTGACTCTCGCAATTGCGAATTTACATATTTGTGATATAAACGCGAAAATTGTCACAATTCTTTTTTCCTCAGAATTGGACTTTATAACTTGCAACTGCAGTTTATATCTCACAATTCTGAGAAAAGAAGTCAGAATTACAAGATTAAAACTCGCAACTGCGCAAAAAAGTCAATTGTGAAGAAAAGGTCAGAATTGCGAGTTTATATCACGCAATTCTGACTATATCTTGCAATTCTGACTTTATAACACACAAATGTGACTTTATATCAAAATGATGTGATTAGGTAGCAGCTTACGAGTTAACATTCACTGCATACATTCGAGCAGTTAATAGCATTAGCTAACGGCTGCAAGTGGCAACACAAGACTAAACATCATTATTCAAAATACTACTCACACGTATCAAACTCAGCATTCCTGAACATGTGCTTTCTGCAACTAGCGCTAATTGTTTGGGCCAGCGATAAAACTCTTTATACTCGGCTAAAGAAATAACCTTTTTTTAAAGAATTTTCCCAGACAACAAGATTTTCCAAGACATTTTACATTTTCTCTAATTTTCCATGTGTTTTCCAGGACTGGAAAATGTGTCATCAATTTTCCAGGTTTTCAAGGTTTTCCAGGACGAGTGGGAACCCTGGTAATGTGCGCCTATAGGCGGGTGCACAACGTGTGTACACTCTGCTTATTACACACACAGGGCAGCAGCACACAAACATTTTTAAAGGGTAACTAAACCCCTGCTCAGAGCTTAACTCCACCCACTGGCAAATTTTGAAAAATGCTGGAAAAGTGGGCAGAGCCCAGCAGAGACAGAGGGGACGAACCGAGGGCGGGGCTGTGCGGAGGGTGTGCACCTGAGACTCGCAGTGATGGGTTGATTGACAGCTGTCAGACTCGCGAGTCGCAAAGATGGAGAATGACTGGAGTGACGCCAGCTTTGCAACTGAGCGGTCATTTCTCCTATCTTCACCTGAAGTGGAGGAGGGTGGATTGTCTGTAGACACAAACCCGGAGCCTTATCAATGAAAGCAGCTGCCTCAAACTGCGTTAACTCCCGATGCAGACGATGTTAGTGAAGCAGCCGCGCAAGAGAACTGACCTAATCTATCTGCGTCCGCGGCAACCGCTTGCGTGTCAGGGTTTGAAAGCGCGTCTCATGTATGAAACTTATCTGTATACATGACGGGCGCCAATAATATCGCAAGAAAATCCTGACGTGTACTGGCAACTGCATTATTTAACCGTATTTTCTTCAATACAATGTTAAAGCAAGTATCAAGTGAGTTTCATTCATAATGTTTCTACTTCATGTAATATGACAGTTCATACTGGAGTGAAGCCGTTCTCATCATGTGATTGGGGGAAACATTTCTGAGGGCGTGGAGAGCTCGTGCCAGGGGCGCGGATAGTGAGCCATTGGAGGTACCATCCTACGTCACGATGTACCACAACGTCCAATAGGAAAATTCAACTGCAGTAGCCACCGTTCAACCTTCAGAGGGCAGGACTTTGGCGGTTTTACACCATATTTTATAGAATTAAAACACTTTATACTCAAATGTCAAAACATTTACTCGACTCAATGAACAGCATTAATAAAGCCCCAGTATTAACTAAAAAAAGTTGGTTTAGGGTTTAGTTACCCTTTAAATATAAAAAATTATATTTATCTTAAAAATTATATTTAATTATATTAATTATTATTTATCAAATTAAAAACATGTTTTAAATGTATTGAATTTCATACCATTTCTAAATCAGTAAATATTATGCAAAATAAACAAATTTCATTGTAACATTTGTTATTTACTATCAGCAAACTGATAGTCTTGATGTGTTCTGGAAAACAGCAAAGGATTGCACACTGCTAGAAACTTTGGTTACCATTTTGAAAAGAAGAAAGTCCTAGTTTTTTTTTTATGGCTTACTGAGAAATCTTAATTATGGTGTAAACAGGATCTTAAACTTTACAGACACTTGAAAAGTATGAAAAGGATTGTGTAGTTACCTGCACAGACCAGTTTATCAATACGCCCTTTTTTCCATTTGAGAAGGTCCCCACCTTTGCCACAGCCCAGATCCAACACGGTTATCTCTCTCCGTCTTTGCCTCACCTTATCCAAGATCTCCGCTGAAGAAACCAACACAGAGACCTCAGAACAATTTAAATTCCCATCCCTGTTTAACCCAACCACAATACTATATGGCACCAATACCACCTCATGAAACATGCTTGTTTGAGAGATAAAAGTAACTCTGTGCTGCTTCTCACCAATAAGCACGCTCTTCAACCAGTTGTTGAAGTTGCGCATGTGGACAATCCTGCTTTTATTACGCTCTGCCAGGCCACACTCCTGAAGTTTGTTGTAATGTGTGGCCACTTTTTGACTGTGTAATGCTTCCTCTGTGACCTGCAAAACATAAAGCATGCATTGAACTGAGCAGGAGAGATCACTAAGACGTTATTAAAGTTGCAAAAAATAAATAAATCTCCTTTTCATTTGAATACTTGGTTTTATTGTATTGACACAAGTTATTATGATTTTCATTTGTGTTAATTATAGGTTCTCACTTTAAAATCTGGCAAGGGGCAACGGTTGCAAATTAACCTGTTGGGCCAACTCTGGCTTATTTACAGTGCCTGACTGTTGATTGATGAGCACTGTAATAAATAAGAAATCCATTTCTTCATCAAACAATGGTTTGATATTTTGCATGTAAAATTTTTTATTGTTGATGCTTACAACACTATATTTTGTTATATTGCCTTGGCATTAAAAGGATAGTTCACCCAAAAATGAAAATTCTGTCATTAATTACTCACCCTCATGTCATTCCAAAGACCTTCGTTCATCTTCGTAACACAAATTAAGATATTTTTGATGAAATCCTAGAGCTTTCTGTCCCTACATAGACAGCAACACAATGACCACTCTCATCTGAGTTATCAAGCGACAAGAACACTTTTCTTGCGCAAATAAACAAAAAATACGACTTTATACAACAATGTCTTCCCTGTCGCTCTCTTACGCTATTCATGTTGTTGGGCTATTCACAAAGTGCAGCGCTTCCATAGCCTGACAAGCCAGACCCACATCAAGATGTTGGGTCTGGGAACACACCGTTGGCAGGGCTCAATCCGAGGGGCGGGACAAGATTCGAAAGACCGCTGTTCGCCAGCTTCTTTGTTTACAAGTAGCACACGGAACCCAGCCAACTCCGCTGTCATTATGTTAAGCCCACCCACCGACTCCGTACACGATGTGATTGGCCTGAAAAGAGTTTGGTTTTTCCAGCTCGCAGGTCTACCGAGAGTTGCTAGACTACACTCGCGGCAAATTAGATGTGCTGCCGCTAGGGTGCGTCTAGATTTCTAGGCTAGCGCATGACAGAATGCCGGCTCACTATTGGCTGAGCACCACATGCATGCATTGTGGCGCTTATGTGAATCACATAGGAGAGTGACACGAAAGGGACGAGATTGTTGAATAAAGTAGTTATTTTTGTTAGTTTTTTTGCGCACAAAAAGTATTCTCGTCGCTTCATAACATTTAGGTTGAACCACTGGAGTCACATGGACTATTTTAACAATGTTATTACTACCTTTCTGGGCCTTCACAGTGGTCGTTGTGTTGCTGTCTATGTGGGATCAGAAAGCTCTCAGATTTCATCAAAAATATCTTGTGTTACGAAGATAAACGGGAGATCTTACGGGTCAAGACATGGGTTTAGAACGACATGAGGATGAGTAATTAATGACAGAATTTTCATTTTTGGGTGAACTAACCCTTTAAATGACAAAACTAGTTAACGCTGCTGTTTGAGTGTTTCTAATACAATGGCTGAGGGAGTGACAGCAAATTTGACATCTTTCTCTCTTCTTACCGATGTAAACAATCCCACGATACTTTTTCCTTTTTTGTAAAAATCATAGAAATACTATTGTTTTCTTTTCTTATGCTATTGGGGCAAATGAGAATACAAATAATTACAGTTTCTGTTCACCAATATAGAAGTTTACCCAACTATGACGACTTCTGAGGACCCCAGACATTTGGAAGAGGTCCATTTAACATGTATTTTAAATACATACATGGAAAATAATAATAATTATAATAATAATAATAATAATAATAATAATAATAATAATAATAATAACAGACCTTAGTCAGGGTGAGGCCTAAAATGAGGCTGTGATGGATAGACTTACAGTACGTGTCAAAAGTTTTTGAAAGAAGTCTCTAAAATTTCAAAACTAGCAAATGTTTTATGGAGCTGTCTTATGGGGTTATTTTAGGAAACAACTTAACGACTTGCAAGTTGTTAAACAACAGCATAATCCTCTAAAACACATTGTTCCTCAATCCCTGGTTTGTTTTCCTTACTGTCAAAAAATAAACTGACTAAGCTCAACAACTCCATATTAATAAACAGTAAATATCCTAAGAAAAATCATCTGTTGTAAACAACTAGACCCAGTCTTCGATTTTATTAAAGGAACACGCCGACTTTTTGGGACTTTATCTTATTCCCCATATCCCCCAGAGTTAGATAAGTCTATACATACCATTCTCATCTCCGTGCGTGCCATAACTCTGTCTGACGCACCCACCACTAGCCTAGCTTAGCACAAATACTGCAGGTAAATGGCTCCAGCTAGCCTACTGCTCAATAATTGTCAAAATAATGCCAACATTTTCCTATTTACATGTTGTGATGTGTATAGTTACATTATGTACGAAGACAGACAGAAAATTAAAAGTTGTGATTTTCTAGATCGATATGACTAGGAACTATACTATCATTCCTGCGTAATGATCAAGGAATTTTACTGCCGTACCATGTGTGCAGCGGCGCAATGTTGAATACTTCCATCAACATAACCAACGTGTAACAGACTTCATTGTGATTTATCTTATAATTTGTTTTTTCTGTATTCATTTTTTACATTTCTTTGTGTTTAAATAGGTTTAAGTAGTGCTGGGCGGTATACCGGTTCATACCGAATACCGGTATTTATTTTTTTTATGATATGAATTTTGATGATACCGCAATACCGGTATATGTCGCTTAAACAACGTTCGGAACGCGGCGCAGTGCGTCATTGTTTGAGAGGGGACGCATTTCATTGATGCACTGTAAGGGCAGTCAGAGCACAGTTGATACTAGTAGTCTATGGCTGAATCCTATACTCTCATTCACTATTCCCTACGTTATCACTTTATTTGAAGGAGTGAATGAAAACGTGCGTAAAGTCGGACAGCGTTGTGTGTACATCGGCTTTACACTCGTTATTGCGGTGCAATGGGATAGAATGAGTGCACTCAATAACGTCCACTAGGGTTTCAGACACCACTAAAGCGCTGTCCCCTCCAAATAATGTTCTATTTGAGGTTATAGGGGGTGATTTCAGATTCAGCCCTTGATTAGACTACAGTGGAGAATTCAAACTACACGCGGCGCACGAGAGAGAGCGGTTTCTGCGCGGAGCGCCACGATGGGTTTAACAACGCTCACCACATGGATCGTATAGCACTGATATAGACCGGAGCAAGCGTGTTTAATAATCTAGTGCTCTAGACATGAACCAGAAGCGTGTATGCGCGTATATTTCATCACGTCTTATTAAAATGAAATGTATGCACTGATTACACTGATACAACCGTAGCCTTTGTCTTATCACGAACGCGCTGACACAATGGATTATTCTGCTACACAAAAGACAATGAATGATGTAAGTTAATAAATAAACTGACAATTCAAAGAAGAATGGGCAAAAAAGTAACTGCTTTATTCTTTCTGTGTTGTGTGTCATTCGTTCAGAGAGTGCTCTTAATGTATTGCAAATATCAGCGTTTCTCCCTCGTTTTGTCAGTTTGTTGTTATATAGGGTTAGATTTTTAAAATGCTTAAGGTGCCCTCAACTCAACTTTTAATATTCAGGTGTCTGTAAATATGACTCTGAGTGTGTTGCAGGTCTGTGTTTTATTGGTTGTTGTCTCTCCACAGCATCATTTTGTGGGGCTTTGTATTAACTCTAGTGTGGAATTCTTCTATAATATTCACTCATCATGACAGTAAAATAGGGCATTCTAGTCAATCTCCTGCAGTATTTACTCTCTCAATCAGTAGAAAATGTGGTTAACACACTGTCATGCATAGGGGGAAAAAATACCGCCATATATCGCGAAACCGTTATAATTTAGAAAAATACCGTGATATACATTTTTGGTCATACCGCCCAGCACTAGGTTTAAGGTCTGCATTATCTGTCTTAATAAGTAGGGACTTTTATTTTGACTGATGTTGTAGTCTACAGAAAGATAGTGAGAGCTTGCGGTTCATCGGAGTGGTTAGGCAGATTTAAAGTTTGCAGTTTGTTAAGCACCCACCGAAAAGGCATAAGGTGTGTATATTCTTGTTTACGGTCATCTGTAATGAGTACTTTTGTGTATTTCGCTGTATGTTAATGATAATGCTATGAAGAGAGAGTGAGTATGTGTACGAGGTGTTAATGCGCACTTCTTTGCTTTATTGGTTCAGCTCTTACAGTGATTTTTTGGAGATCAAACGGTTTCAATAAACTCCATGAAACATCAGTAAAGACTGGCCATCATTCGGACAGGGTCCGCTCCACAAAGTGACAATCTGCTTGCACAGAGAGCGCTGGGGACTATTATCAGGCACTGTGTAATATCATTGCGCCGCTGCACTCATGGGACGGCTCAAAGTTCCTTGATCATTACACAGGAATGAGAGTATAGTTCCTAGCCATATCAGTCTACAAAAAAATAATAATTTCGCAACTTTTCATTTTCCGTCTGTCCACGATGTACACGATGTAACTATACACATCACAACATGTAAATAGGAAAATGTTGGCGTTATTTTGTCACTTATTGAGCAGTAGGCTAGCTGGAGCCATTTACCTCCGGTCTTTGTGCTAAGCTAGGCTAGCAGTGAGTGTGTCATACAAAGTTATGGCACGCACGGAGATGAGAATGGTATGTATGGATATCTAACTCTGGGGGATACGGTGAATAAGCTAAAGTCCCGAAAAGTTGGCGTGTTCCTTTAAGAGTCAACGGTACATTGTATATCAATCATGATGATGGTGCGATCTTACCAGCTTCTTCCTGTGAGAGTGATCTTCGTATCCCTCATCATCGTCCCTGCGTCTCTTCAGTGAGGATGATGAAGAAGTCTGGGAACCATCTAAAGCTGATCCTTTGCTGTCCTCATCGACCTTTGGATCAGCAAATTTACTGTCCGCCTCCAACAAACCTGCGTGCGCATAGAAAAGCAGTGCATTAGTATTTGTGTTATGAAGTGTACATTCACCTTTTAAACATAGAAATGGATCACGGGTGGGGAAACATAAGTCATGATTTCAATTATTTAAAATCGAAAGCAATATATATGAAGTTTACGTAGATATAAACGTAGAATTATAGTGCGTCAGTGTTGCGTTCATTACAACAGCTCATGTTAAGCGTCCATCTCGGCACGTGTTTCATCTGCAAAGACTGATTGAGACTAGTTGAATTTAAAACCAGACAACTCATATTAAGAGTTTATGTGCTCGACACTATGATTATGTAACACACAGATCACCGCAGACTGAAACAATGTTACAGCACTCACTTGAGTTTTGCGCCATCATGTATCCAACAAACAGCGCACTTCCAGATCCTAACTGCAGTATTTAATTTGAGAGAACCAGCGGACCGCCGCCTAGAGGACTGGCGTCTACTGCATGCATACTGCCAACTTGGAATCCCTTTTTAGTAGGCTACTAGTTTATGGAAGTATGTTATTCCACACATAACCTAAGTGTAACAGCATTATCAAATATTAATAGATAGATAGAATACATAAATAAACTATATACATTTATTTAAATAAATGTTATTCTTTTTTACGAACATTTGAATATATACTCGATCCCAACATACACATAACCGCGTTGCAAACGCATTTTCATTAATTTTGTATTGGCATTTCACGTGTGAAGACTAATCACAAAGACGCTAATCATTCGCGACGTTGCCGTGCATTCTGGGAAACGTAGTTCCAGAGAGAGAGACATCGCTCCAGTAAGAAAAGCTTCTCAGCACGACTGTACTACATTTCCCAAAACAGTGCGAGCGGGCAGTCACCGTGCGTAATATCGCTGCGTCTGAGGAGTTCTGTGAATGACAGAAGGGACATGAATAACATGTGTTTGTGGTGGGAAAATCACATCATGCTGGATCTAGTCACTCATGTGTGTAGCTGTGCATATTTCTGATGATCGTTTCTGTATGTTTAGACAGAAGACCGAGTGAAACGTCAATTAGTTTAGCAGTTCAGACTGTAGACATCCCTTAGCAAAGCTAGCTGACTCACGTTTGGTGACTATCGTAGGATACTTCACACATGTGAAGTTACACTGAACGAGTTCTAAATACGATTTTTTAGGAGGTTAGTCTGTGAGTCTTTCCAGAGAGTTTCTTTCTGAACGTGATCGAGCATATGCAGTTTACGTTTTCCTTAATGTTTTCAGCTGGTCCAGCACAAGTGACATCATTATCGATGGGATATTGAAGGTAGGGAAAGTTATCCACTTGAAATTACATGAATTTATTTAAACTGCTGGACAATTTTATATAAACAAAAGTGAAATGTTAATAAACAGAAACTGTAAAAAAAAATATATATTAACATGATTAAAATAGTATGATATAATTTTAGGATCCCCTGTCACCATTTAAGGCCACACATTGTTTTGTACTATTGTATGCTATGCTATGTTTGTTACTTGTTCTGTCTAAAAAAAAAGGACAGTTTAGGACAGTTTCACAGAGACAGTGGGATCCAAAAGTCTGAGACAACTCTATTTTGATTTTTGTAATAAATAAATAAAAATAAATTGTGTAAACATATTATTAAATTACAGTTTAATTGAAAGTTGAATTGAAAATAATTTTTTTAAAGAATTGAAAATGTAAGGTTTAGACCGTTTTTTTTTTAGGTAAGTTTTTAATGACAGCAGCACTCAAGCTGACATTAACAAAACCTTATGATCATGTGAACCAGAATGATTTAATATTATTCAGAGAGCATCTTGACTTGAGCTGTACATAGATGATTATTGTCACAGATTGGCTTAAATGATTAGTGATCCAGAAAAAGTGCAGAATCTTTAATATTTTTACTGCAAGATAATGTTTTTTATAATGTATTTTTCATAATCCTTAACACATTTCTGAGTTTAAATAAAATAATTATTAAATCAGATATTCTCCATGTGGTCTCAGACTTTTGCTCCCTCCTGTATATTGTGCATCTTTGGTACTACTGGCCATCTATTTATATTATAGGATACCGTTTGTCAATCTGTTTTATCTGTCTAGAATTATTTACTTTGCATTTTTTGTGAGATGTATTTATCCATTGTCTTGCGCCCACAGGCAGGCCCCTGTCAGACTGTCCACTTGTTTTTATGCTGACAGACCCTTGGGAGAAGAAGCTTGTTTTGCGATGCAGCGGTTTGTGTGTGCTAGTGTCTTCAGGCAGACTGCTGCCCTGCTGCAGGTCTGTCCTCTGTCCTGTAGCCGGACCACACAGAGACTGGGTCCCCCGACCCAGCAGTGCTGGAAACACCTGAGCTCCAGCCCACGATGGCTCAGCAGCTCTAGTGCGCTCTGCTCTCCGGCCTCTCATCCGGTAAACTCAGCTCCAGGGCAGGAAGATCCAGACCCTCTGCAGGACAAATCCATCGGCCTCATTCAGAGATTCAAGAGAACCTTTAAGCAGTATGGCAAAGTCATGATCCCTCTGCACCTCTTGACATCTTCAGTGTGGTTCGGGACATTTTACTATGCTGCAATGAAGTAAGTGGATCACAGTTATGTAAATTTAGGTCAGAGGCTAAGAAGGAGAGTTACTCCACTAACTTTTATAATCATTTTTATTACTTTTTTAAAGCTACACTGTGTGATATTTTCCCCCATCTAGCGGTGAAAAGGTATATGACCATGCAGTGAATATTAGTTTCTCTTCCTCTCAATTCCTATTTCGTTTTAACTCCTACGGTGGCCGATTTAGTCCAAGATTAATATGGCTTCCAGTTCGACCTCGTCCACATTCGACACGGTGCCGTCGAGTGTTAAAACGCGAAAGGCGAAGCTTGAATTTACAGGTATGTCCCTCTTTGGCTAATGTACTTTCAAGATGGAGGGGCAACATGGCGACCTGCATTCGAACCCCTCACCCGTATGTATTTTCAATGGCATATTATAAACTTACGAGAATACTTTATTACTTGAAAGAAGTAAATATACATTAATGAGCACATATATATTTGAAAGAAATAGGTGTTTTTAGCTAAGAATAAACCTAAAAAAGTTACACAGTGTAGCTTTAACTATTGTAATAATAAATCTTTAAAAAAAAAAAAACTAAATAAAATAGAAAAAAACCCTAAATAATAAAAACAGAAATTACAAAATAATACATTTTACTATTTTAGAAATTCACTCTAAAATAAAAAAAATTGTATAATAACACTAAATACTAATTTTTATGACTGGCTTTATTTTTTCAAATTATTAAAGTCAAAGAAATATAGAAGGAATATGACCAATATCCCACAAGAAGCGTAACGTAAAGCATAAAGCACATCTGATAAATAAGGAATGTCTGTCAGATTTTCTCATCTGTGAGGTGTTGGTTCTCAGGCAGTAATCTGTTAACCAGGTGTCTGTGGGGTTAGATTGGTAATTTTCTTTTTGCTTGGTCATTGTATCTGTACGGCGCATATTGGATTGAGGTAAATGGCACACTGGAATGTTTACTCTGCAATACATCTGGCTGAATGTGGGTCACCACTGTCTAGACATTTCAGAAATGTGGGAGGTGGTAATGGATGCTTGAATATGGGCTATTTCATTCACCATGACCTCACCCTGCAGAGAAGCTCTGAGTTATCAGTGTGCCTTGTCATATGTTCCCCACCAATCTTAACACTTACATATTTTAGCTGTTTAAACATTTGATTCTTATGTTAAGTATTAAGTTTTATACCAAGTACTTTACTACTTAAAGATGTTTTTCATCGAATTAATCGCACATCAAATTTGGAAAAATGACCCCCAAAAGATCATTTAATTGTGCCCTGTGTTAATTTTAGCGGTGAGGTTGCGAATTGCAACCGCCCACCGCTCACCCCTCCATTTCAAAGCACATAGAGAAGCTACAGTGGCCGACACAGGACAAAGATGTCGTCGTCTGAGACAGCAGAGAGTAGCTGGCACTCTGTAGAGCAGTTTGTCTATTTAGGGCTACTGTAGAAACATGTCGGTGCAAAATGGCGACTTCACTGTAAAGGGACTGTGAAATGTAAGGTGTATGTAGATAGAAATGGCTCATTCTAAGGTAATAAAAACATAACAGTTCTTATGTAAGGTCTTTATACACCACTGAAAACATAGTTCTGTATATTATATTGCACTTCTGTCAATAGATCCTCATAAATATTAAACACTGCACCTTTTCATATATTGATAAGTAATTATTGTGTAAAGAATCAAATGGACGTTACAAAAAGTAGCTTCAGAAATATGTTTGGGTGAAATATACCTTCTGTTTTTGTTTTTTTATTCAAATGAAAATTTGAAATTATTTTGAATGATTATAAGAAACAAAAATTGGCGGTAGGTGCAGTAAATGTCTTAATTAGGTCGAGTTATTCATTCGTTCATTAATTTGATTTATTCAATTGGCTGATTCATCCAGGAGTGAAGTAAATGGCTCTCTTTATGAATTGTCCAGTGAATCATTGGTTCACCCGATTTGTTCAATTTATAATTAAAATAAAGCATGTAGAAAACATAACATAACGATACTTTGACGCTTTGTTCTACAACATACACTGCACACACTCACACCCCAAACTCTTATCTGGTTACTTATTAAAAATGTACGGTTTAAAAAATTAACATAACCGCTTCAAAATTTAATTTTTTATATGGGTGAGTGTAAAGTTATGTCTACCACAGGCTTTATTTTTCTCATAAATTGAAAACCCCCTTTATAAAACCCCATAGGAAAATCTCAACTGTCCACACAATAGAAATCAATGGTCAGCAAAACATTCTTCAAAATATCTTCTATTTTCCACGAAAGAAAGTCATACAGGTTTGGAATGATGGGGGCGAGTGAATAACAGAATATACATTTTTGGGTGAATTGTCCATTTAAGAAAATTAAGACATGATTTTTTTTTTTTTAACCTCTTAAACTCCAAGGACCCTGATGATGTCCGGAATGACATCATCAAGTATATACTATAACATTTAAATGTCTGTGGAGGAGCTCTGACCTCATATATGGTACCATTTGAAAGCTTAGAATGTCTACTTTCTGGAGATATGCATCATTTTGGCATTTGTTTTACACGAAGTAACTTATTTACACTAAATTACTCTGGTCTAAATACATAATTCTGGTTTCATTTTACTGGAAACCCTTTGAACTTACATAAAACACTGCTAAAAATGATAAACATTTGAGTATATGTTCTCTGAGCTGTAATAAACCCCCGAAAAAAGAGTTGCTTTTGATTGTTTGGTTATAAATTAAGTTTAGAATTTTTTTTTTTTTTGTTATAAATTCATTTTTGAAAGTGTATATCTCAGGCCCTGTGTGCTCTAGCACCCTGCAGACAGTTTCCAGCATATGTCAGCAAACACTGGAAAAATTAATTTTGTGACACTGAGATATTGCATTTATACCACTGTATATGGGGCAACTTGTATATTGGAGAGATTTTGGTAGGTGGAAATTACATAAAAAAAGGTAATATTCTTCCCTTCAGATCCATTTGAATAAATCTTGCATACAACACACAATACAGACACAATTATTTTTTCCAGTATTTTCTGGAATCTAGTGGAAACAACCAAAACTGTCTGCAGGGTGTAAGAGCCCACAGGGCCTGAGTTATACACTTCACAAAAAGGAATTTATAACCAAAAAAAAATCAAAAAATAATTTATTACCAAACAATCAAAAGCGCCTCTTTTTTGGGGGGTTTATTACAGCTCAGACAACATATACTTAAATGTTTATCACTTTTAGCAGTGTTTTATGTAACTTCAAATGGTTTCCTGTAAAATGACACCAAAATTGTGTATTTAGACCACTATATGTGGGTATTGGAAGCTTTTAAATTTGGGGAGGCGGAAGTCCCAAAAATTTGTCCCAGAGCAAAGGAGTTTAAATAAGAGTCTCTCTGTCTCTCTCTCTCTCTCTCTCTCTCTCTCTCTCTCTCTCTCTCTGTCTCTCTCTCTCTCTCTCTCTCTCGTTCTTTAGAGGAGTGAATTTGGTGCCATTTCTTGAGTACGTTGGGTTTCCTGACAAGGTTGTGAAACTCCTGGAGCACTCTCAGAGTGGCTATGCATTGACGGCATATGCCATGTACAAGGTGGGCTAAGTTATTTTTTTAAATTAATTTTTATTTTCTGATTTACAAATTAGAATAAAATAAATGTGTTACAAACTTTACCTTCAGCTATAGAACTTCAAGACTGATTAATATCACCAAGATGCATGCAAAAGACAATTTAGGTTCAGGTTTCCTGGAAACTTGTGTCTCGTAAAATTGAATAAATAAAATGTATTTTTAGACACAGGATTTTTTTCACGGCAGCTCATTTGAATTGAATTAATTAGAATGTCATTGACCTCAAACTTTGTGAGAGTCACTCACTACGTGAACAAACTTCTTTTCAGTTCCTTTTCACCCAAGTTAATGTGACGCTGGTTTAATTTTCTTGATCTCCTGAAGATCGCCACACCTGCGAGGTACACGGTGACTCTAGGAGGAACGTCACTGTCCGTGAAGTACCTGAGGAAGCACGGCTACATGTCCACCCCTCCACCCGTGAAGGAATACCTCCAGGAGAAGATGGAGGAGACCAAAGAGAGGATCTCTGGGAAGATGGAGGAGACCAAGGATCGTTTATCTGAGAGAATGGAGGAAACGAAAGACAAGTTAACTGAAAAACTTCAAGAAACCAAAGACAAAGTATCTTTCCGGAAGAAAAAGGAATAGGTTTATACACTTACGAAAGGTCATGAAGGGACTTTATCTTCCCATGTCATGAAGATTCACGTTATTTAATAATATAATACACTTTAAGGAAAGCAACCTGTCTTAAAGGAATGGTTCACCCAAAAATGACAATTCTCTCATCATTTACTCACCCTCAAGTTGTTCCAAACTTGTGTGAATTTCTTTGTTCTGCTGAACACAAAAGAAGATATTTTGAAGAATGTCAGTAACCCAACAGTTGATGTACCCCATTGAGTCAACTTTTTGGTTACCCATATTCTTCAAATATCTTTTTATGTTCAGCAGAAGAAAGAAATTCATTCAAGTTTGGAACAACTTGAGGGTGAGTAAATGATGACAGAATTTTCCTTTTTGGGTGAACAATGCCTTTAAGCATATTTAAAATATAATGTAGGCTGTAAGCTCTACACTCACTGTTCACGTAATAGGCTAAACTATCACACGATGTTGTGGTATTATAATTCATAAGTTGACCATAGTTTCTAGATATAAAATATCACAGCACACAAAGTCTACTGAAAGCTGTTGGACTGAACTTGAAGTACTTTTTAACGGATGAGAGTGTATTTTATAAAGAGAACAGGAGGTGTAATGTGCTCAATATCATTTATGTAATACTTTATTCCCTAACAACATAGCACTGTGTCTTTCAATTCTTGCATATGTTAAATATTTAAATTATAGATTCAAAACAGCACAGACTTGTCGCACAAGTTACAGAGAATAAAATGGCCATGTTGTGAAATCTTGAAAATGTATTGTAACTTTAGATATTATGCAAAAGAGTGTTTGTCAGAAAGCTGTAAATGTAAGTATGAAAAAAAAAAATCACAAATTGTCCTGACAGTCATTCTGCAAATCATCAACAGCCTTTACGTCTTGTTTCAAATTCGGTATGCTCTTGCCATTATGATGTTTCATTTATGCAACCTCATTTTCAGTTGGTACTGTCACATATTTCCAGTGTTGGGCACGTTACTTTAAAAAAGTAATTAGTTATAGTTACTAGTTACTTCTTACAAATAGTAACTGAGTTAGTAACTGAGTTACATCATTATAAAAGTAACTAATTACCAGGGAAAGTAACTAATGTGTTACTTTTTTTTTTCTTCAAATGTTCAAATATGTCAAATAACTTGGATGCCCCCAATATTAAATATGTTAAATGAATGAATTGGACACTAAATAGAATAAATTATTATTATAAAACATTGTACATTAATGTACACTATTGTAATGTTGCTGTGGGACAATGTGAGACACCTATCAAATTCAATATATTATTGTAAATATTATCAGTAGACCTACTATAGTGTACATATTGTGTAAATATTATCAGTGGACCTACTATAGTGTAAATATTGTGTAAATAGTATCAGTACTTCTTTACTACTCCTCTGGTAGTGGAGCTCACGTTATCACCTGGGTTTTTAGCCACTAATATTGTGGCTGTGATGACGTGAGGCTTCATTAGATTAGAAATAGAATTACTTGCCACCGACGTGGATAGACTCTTTCTCCCTGGGCATAAGCTTCACGTTACATTTATGTAATGTTTATATGTTTATAAACATTCTTACCGTTCACCTCAACGAGGGAAAAGTAGCGCTTATACTTCCAGTTTGCGAAAGCTACCTTTGAAGTCGTTGGACCATCGCTGAATGTGCATATGCGTGTGCGTCAAAGGTGTGTGTGTGTGTGAACTCAACCTATCAACCTCAACCTTGTCTCCCACCCACCAATCATCATCAGTTGTGTACCACCCAACCCAACCCCCAACACGCATGGCTAGCGCGCGCGCGCACACACACACACACACACACGCGCGCGCGTTGCAGGTGTGACTGACAGAGAGCCTGTTCGGATGAAAACCGCTTCAATGAGCTCAATTATAGTAACGCCGCATTTTTTTCCTCAGTAACGCTAACGGCGTTGTAACGGAAGAAACAGTAATTCGTTTGATTACTCGTTACTGAAAAAAGTAATTCCGTTAGTAACGCCGTTTATCTATAACGCCGTTATTCCCAACACTGCATATTTCTCAAAGTCCTGTTGTTGCTTTAATTTTGCTTCGTAATTGATGAAGGTTAATAATTGAACTGATAATTCCACAGCAAACGTCTCTGCTGGTGAAGCATTTGGGCTGTTTCGGTTTGTTGGGATTGTGAGGCCTTTTATTTTGTCTGTTGAAATGTCCCACCTGGCTGTCAACGGTAACAATAAAAAGGATAAACAATGTCTCATCTTATTTCAGAAGGAAGCATGAAGACGTTTGGCTTAAAAATGAAAGTGTTTTTAATATGCACATTGGACACATAAATGAACATTTATTACTAATGATGACTCTAATGATTCAGTGGTCTTGGATAGTCTGATACGTTTTTAGTGTGGCTGCTTAGACTTTATTACCAGAGCTGTTTCAATTGCTATAAGCCCTTTTCTACCACAGATGGAAACATTTAATGGTACTGCACCATGGTACAACAGTATTACACTGGTATTCAGGGACAGGCATTAAGGTGGTTCAGATCATACCTAACTGACCGTTACCGTTCTGTCTATTTAAATGGGGGAAAAGCTAAAATAACGTCAGTAAATTATGGAGCGCCGCAAGGATCTGTGTTAGGCCCTCTGCTATTTTCAATATATGCTGCCACTTGGTAATATAAGAAAACATGGAATTGGTTTCCACTGTTATGCCAATGATCAGTTATACATTTAATCACAACCAGATGAAATCTCTAAATTATCCAAGTTGATGGAGTGTTAAAAATATAAAATAGGATTGGATAGCCTGGGAAAACCCAGACAACTTCCGGCAAATTTGAGAATGGTCTGGTTTTAACCAGGCTAAGGATTGGATGTTTCTTCTATTAAATTCAGATAAGAGGTATTACTTATAGGACCAAAAACTTGTACACAGAATCGCTTCAAACACAATTTGCATTTAGAAGGATGTGTTACTTCATCCTCCTGGGTGTTATATTAGACAGTAACTTGTCTTTCGAAAATCATATTTCATATGTTACAAAAACAGAAACCTCACTAAGCTATGGAACATTATCTGTTTCTGATGCAGAAAAGTTAGTTCATGCATTCATGAGCTCTAGACTAGATTAGTGTAATGCATTACTGGTTGTCCTTCATCCTCAATAAACAAGCTACAATTAGTCCAAAATGCAGCTGCTAGAGTTCTTACTAGGTCAAGAAAATATGATCATATAACACCAATTTTATCATCTCTAAACTGGTTACCTATTAAGTTCTGTATCAATTATAAAGTATTTCTACTGACCTACAAGGCCCTAAATGGTTTAGCTCCTGTATTTAACCGATCTTCTAGGTCATAAAACTCTGGGCCCCTGGTAGTACCTAGGAAATCTAAGTCCACTAAAGGAGGGAGAGCATTTTCACATTTGATGTCTCTTGTGTCAGACGAGCAGGGGCGCCGCTAAGGGGGGGAAAGTTAGGACGATTCTAAGGGCCCACACACTTTTGGGGCCCCCAGAGATTGGTTTATTAGTAGTAACAGTACTAGTAGTAATGTATTATAAATGTATAATCTACCAACGATTTATAAATATAAAAAAGATGGCTTATTTCTGCATTTCCGGCAAAATCCAGCAAAACGCTCCACTCATGAACTGCTCACGCTCAAATCCCACTCCGACATGAAGTTTCTCTGTACTTTAATTGTGGCAGCCATTAAGGTATTTATTTTATATTTATGTTGAAATATTATAATGTTATTTTTTATGTCCATGTTGTTTCGATTATGAAAAGTGAACACCCTGAGATAGGACACATAAGATGCGCAATGCCAGGAGACATTGAGTGGGTCAGACATGATTGTGACCACTTCATTAAGTTTTGTTTTGTAGAAATTGTATCTTAATTTTAATCAATGTTTCATCAGCCAATCGGGGCATTCTGGGTTGAGCAAGCAGAGCTTAAACGCTCAGTATTATTAAATTGCAGACAGATTTTGGATCGCTAGGTTGGTGTGGTAGAGGGCCCAACATCATATTCTTTCATAGGGCCCAAAATTGCTAGCAGCGCCCCTGCAGACGAGTGGGGGGTAATTGAAAAAAAAAGTCATGGGAGAGGAAGCAATGCCTCCATCACGCAATGATTGGTTATGGTTGGATACGATTGGTTCGGGGTGCGCGTTTTCGAATCTGCCTGAATGAAGACTTTGGCTGCATCCAAAATCTGGAAAATGCTGCCTTCAGAGGACACATTTCAAGGTAGGAAGGCCTCAAGGCACATCCGAATCTAATGTTAGCTTCACTTCCTGTCTTCTGAGATACCTTCATCTGATCGATTTTTGAAGGCAGCACATGTATCCTTCGCTGCCTTTGATATTCTACAATCCTATGCGTTCTATTCTGTGACAGTTGAGCTAAAAAAAACTTTCGCGTCCGAAAGTTGCGTTTGCTGGTCACTTAGTGTGTAAATGTACGTTTTTGACCAACATTTTCCACTTCCGATGTAATTTCTAGCAAGAAATTACTAATGTAGTGGTAAATATGAACAAAGAAGTCTGTCAAAAAATGTATCATTTTGATCTTGTATTCCGTTGGACATAATTATTAGCACCCTTTTATTCAATACTTTTTTCAACCTCCTTTTGCCAAGTTAACAGCTCTGAGTATTCTTCTATAATGCCTGATGAGTAGGAGGACACCTGACAAGAGATCAGATACCATTCCTCCATACAGAATCTCTTCAGATTCCCAGCTCCATGTTGATGCTTCTTCTCTTCAGTTCACCCCACTCATTTTCTATAGGATTCAGGTCACGGGACTAGGAGGCCATGGCAGGAGCTTCATTTTGTGCTCAGTGACACATTTTTGGGTTGATTTTGACAACACAACTCTTTTTTTGTTTTGGAACATTGTCCTTATGGAAGATCCAACCATGGCCCATTATAAGTAGCAGAGGCGGTCAGGTTTTGATTTTTTTTATCCGTGTGTAATGTATTTGATAGAATCCAAGACTCCATGTATTTGAACAAGATGTCCAGGACCTCCAGCAAAAAATAGGCCCACAACATTAAAGATCCAGCTGTATATTTAACCGTGGACATACCTTTTATCCTTGTGTGCACCAAATACATCTTGTGGGTTTGCTGTTAAAAACTTTTTTTTTTTTTTTAATTGGGAACAACAGCAACTCAGCCACGAATTTGTAGGTCATGTAAAATCACAGACCGGGGTCAGCATATGCTGAGGCGCACAGTGCGTAGAAGTCGCCAATTTTCTGCAGAGTCAATAGCTACAGACCTCCAAACTTTGTGTGGCCTTCAGATTAGCTCAAGAACAGTGCACAGAGAGCTTCATGGAATGGGTTTCCATGGCCGAGCAGCTGCATCCAAGCCTTACATCACCAAGTGCAATGCAAAGTCATTCACATTTGCTGCTTAAGTGACTGATATTAAAGCTATTTTTACTATTACAGCTCAGCTGTTAGTAATTGTAGTTGTAAATTGTAATTGTAAAACTACTTGTTTTAAGGGTAGCTTGACTGTTTTAACTTGGGTTTAAAATATAGTGTAGTTTGCTGCTTGTGAATTTTTTTTGTTTGTTTATTTTTTAATTTTACTGCACCGGCATTTCAATTCTGGATCTTTTTTTTTTTTTTCATTATTATTGTGGGGAAAAACTACTTTATTCCACCTTTAAAGCAAAGTTGTACTTCGCCTTCAGCATAACATAATGACAAACACAAAGCACAAAAGAGACTCAGAATCTCTGGTTCTTTTCCTCAACTTTAATTGCTCTCTCTAGCCATTTGATGACAGCGAAAGAACAAGTGTGGAATCGTTTCATGAGGGACTACAACAGAATCTTTGAGCAATGGTTTTATTGTTTATTTGTTTTTTTCCCCGTGTGTTTATTTTTTATGAATTTTTTCAAATCATTTTTAGTCACTTTTTTCCTGTAAAAGTATTGCAATTAACAGACCTCAAACTGAAAACCGCTGACATCACAATTAAATAGAACAATAAAAAATAAAAAGGCGTAAGGACAGCAGTGTTCCTCGCTCACTGAACTGTTTGTTTGTTTGTTTTTCTTGTTAAAAAAAGAAAGAAAAAAGGTTTGTAGTCCACAATGTGTCATACAGTCCTGTGATGTGGTCTCGCTCAAGGCCAATGATGAACAGTGCTGTAGATTCGTCGGAGTTCCAGATCCATGGGACGAGATGCTGAAGTCACCCACACAAGTCGTCAGTCAGTCATTCACTCGTTTATTCGTTCATTCAAGCGCGTACAGGGAATACCAAGTGTTCTTTTGGTGCGGAGACTGCTATGCCGAGGAAAATGACAACATGAACATGCAGTAACAATCAGCTATGGGCTGGATTTCCTCATGTATGCATTTGATGCTCTTTTATATACCACACAACTCGATTATGTGCATAAAATAAAACGGTAACCGTTTCCCACGGATGTCCCACCGATCCAATAAAGCCTCACCCTGAGCTGCTATTTGATATGAACCACTAAACCTTCTCCCGGGCTAGAGAAAAGGCCTCGTGGGAGCCCAAAAGTCGGCAATCGGGTCCGTTCGCTTCGATAACTACGGTACAATTACGTCAGGCCGTGTTATTTCTGCGATCAGTCGAGCGTGGTTATTACACATCCAAACAGCTAGCAGTCACAAAATAAAATTCAATAAATAAAATGACAAGCGCTGGCATTTATAATTCTTTCTCTGGAAGTTACAAAAGCAGCAGCTAGTTGTCCTTTATATAACTGCCTTATAATCAGAATATTTGTTTAATCACATAACAGATTTGCATTTACTGTATAGGAAAAAAATATAAGAAGTCTTTTTGTATGTGACCACACTGTAGCATTTCTCTTTGCAAACTTTACTCTGTTTTACAAAAAAGACAAAGCACAATTGAAGGCATTCACAAAACTTGATGCCACCGTGTTAAAGTTTTCTTTTTAATATTATCTATACATTATATTACAGTATTAACAATGCTTTCTTGTGGTTTTCTACCCATTGGGTAGGATATGTGCATAATATATTCAAGTTATATACAGCACCGTACAAATAAACAGAGTCCGACTACTGAAAGAAGCACCATAGGAAGTGAGGCACAACAAAGGTGGGGACTTTTGAGTGCAAGTGGGTTTCTCTATGTCTGCTTAAACATGACTGTTAGGCACCGAATTTGCTCATGTAAATAGTAACATGCAAACCTCTCGGCTGCAAACGTAAAAAATACATTTGGATTTGTTTTCCTAGCACGACTATGACAGCGGAAATGCACTAATGTTAACCAAGAAAACAAAAACAGAGCACAAACATCTATGTCTCGGTTGGTAAGCAAATATAAAGTAATGGGGAAGCGGACATAGGCCTACATACCGAACGAACAACAGCAGCAGTAGCAGTAGCAGCGCATAGCAGCAGCAGCAGCAATACAGTACGAACTCAAACTGCGCGGTCAGAATGAGTGACAGAAGCAGAGCCTATGACAGGAGGCCGAAGTTTCCTAGCCGAAGCGGATGGGCGATAGTAGAATCTTGCTAGTTAAGGGGAAAGGAGGTTTTTATAAAAGCCTATTTTGGGGGGGAATGTGGCTTTCCCCACCCGGTTTGACTAAATATCCTTTCAAACTGGACATTTTAATAAATAGCTAGTTAATAAATAGGTTTTCTAAGGTACTTTTTTTAAGGGAAGGCCAAAGACTGATGGTTTACAAAGATCAAAAACACAATCAACATGTCCGAAAGCATTCCAAATGCGTGCCATGTGGTGATGATTGAATACGACTTCAAATAAAGAAAGAAAAAAGCGGGATGTACCTCGTCATGATTGGTACACTTTTTGTTGGGATGAAAACCTCAGAACAGATAAAAGAATAAATACTGGTGTTGAATACACAGACAAATAACAGACAAAATGTGTTCCTGTGCTGCCTTGGAATAAAACGGCATTCCAGGAGATGAAAATAAGGGATAAAATATGAGATCCATATATGATTGTGAACTAAAGTATAGTATGGATAACTGGAAAAAAAACTATACGCATGCTTTTTTTTTTTTTTGTGGAAAACAAACGGTATGACACACTCATTCAGAAGGGGACAGGATGTGCATAAGACTACAGTTCCCATGATTCCCTTCCATTGGACCCCATGACAATGCTGAAGTGACATAAGTTTAAAGTGCTACTCGACAGGATGAAAGTGGCGTATGTGTCGTGACTTCCATCTGCAGATATCCATGCCAATATCTCTCACTTGGTCAGTGGAAAAAGTGAACTGGAATTTGAACAGCTTGTTAAACCCCCTTTTTCTTTAAATAAGTGCCATGATGCAGTTCATTTGTGGAGATTTTAGGCTGGATCAGAGTTCTACATCTCCATTTCAGGAAAACGAAAAACATAAAAAGGAAGGAAATAATTCCCAGGAACCGTCAAAAACCTGTGACAGATTGACATATAAAAACTAACTAAGGTCGCTGTTTCTACTCTTTAAAGAGTAAGTGCAACATAAAGACTTTTGTTGTTGTTGTTGTGTCACATCCCCAAGATTTAAGATTTTATCATGGCACTCAATTTGGATTTTGATTGGTTATGAACAGTTTTTGTGCACAAGTCCTGGAAATGCACACAAACGAATACAAAATTTCTCAATCCTATGACCCATGTGGTCTCTCACGCAAACAATCTGTGCCAACACACGTGTTCTTTAAATACAGGAAAGCATACAAAGCCAAACAAACAGAGATTTAGCCAAGGAGCCCAAACATCCATACAAGGCCCCGAAATTCTAGCCAAAAAAAAAAAAAAATACAAAAAAAAAAACTTTGTAAGCTTGGTTCCTTAATTTTCAATTCAAATTGTGCAAGGGGAGTGGTCTAACAGTGAAGCCACTCCCCTTAAGGTCCAGGAGGAAGTACCAGAGAGCACAGATGATGGCACGCACTCTCTACGGCCTTCTCCATGCCTCCTAGTCACACGGGTTTGTCTCGCCGACTATCCTTAATCTTGACGAACAGGGTTGTGCTTGCGCCAGGCTGGGGGGAGCGACTGGCTGTCCTCTGGTTGGAGGGTGGCGCGTTATTGCTGTGCTGGTGCAGGAAGGAGGCGGAGCCTGGGCACGTCTGACCCATCACCTCGCTATAGGTGGGCGGCGGCCCCTCCACGTGCGAGTTCGAGGCACTCTTGCCAGAGTTGCTGCTTGGGGGCCGTGGCCCGCCTCCGTGCACATAAACGTCTATCAGGTCGCTGTCGAAAATGGTCCGGTTGGGGGGCGCGCGTACGGACGCGCGGCTGAGCTCGAGCTGCTGCTCGGGGTCTCTGAGCTGCAGGGTACAGGGGCCCTTGTAGGGCGGCAGCTCCTCGCCATCTGACAGGCAGATGGTGGGCGGCAAGTGGATGTCCTGCTGCAGGTATGGGTAGGTGGGCTGGAAGCGGCTGAATCGGTCCCTTTGCATAAATGAAGGTGGGTTGAAGCGCTCTCCGCTTCGTGGCCCATACATCACCTGAACACAGAGAAGAAAATATTCATTAAATTAACTATACAATCAATATACTCTACTTGACACAAGTTTGGGGTTGGTATGATGAAAATTTATGTTTTTGAAAGAAGTCTCTTTTGCTCACCAAGGCTTCATTTATTGGATCAAAAATACAGTAAAAATAGCAATATATTATGAAACACTATTACTATTTAAAATTTTGGTTTTACTATTAAATTTAAATTGATTATTACTATTCAAAAATGTAATTTATTCCTGTGATGGAAAAGCTGATTTTTTAGCAGCCATTACACAATCCTTCAGAAATATTGAAAAAAGGGTTAACAATATTGAGATTTTTGAGCTCTTAGCTATGTTGCCCAGCCCTAAACATGACAGTAAAACATTAGAGTAATGAATAACATTTTGCAGACAGGTTGAATAATAGGTCATGTCAGTTGACTAACCTCAGTGGCTCCTTGTTGCGTCACCAAACTGTCTGTTGGCCATGCACAGCCGTCCTAGTATGATACAGAAGAGAGAGGGCCGATGTGAGTCATGCATTAAAGACAACACATTAAATCAACTTCAAATGATACATTAGAGATTTGAGTAGAAAAACAGAAAACAAATTTGCTCCAGGCATCAGAATACTTGATCCAAACGCACATGCCGTAAATATGAGAATACATTAATATCATGTATTATTAATTCAGGGCTGCTGGTTAATCTTGTGGCCTCTAAGAATGTAGCTGTAGAAAATGTGCTGTTCTCAAAATTTATGAGCTTGTTTCTGAATTTAAGAGCTCGGTTCCTTTCATGCTCTGCATCTGTTGCTAAATCACATCTTCACCTTCTTCCTATATTTTTACGACTCTCGTTCGTGCTGGGAGGAGAAATGGACTGCAGTCTAGACGAGCACGTCTTGGCGTTACCAACTACAGGACGTAAACCAACAAAGGGGTGTGCAGAACTATGCATTTTCTAAATCGACTAGGCTAGTCTGTGGGTTGCCTGAATGACTAGTTAAGACTTATAGAAACCCTATATAATTAGATTGGTTTAGCATTGTGTCCACTGCAAGACATGTTTAATAACTGCAACTTTTTCCTCACAGAAAACAGAGGCATGTGGGTTATAATGCAAAATAACACACTAGTCAACTCACTAATAGAGCCAGTCGACCATCCCTAGGAACTGCATTATGAATTTGTGCAGGTGTACCGACACAAAGACCCTGAAGCTGGCACGCACATTGCTGAGTCCCATATGAACACGGTCACAAAGTCACACACATGGTGATCAAACAAAAGAACAGGAACTCTACACCCACTCAGAGCTCACAAAGACAGGACACACATGGTGACTGGAGAATCAAACGAACACCCACTCAGAATAAAACTCACACACACACACACACACACACACACACACACACACACACACACACACACACACACACACACACACACACACACACACACACACACACACACACACACACACACACACACACACACACACACACACTTACCGGCTGCATGCCCTCCTCTCGTCGTCGGGCCTGGCTGTGGCGTGTGAGGAAGGCCCAGGCCGACAGCCGATAGTGGTTCAGCAAACAGATGATCACAACTACCATTACAGTCATCACCACAATTATGATTATTATCTGAACAAACTCCAGTTCAGCTGCAAGACAAGAAAACAGAGAGAAAATCATTGGCATATTTCACACAGTTGTCGAAGTTACAACATTTTTCAAAAGAAACAAGTGGTGTTTCCCTGTGCAAAACTCCAAGCTAGGGTGTCGTGGGTGGTTGCCAGGGCAATGCTATGCAGTTGCTAAGATGGTAATTGTCCGCCTACTATGGTAGTCAATGGGGGGTATGCTTGGTTACAAACATTCTTCCAAATATCTTCCTAAAATGATGACAATTTAAATTTTTGGGTGAACTATCTCGAAGTCTACTTTAAAAAATCTCAAACGCACAAATTCTCGCAGATATTATTCAAACAGTGCAAGGTGTATTCAAAATAGTAATAGTATTAGTGATTACTATTATGATTTATAAGATTTCAGGAACATCAGGGAGGCAGCATAAAGATAGACAGCTGAATATGGATGCAATGGCAAGCATAACATGTTCTTCATTCTTACCACCAGGGGGCAATAAAATGAACACATCTGAGAGTATTGAGATTGGGTGTGAGGAACAGACTCAAAAAGTGACGCAACAGACTAATCCACAAAAATGTGATAACATGACAATTCAGATGGCTTTTGTGACCTACATCAAGTCAAGAAGGGAGAAAAAGAGAAAGAGTTTTGGGGTCATTATTATTATTTATAGGACAGTTCAGGGAGGATATGATCGGGATATGAGCTAGATTTTAACTTGCACTGCCCACATGAGCAACAGCTCAATACGTCTGAGCATGTGCGCTAAATGCTAGGACTCAGATCTGATTTCATAAAACTGTTTCATAAACTGATTATGTCATGGGTAGGATGGAATTAATATTTTATGTTTCTTAATCTCGCCATACTTCCTCTTCGCAGAGGAGCATGTATTGGGAATCCTTTGAAACGAATGCCTGAATGAACATGACAGTCTACGCCTAACTCCAACTCCTGTTTTAGACTCTTCTCCAGCAATAGTGTAAAAAATGGATTAGACATGTTGTTAAAAACAGGGTAGACCTCCTGCTGACCCTTGAACACACCCCACCCTGCCGACACACTTCCACACACAGATGGGCCCAGTCAGTAGACTCGTTCTCCAGTCACATGAAAATCATGTAGAAATGTGCCACGCATACTGTATATTCAGAGAAATCTTGTTATCCCTGCTGCCCACTGAGGAACTCCCACAATTCACTCTGACAAATGAAGGTTTATGTTTTGAGACAATGGAAAAACAGCTGCAAAGCTACGGTAGTGAAGTAAACCCTTACACAAACACCATTGGCTGTCTAACGCAATCCACCATGATGTTAAGGGCAAGCATTTTCAAACGTAAGACTATGACATCAGCAACACACAGTGGACTTTGGTTTACGCAGGAAAGAAGATCTGAAAGAAATGGTTGCTTTGATGGCTCTCTCAAATTCAAATTCATCCTCTCTAAAGTTAGCATGCAATGATAACTCACTCTATTTTTCAAATGCCTGTTATAGATCTCATAGTGAACAATTTGCTAATGCATATTTTCCTTTTTTTAATTGACCTCATGTTTAATTAAAATGTCACAGCTGTATCTTCTGGTGAAAATATCAGACTTCTCTCTGGTGAAGTATGCAGGACTTCTTCAATAATTTTGTTTGATTAAACCCACCCCTGCAAGCTCACGGTCATCTGCTTCCACTTTTGATGTCCACATCTCAAAATCCAATCAACAACCAATGCATACAACCAAGTCCCTGCCCTACATTTTTGTTTTGTTTGTTGATAATCTGTTACATTTGGAATGCGTCACAATATGGAAGAAACTATCTGTGGCTAATTCTGTTTCATTGCGATAAAAAAAAAAAAAAGACTTCATAAACATAAGTCAACCTCAATTAACTACTTGTCAGTTGTTGGACGACTAGTCATCCATCCTGAATATGTCCAGCTAATAGTTTCTATAGGTGGGCCATCTCAAACTTGAGTTACTGACATTTCCATCATGACCACTTTCTCTCTATAGCAGAAAGGCTGTACCCAGAATGCAGTTGGGCCATGTAGGGGCATTGTTAAATAAGCTGCATTGGCGCTGGCTCTTTGCCACGGCTCCTCTGGAGAGAGTGCTTGCAAGACAAGACCCCATCTGTTGAGGGCTTGGAGGAGAGGACCAGAGACCAGACGCATCCCAGGAGTTAACCCAGCGTAGGAGATAAAACGGGCCAAATCTGCTGCCCCTAACCGGATTACGGCCTGGACCATTTCCAAGAGACCGACAACTGGTGGTAGATTGGGGGTTGGGCAAACATGTTGTAACTGACACATCTCAACCTCTGAGATATTAGGTTGTAATCTCAGCCAACCTACAGTACCAGACACAGCTCTAGCACCGTTCCCCCATCCAAGACTGTCCACTGCTGCTGTAACAATTTTGTTGCCAGGCTAATCTCATCAGAGTAGCCTCACTCCATCCTCCTTCAAAATGGCCTGTTCTGACCCAAACAACCCAATATGCAAACAACAAAGGATGGCATCGTGGGACTTGGGGTGGGGGCCTGTTATAGCAAAAATAGAAGGAAGGAAAATGCAACTTTCATTGTTTTACTGTATGTTGACTTACTCCTTCAATAAAAAAAACAAAAAAAAAAACAAAGGATGGCATCTAAAGGCAGTCAAAATCGACAAGTCAGAGTGGACACCTTATTTAATTAGACTCGAATGAAAAAACAAGTCCATTCAATAGGTTGTATGTCCTTTGGTCATGTCTAATTTTCAAAACTGATGTTGTCCAGAGTCTTTGCTCACTCAAATTCTTTTGGAAAGATACCTTTTCAATGTTTTTCCAATCAACACCTGTATGAACTGTACATCCATTCCTCACAGTCCTGCTTTCATTTGTCAAATTACATATAGTGTCTAACCTTACTAGGGTGTATTGGGTATGTCGGGTCCTGATTGGCCAACTTAGCTACTACTCGGATAACAATACAACTGAATTCAATGTGACTTCAATGTGATTTATCAGCACGGTTTGTTTTTTATCATTACGCCTAGAGTGCAAGTTACATAAATGTGTAACCCTTATATAAAATCATATTGCTTGAGCTTCGTTTAACCTTCCCTGTGCTAATCGGAGGGCTCAGGAGTACAAGTCAGACGTGACGGCATCCCGGAAGATCTGTTAATGTGTTATGATTACAGACACAAACCCCAGACAGAGCAGACACAACAAAGCGTCGTCAGCCTGTTTGCAACAGGGCAGAAATGTAAACAGGCTGCGATAATGTGGCAACAACTGCACAACAGCGAGCCTTAGAGCGAGGGAGAGAGGCAGCTGGGCTAATTCGGGTTAGCCTTATGTGGACTCTTTGAGATTAGACAGCTCAATCCTCTTACCACTATGTATGCTGGTCCATTGTGTTGTTAGCTAAGAGGAGATATGCGCTAACACCTGTCACAGAGCCTTTAACAGACTCTTAGGTGAACTGGAACTGAGGTGAACGTTGTTCAAGCAGTCGTCACCTCATCTCTAAGGTCGGAAAGCCCTGGCTGTACAAGAGTGTGTTAGAAGCTGTGAGTCCGCTCTGTTCTAAGGAGGCCATTCTGTTTCTGAGCTGAAGGAAATGGAGGAGGCATTACATAAGCCTATCCAAAACTTTTCCCCCCTCTCTCTCTTTCTCTCTCTCTTTTGTACTGTGCTCACAAGCTGCAAAGACAACCAAGTCTGGCCTCCAGATCTATATTTCATGAAGCCATTTCCTGTTTCCTCCTCTCCGCCGTTTCATAACAGAAGGAAAACAGCTGTGCTCTCACGATCTGGGAGTAAAGAAATGGAGAGGGTGGAGGAGGAGGGGAAGAGAGAGGCTGGAGAATGGGGACTGCTGCTCTCTGCCAGCCATCTGTGCTCCGTCTCCAAATGTCTCCCCGGTACAGTACTATTCTCATGGAGTCGGGCACAGTATGTGGAGATCATGTCATGAGAGATCCAACAGTTGAACTCACAGCAGTTAGGGAAAGTTCTTAGACTGGGCTTTGAATTCCTACCAAAGCACACATTACACAACAGATTTCCACGGGAAAGAGTGTGTGTGTGTGCGTGCGGTGAACGACTAATTTCCAAGTGACTTCATCGACATGGCAAGAGAGAGAAGATGAGAGAAAAACATTGAAAGTTTCCTTGCGTCCTCTCTAGTTTGGACTAGACTAAAAACGGAGCATCCCCAGTAGATCCCATGCACAATCTGGACATGCATAAAGCCATCAGCCCCCCATGTTGGCACTCATGACTGTGGGTTGTACAGAGATGAACATATCCAGTCATAATAGCACTGCTTCATCAAGCACAAGCCTTAATATAGTTAACCATCCATTCACCCATGTCACAGCATGCACCAGACAACAAAGGCATTATGGGAACTTGAGAGGGGACGCATTGCCCCCTCCTTCTGTGTTATCTGAGTTGTCCCATCAGAATGCCAGACAAAAGGAAAGGGCACATGCCAGACGCCCATGTGGGATGGAGACTTGTGAGATGGCAGGTTCATAAGGAAAGGCTGAACCTGGTGCAGTAAATTCCCCTTTCTGGAAAATTCCCTAACAACATACAATGAGTAATTTTATGAGAGGCTGTGGAAGGGGCAAAATAACAACAACAAAAAAAGCCAGAAATGTATGTAGAAGGTTGCTAGACCAAAGTACTGCCATTTCGGTAAACATTTGCAGGCTTAAACAGTGTGTGGGACTTATTCTATCCAGAAAAGAAAGAAAGAGAGCCATTTAAGCATTGTGGAATTTTCCCGTTTTTCTGTTTTGGGGAAACTGAGAGAAAGGGGAGGGAGAGCTTGTGAAGTCTTTCACCAGAGCAGCCCTTTTCTGGTGTGACAGACATTTTCCATTCACACACAAGGTGTATAAAAAAATGCAAAGAGAGACTGACAGAGGAAAGAAAAGAGAGAAAGTAAGGACACTTCAAACTGAGTCTCACGGAACAAATGAGATCAGAGAACAACTCAAAGAGCCACCCAAAAAAACAAAGACAGGCCAAATCTACGGAGTTGAGGCACACCATATTCAATCACTGAGTAAAAATGAACGCCGCTATCTACCGCATGGCCTTTCACAGTGGGAGAGATAGCAGGACGTGTGATGGAGAACTAGGGCAATTTAATCGTGCCAGTGGCAGGAGTTATTCGTCTGTGCCTAGCTAGCAAAGCGGCACTGTCACCTAAGCAGGGCGCAAGCCACTGACCTCGCTCTCTAATCTGAGATAAAGCGCTCGTATTAAAGAGACGCCCCATACGGGCGCCAGACACGTCTAGACTCCCCATGCTATAACACCCACTTTTCTTTAATTATTTAACCTCCTGGTAAGACTGTACAAGATAAGCTCTGCCTGGGCCCAGACACCACCTGCTACAGAGTCCCCCTACAGCCACCCCCAACCTGCAGCTCATCTCATCCCACCGGTGACACCAACTTATCACAAATATTGTTTTACACCACTCTCCTCCTCCTCTTCCATTCAACACCCCCTTCTCTTCCTCATCCACCTCTCACTACCGTTCGCCCAGGCAGATTGAGTCATATCCCCTTGAAACTGGACCCAGCTCTGGGTTTAGTTCTTCATCAAATAGTGTTTGGTACATGATGTTCTCTCTGTAGTTCTGACGGCATGACAGAGCTCTTCGAGCACTCTACAGTGCAACAGCATGTGTGCTCAGACTCACAACAGACACATGCTGCATACAATATAAAGTATCATTATTTCGGTTACAATTATTCAAATTATCTGGGATAAAAGTCTACAGTTCGGATAAACACGGATGTCTACAGTAGCAATCAAAAAAGAGCAAATCCCCTTTTGAAAGTAACTTGATGCTTAAAATAAGGATTGTATCAATTACATAATTACATCATGGAATCAAGTAATTATATTTATCCAGTAATGAAACAAGTAATGTCTTTATGAGTGAGTAATTGAATCATTTAAATCAAACCACATTTTAAAAAATATAATTCAAAATATATATTTTTGAATATAGTCTGCAGCAATTAACATTTTGCCAGAATCTCTAGTAAATTACATGTTACTTTGTTTCGTTGTCTATTCAGAATCGTGATCTCTATTTTAAACAAACAAACAAAAAAGTCACGATTCTCAATTAGTCCAGAATCGTGCAGCTCTAATAAAAACATTCGGTTCCTGTGCATACAATGTACTGACAAACTGTACAACAATATCAGGAACATGTATTAAGGAATGGATATAGGGTCAATTTTAATTTCATTTGGACTTTAAATTGGTTAATATGCAGCAGAGAAGGGAACACCACAACACAACAGCAGAAACAACAAAGACTTTTGTATATTTTGAACTGCACTGATATCAAAAAGCCAAATCTTCATATTTGAATCAAAAGATTAAATTGCCATAGTTACCCTCATTTTAAAAGCTCAATTTTCCTCCATTTTGTTTATCTTCTCTGCATGAACTGAATAACATAAATGATTGGAGAGCAAATGGCTCGGTGGCTCTTACAACAGACACAAGTGACAGAGTGCAAATACTAATAGCTTTCAAACATGCATGTGTCACACTGCTAAACCCCAGACAAACTCTACTTTTCCAAATAAATAATGGAAATTATCACAGAGGGAGACCATAAAGAAAGAGCACTAAGCCTTGCTAGCTTTAGTCCTAGCAGGAGAACGTCTTCTAAACATAGCGCTAGAACACTCAGAGAATAACTGTGAACATCAAGTCAACAACATGATGATTATGGCTGGGTTCAGCATGTGACTTTACTGACTGCTGTAATATGAGATGTGAAGGTAAGAGCCCATCCTATCTGAACACTAACTCACTAGATTAACACACATACAACGACCCCTCGGCCTCCATGCGCTCCCTGAGGAACACACTACCTCCAGTGCATCATCTCCTACGCAGCTGATACGGCCGTACACGCAAAGAGAACGAGTGGTTGACGAACAGGACATAAAAAATAATACAATAAAAAATACAAGACCTTGAAATAGACTGAATAAAACATGCTAGACATGCCCTTCTTGATCACAGAATGGATAATTCTTGTCGTGGATGCTGATTGGTCAATACAGCATTCCAGTCAAGCTAAAATACCTCAAATAGTAACCGCTATGACGTGAAACACCTGTTCACTGTGCAGCTCCAAAAGAGGTCAACTATCAATCTTCGTTTCCACATTTTCAAGTCAGAGACTATATCTTCTAATGGAAAAATTTAAGTTCATGAATTTGCTTTAAGCAATAAAACACTCAAGCTTGTGCTATATTGTGTAATGTATTGTCATTACTATAGGGGTTGTAGTTACTTCACGCCTTAGGGGCCATTCACACGGAGAATATTTTTCCATTCCACTGCGCTAATTTTTTAATTGTTTTTCAAATGTAAACACGCTGGACAGATGTCTTTAACCGTTCTTTTGCGGTTCTTTTTGCAGGACACGGCATTCTAAAAACTTGGTGCTCGATTTTAAAGTTGTTCAACAAAAAAAACACATCTCTAGACCTCTAGACTTGCGCTTTTTTCCATTCCACTGACTTGCATCTCACATTTTTGACAGCAAAAATGCATTCTGTGAAGCCTAGAAATCTAGACGCAGCCAGGGTCGTCTAGCTACTCTCCGTTGGCTTGCGAGCTTGAAAAACCAAACTCTAGTCAGGCCAATCACATCGTGTATAGAGTCGGTGGGCGGGCTTAACATAATGACAGCAGAGTAGCGATTGTTCCGCGTGCTACTTGAAAACAAAGAAGCTGGCGAACCACGGCCTTTCGAATCAGCTTTGGCCGCGACTCTGGAAGACTTGGAGTTAAGCTTTTCTTTAAGAAAAGAACAAAGAACGGCACTGAAGTCATTCTTAAGCAGGGTTTTTCCTGCATTGAAAATTTTTTGGCGGCCGCCAAGACAAATTTTTGGCCCAAAGCCTTATTTGATGAGTTATTGTGATTTATGAGTGTAGAATAGATGACTGTTGCACTTGTGATACGGCCGTGTTAAATAAGTGACAGAGAGAACGAGCTCCTCCCCCGTGCGCGCGCTCTCTCTGTCTGTCGATGTCTTCTCATATTTCACATATTGGCTCATATTTCACATATTAATCAAAATCAAAAAGTCGGAAGACCGAGTCCATGTTGCACGTGCCGCATTCGGATAATTTTTTCCTTGAATTCCCGCTGGGTGTGAACTGCGCTCAAAAAACATTGACTCTTCTCTGACCAGCTGACATAAACATAAGTTTCAATAAACGGGAAAACATTATATTCTGTTATGAAGTGTATTCTGTATTGACAAATCTTTCGCGATGTTCTAACAGATGGGATTCGCACACAACGCGTCTGCTAATGTCCGATTCGCGAACCAATGACTCCTTTGAATCAAATAATTTCAGCGACTGGTTAGAACAACTGATCCGTCCAACACTGAACGAACGAATCAGTTTAATCATTTACCCAGAACGCCTCTGAAAAGAGAACACAAGTGTGCTTACCCAATTTAGCAAGAGTGGATAGTAAGAATTAGTTTAATCATCCACAGTAATTCAGCTTATGTGTAGTGAAATATAATTTAGTGTAGACTGGAGTTAGGTGAGACCAGAACAAAGTTGTTAGCTAGCTGATAATTTTACAAAATTGTATATGGTAGAAAATTAGGCTATTTGTTATTTTTTTAATGCTACTTTTTAATATTGATATGATTATACCAAAACAATTATCAGTAAATATTGTAAAAAATGAGGATCAAAAGAAACAAACATCAAGGTAGAGATCATACATAATATCAGATGTCAAAATAAGATAAGCAAAAATTACAAACGGTTTCGTTGCATTTATTTTAAATGAATTGTCAGTATTGCGCTCACAGATCACGTAGGTAGAGTACTTTTTTACTGTGTGTGTGGATGACCATGTCTGTCAGACACCACCGAAGACCATTTTTGACCCAGGAAAAACCCTGGATGATGTGTTCGGAGTTTTTGGTGCCGAACAGATATGGCAAAAGTTTAATCTATCAACTACCTCCGCTTCACCTTCTTCATTGCTCTGGTTGGTTGTAGCGCTATCCTATTGCGTGCAGAGGGAATTTGAAAGACAACGTTTATCCCGCCCCTCGGATTGAGCCCTGCCAATGGTGTGTTCCCAGACCCAACATCTTGATATGGGTCTGGCTTGTCAGGTTACATTCTGTGTGGACCAGCCCTTACAATGCTCTTTAGCTGTGAATATATTGGCAGCCTCCCATGCCCTTTTAGTTAAGTTTCCATGAGGACAAAAATATTATATTAACAGGTAAAAACAACACATTAATTGTCTGGTCATTCACTTATGGCCCAGTGTAGAAATCGATATTTGATTTTATAACTGCATTTTACAAGCCATTTGCAGAATAGTTTGTAAACAGTGTTGTGCGACATGTCGGGACAGGGAAAGTGCTCAAACAAAATGTATTTCTTGCTACTTGTCAATAGTAGGTGATTAGAGAAAGTTTACAAGCCATTAATGGATCTTAGTGTATTAGTGTATCTTAGTGTATATGAAACTGTATTCTGCATTATTTTCAACAGAAATATTTTTGTTCTCAAGACAGCCGTTAGCAGGTTTTGTCCATGTTTTCAACAAACAGCACAGGCCATTTGCGTGAACCAGTGTTACTCTGTCAGTAAAACTGCACCTGTCACAGAAACATGAAGACATCACAGTGAATTTGTTGGCTTGATGTGAGGACTGTTCTATACACGCTTCACCACAAAGAAAAAAAACTGTTGAATTTTAACCTGCATTTGGCCTTTGGTGATTAAGTTTTGGACCCTGTTTATTTGTAACATAACATCTAATATAACATAGGCAGCATTATTTCTAACAGTCTAGTGTGATTGAAGTTCTTGTAATGTGATAAGCATGAATAATAATAAAATAAAATAAAAACAGTATAAAACTCAAATATTAAGATAATAGAAATGAAAGGGGCAATTCAAGAGGTAATTTTTCCCAGACAGACCAACTGCTGACTTGATCTTAATAAAATAATGCTCCCCCATTCTCAGTGTTTCTCAGGGGTCAGGTGCCGAAAGGGGTGACCGACATAATCAGATCCCCGACTGACTTTCAAATGGGGGTCAGGACACATCCCTCCCCCAATACCAGCCACCAGCCACACGACAACAAAGCTGTAAATGAAAGGTTTGATGTTGCTATAAGATGTTTTTAAAATATATGAGAAACTCTAAAATATAATGTAATATACAGTAAATACTATAATGCAATACACAATTGTTCTTTCAAAAACAAGCACAATTAAGCATTTGGCATTGATTGAATTGCACATTCTATTTGGCCATTACATTTCCGAAAAACTAGCTTCAAGATTCCTCTCCGAATCTCCTCTCCGAATAGTAAAAGTCAAAAATCTGATTCAATGATTTGTGCATCGTCACTCAAAAATGGAAGTCCCTGTTGTGATATTATTCATGTAATAAAATGTATTAAAACATATACGTAAGCAAACATTACTGTGTATCATTATATTGGTGTGTAGAAATAATTATTTTAGTTTATTTAGTGAAAATCTGTGGAAAAGATTCCTTTGATTATTTTTATTATTTTACTTCTTGTCTTAAACATTTGTAAAAACAATTCACAATGCTGAAAACTCCACAAATCCAATTGCCAATATTAATTGTGTTCTGTGAAAAAAGCCTCAAATATTCAAATTATTTAAATGATTCTTTATTTTTTTAGCAGGGTTCCTTTCTGGTAATTGCCAATGAAGAAAAGATTGTTTTCATATTTAAATCAGGCAGCCTGAACTCCACGAGGACGAGCCCGATGAATGAGAAGCTAAGAGTTACCGCAGAGACCTTCTGACCTTTCAACTCCGAGAGCAGGGGGGTGGAGGGGTGATGTCTGAGAGCAGGACCCAGTGCATGCATGCCTGATGAGAGGGGATGGGTGTGAGGCACACAGTCTGATAACATCACGTCTGATCTGATTCTGTTGCGTCTGCTGTCTGCTCAGCTGTCTCTCTTGCCCGGAGCACCAATGCACCATTTTACAACAACAACAAAAAAAAAGGCAGCGGAAGGGAGGCCAGATGCTGTGTGTGTTTTGCGGACAAATCGTTTACATTCCTGGGTAAAAACTAAACAGCGAAGCCGCTTTAGATATGTCTGCGTTCTGCCGTGATGAAAAACCACATGCAGGATTTTTTAAATCCAACGTCTGTCTCATTTAAAAAAAGTTTTCTTCAATAAACTTCACTGTAAAACAAATTATGCTGTTGCTTAAATGTTCTGCTTTTGCTCTCAGACAATAAAAGGCTGTTGATTTACAGCTAACCATACAAAAAATATTCCAGCACATACTTTAATTGCAAAATGGTGATCATTGTATTTAACCAACTAAAACTTATTTTAGAACTTGTGATAGATCAATATTGACCAGGCCACTAAATCTGCTAATATTTGGCCATTTTGATCGAAAACCAAAATATGTTATTACATAGATTACATATTTTCTGCTCAAATTAAAATATACACTATAGTTTCATTTATGATGTTCACAAAAGTTGCATTTATTTGCTCAAAAATACAGTAAAATCAGTAATATTGTGAAACAGTATTACAATTTAAAATGTATTTAAAATATATATATATTAAAATAATATATAAATGAATGTATTTATATATTCCTGTGAAGGCAAAGCTGAATTTTCAGCATCATTACTCCAGTCTTCAGTGTCACATGATCCTTTAGAAATCATTCTAATATGCAGATGTGCTGCTCAAGAAACATTTCTTATTATTATCAGTGTTGAAAAAGATTGTGCTGCTAATTTTTTTGGTGGAAACTAATACAATATTTTTTCATGCACCGAGACATTTGAACTGTAGATTATATTTAGTGAATTTTTTTGAAAATGTTGTTTAAAATAATGTATACAGTACATCACTCATCACGTTCTTGATGTTGTATTGGCTATTTTTAAAACCTGTATCAGTTGACCACTAGAACCTTAAGGGAGATCAGAAACTGGCTTAATATACTGTTTTCCCACAGAAATAATAACAAAAACACATACTGAACAAGACACAACTTCCACTGTGTTTGTGTGACTGCCTAAATGGAACGACCTCCAAATAAAAAGGGCTGACATCAGACACAAGTCTGGTCCTCAAGTTACACAAAAGCCAAACACAGGCGTGAGATGTGCACTCTTAAACCCTATCCATAATCAGCACACCCCCATCAGACAGCATGAGTACATACATAGGTCTGTCCAGATACAACTAAGCTAGACCCGTACAAAACCCAAAACACGCCTCCCTGCAAGACCTCGCCAAACCCCCAGCATGACTACCAATCTCCTCTGAGACGAGTCCCCCGGGGCCCATGGAGAATCCCAGAGGGTGGGTGCAGGGCCAGACACAAAGAAGGGGACCATGGCCAATGTCAAGGCTGGCTGACTGCTGCAGGGTGAGGCTCAGCTGCTGCTGTCAGAGGGCAAGAGTGGAGGGTGACACCCTGAAGCTGCCCCCTTTTCGTCTTCCAAAGACACCCGGAACACAATGGTGGAATGACCCGACAACACTCACATAAACAAACAAACAAATGTTGGGTTGAGACTTAAAAAAGTTATGTTAACTGAAATACATTTTTAAGAAATTGGACAGAAACTGTTTTCGAAAGTCTTTTCATTAATGTTCCCATAACTTTTTCCATCAAGTTATGTTGTAGTGTAGTTTTGAAATTAATAAATGTGACCCTGGACCACAAAACCAGTCATAAGTTGCATGGGTATATTTGTGGCAATAGCCAACAATACATTGTATGGGTCAAAATTATCGATTTTTTTAATGCCAAAAATAATTAGGATATTAAGTAAAGATCATGTTCCATGAAGATATTTTGTAAATGTCCTACCATACATATATCAAACATGTATTTTTAGTAGTAATATGTATTGCTAAGGACTTCATTTTGACAACTTTAAAGGCTTTTTTGCATCCTCAGATTCCAGATTTTCAAATAGTTTTATCTCTGCCAAATATTGTCCAATTCTAACAAACCATACATCAATGGAAAGCTTATAAATGTAATGTACAAATCTCATTTTCAATTTCCTTATGACTGGTTTTGTGGTTCAGGGTCACAAATGAAATATCTTACATGATTTCATGATAAAGCCTAACTATTGCCGATTTTGTATGAATTCATAAAGTGTGATTTGTACAGAAATTTACAGTTTTTTTTAGAACAAAATGTAAGCATGAAGACCCACCCCTAAACATAAGCTTCAGTGGGGTGAAAGCGGATTGTACGAAAATGTATGAACAAGATTTATACCAATTTAGCCACAAATTCACCAAAATGTAAAATAGTTACGAATTGCCAAGAGTGTGTTGAAATGGAAAAGTCTTGGGAAGAAATGCATTGAAGTTGGGATTCATTCTAGTGAATCAGTTTGTTGACGTGGTTAATGTAAATGAAGCGGGGGAAAAAATACAGGTCTTCTTTTTCAGCTAAGTATTTAGTTAAATGCTAAATACTTCATTATCATGCTTTCTTCAATTTATTTATATAAACTAGGGTGTAATCTTTTTTTTTTTGGTTGATGTTGTTGTATTTTGTTTCATTTATCTGATCAATAGGGATGCCACAATTCTCTATAATATATTGAACCGTTCGGTACGGCATTCACGGTTCGGTTTTGCATTTAATTAATTATTTTTCTACAAATTCTATCATTTCCTCCATTCCAATACTGAACAACACAACATACATTCAGATCACATGTTAGTAGTAGAGTTATACTCACGGAACACTATAGTTATTCACAATCACCAAAGTTCATTATTTGCATGCGTTTTACAGCCTTGCCGGTTTCATTCGCTTTTCGGAGCGCGCGCACTAAACGCCTGTCAAACACGCGATTACTGGACTAAATAGTCGTCTTAATGCGCTAATACTGTCAAATACTCACATGGTTAACGTAAACACAGTCGGTTATGTCTAAAGTGAAAGTAAAATCGCGTGTGTCTGTATATTAGATGCACGCAGGTCTTAAATTGACAACAGCGCAGTAGTGAACACGCGATCCTTAAAGGGACAGTTCCCCTCTAAAATAATGTCATTATTTACTCACTCTAATATTGTTCCAAACCTGTATTCATTTCTCGATAACAGAATTTTCATTTTTGAATGAATTATCCCTTTAAATGTTAATACAACAACAAAAGACAAAGAGAAAATCACTCACTGCTCTTGACTGAAAAACTAATACAGTAGCTAAGAACCAATGTATATTTTATAGTGAAGTCTATGTAGTGTTTTATTTTTACATTCATTCATTCAATTTCATACTTTAATGCTGCTGTACAGCTCTGAGCTGCCAGTGTAAATCTTTATATGTATATATATATTTATTTTATATTATACATTACACTAGGAATACAAGTTTTTTTTTTAAGTAAAGTTTTAAGTTTAAGGTAAGTTTTTCAATTATTTTAAGCAAAATAAAGAAAGAGTATTGCAATAAAAAAATTGTCTTTTTTTCTCCTTAACCTCTTGCTGTTCCTGTCGCCTAAGAATAGAATAACAAAAAAATGTATGTGACAAGCCATCCGAACCGAACCGAAAACCGTGGTTAAAAACTGAGGTATGTATTGAACCGTGGACTAACTGTATTGTTGCATCCCTACTGTTCAAATTCAATATTGTTTAAAAGTTTAAAATTGAGAAGTTCCTTAATATAAAAATTCTTGTTGTGTGCCAGAATAATAAGCCACTGATAAAAATTTTAATTATTCCATTGCGTAGTTCTACTGTTGGAAAGACATTTTCTTTATAGAAAGCTTTAATGTAGCGATCTCATTTTTATTATTAGCTTAGTAGTAATTCACTATTTTTTTCTTCAAAAAAGTAGCTTAGGAAGCTTTACTGTTTCAAAGTAGCTTCCTGCCAGTCACAAAGACGTATGTTTTTAAGTTGTGGTACAAAACACATTTCATTAGCACAGCGCTTTTATCTTGGTGGAGCGGATCTTCGCTACGTTTAATGGTCTGACGGAAATGGAATGGTGCGTTTTAGTGTGTTGCATTTTAGTAGTGTTGTAAAAATGAATCTAGTTACCCCTCAGCAGGCTGACCCACCCCCTGTGTGCCTTAAAACCCTTTTGACATGACACAGAGTGCGCACACACCCTCCTCGGAGCGCGAGCAGGCCATACAAAGATTAGCAGGAGGGGTTGACAGCTGACCTCCGTTGTGACCTCATCACACTTGCTCACAGACGTGCACACACACACCCCTCTGTGCTTGTGCATTAGATTATTGGATGGAGCGCTGTTATGGCCAAGATGGGCCTGTAAAGTCCAGTTTTGATTGCCCTGCCTGGGGTTACTGGGGCAGGGGTGTGACCTTGAGTCTACCCTGGAGCGATGCTGGAGAGGAAGAGTTGAACAGAGCATGCATATTGTATTGGATAGAGTGCTAGGGCCCATGGGGTCGTTTGACTGACACCTCTCTAACAAGGCAATTACTGATCTCTCCTATGTGTTCGCACACTTCACACAAGTGCTCTGCTCACCAACACTTACACACACAATGTGAATCGCTACTACATTCTTGGCAACTTCACTTTGTCAAGAGCTGGTAGTAATGTAATTAAAATGTTATACAAAATATTGGTGATCATACTGGACAATATCAGTGAATTATTGATATCTGTCTGAGGTCTCAAAATTAAGTCTCAAGATTTCTCTCAAAATTACACAGTACACTCTTTCTATGCCAGACCTCAAAAAGTACTAATAAATAAACAGTAATCTTTTAAAATATACAATATTGTTTTGAAGAATAATTTTGCATGTAGTATGTACGTAACTACAGATTGGAGCTTTCTTGATAAGATTTCAAAGGTTTAAAAAGCAGTATATAAATAGGGCTGCCTAGAAAACCACAATATTGTAATACTGTGATACTGACAAGCCATATGCAGAGAAATGCAAACAACTGCAATGTTTACGGGTTTTTTTCATAAGGCTATACCCTTCTTGTTTTACATTTCATGCGTGTATTGAGTTTTAAACAAGTTAATAATGATATCAAGAGAGAAGAATGTAAATTTCTCTGCCAAGTGGCTTTTTTATTTTATTTTTTACTTAGACTCCTAGTACAACTGAGATTTGTACAGAGGCTCCATAGATTTGCATTAAACAAGCCTAAAGAGACAGATTACTGTCCTTCTTCAAGTTAAAGGATTAGTTCACCTCAAAATGAAAATTCCCTAAAAAAATTTACTCACCCCAAAGCCATCCAAGATACTTGGGGTAGTACTTCCGCCCACATTCGGCGTGACATTTTTCAACGTAAGTTACGTAATGCCTGGCTCGTTGCAGACCAGCACAAGATGATCAATTGTGGTTAAAAAGTATATATATATTTGATATTTTTTTAGAAAATGGCCGATCGTTTTGCTAGATAAGACCCTATTCCTCAGCTGGGATCGCAGTACCATTTGAAGCACTTCACAGCCCTTTGAAACTGCATTGATGTGGACGTTCAACATTTTGGAAACAATTGAAGTCCATTGTGTGGAGAAAAATCCTGAAATGTTTTCCTCAAAAAACTTAATTTATTTTCCACTGAAGAAAGAAAGACATGAACATCTTGGATGGCATTGTGGTGAGTAAATTATCAGGAAATTTTCATTTTGAGGTGAACTAATACTTTAAGTCATATATTTGTAAAAAATAAAAAAAAATTAAAAGTTTGCCAAGTCCAAAGAGGAACGTTTCTCTGGCAACACATTGCTGGTCGGTTGAGCCTTGTAAAGTGACGCTCAAAACCTAGTAACAATGTAACTTGCATCGACTGACAGCCTGTCTAGAACACGCAGGGATAAGCAGTGCTGATAGTGGTGAAATATTAGCAGTTTTAGAAAGCCTCTCGTCCAGTCAGTTTCGGGGAATGGAACAAACTATTATAGATATATATTATACATACAGCCCAACAAGCTATTATGTGACTATATTGACTATAGTCAGGATTATGTTCTGTTATATGGACCCTTATTTTGACATTCTGTTCTGTTTGCTCTAGTTCCTGTTTCCCCGCTCTTTTAAGTTTCGGTTTCATTGGTTACTGATTATGTCCTTGTTTGTTTCTATAGTTACGTATTAGTTTCACACATGTCTAGTTTACTTTCCTTTGTTCTACCCCTGTTTATATAGTCCTGTGTTTCAGTTGTTCTTGGTCAGTTCTCGTTTACGCATTGTTTGGTTTGTGTTATTCTCCTGCCTGCATGTTTGAATTATTAATAAAGACTATTTTGTTTAGAAGATCCTTCGTCTTCGTGCCTGCTGACCACATTGTAACACTTATTTATATAGCAATTAAAAAATATATATATATTTGACCTCTCAAAATCACTGCAAGGGAAATTGCTTCAAGTCATATAGCCCTTTATATAAAAAGTATTATATGCCTACTTAAAATATAGATATTTTACAGGATTTTTTTTTCTTTCTACTTTTAATAGAGTGAAAATAGTTTCTACACCAAATGCTTTTCGGTGCATTTAAACAAAAAAATTAAAACAGCATATACATATAATAGGGGTGTAAAATTACTCACGGTTCGGTTTGTATCACGGTTTTGGTACGGTTCGGTATGTGCTATGTTCAGGGGGAAAAAAAGACTACTGTCAAGTAAAAATAAAGAAAATAGTAATATCCCAAATAAATACAATACAGCAAAGATACAAATAAAACAAACAATGCTTTTCAGATATTTCAGGTAGGTCTAACAGTAGTTTTCAGATATAGAAATTAAATAAAGCAATCAAATCTAAAACGACACCGCATATAATCTTCAATGTATTGATTAAATTAAGATTAATACAAATAAAGTTACAAAAGTTATTCATTTAAGAGCAGTGAGTGATTTCTTTGTCTTTTGTTTTTTGATTAACATTAAAAACAGATGGCAGCAGGAATTTTAGGCTGCTGTCACTTTAAGACATAATGCACGTTGATTCAACATACTGATACTGTACACATGCAATGGCTTTTTTTCGACTGAATACATTCATTTACTGACTATATTTGCTAGGATACTCGCCAATACATGCATTTTACATAATTTTTGTGTAAAGACTTGAAAGAGAACTCAATTCAGTATTCACATGTTTACTGAGGTGCAGTTTTCCATGTGCACACTTCAGATGTGTGCAGACACAAATCTTCTAGAATGTTCTAAAAAGAGTTTTCTTTTGCGTCTCCTTGCGTTTGAATGTTTAAATTAGCGCAGGAACACGCGCAAATGATAAACGTCCCAGGCCATCAGGTAGTCCTAATTGTCAAGCCCTGCCCAGCGCTTTCGTTATCGGTTTGTACCTGTCCAAATTAGCGCTAAGTGCCTGTTTAAACACAGTCGGTCTCACCTAAGCTCGCGCACTATCTACACCTGGGTGATAACGGACCGGTCACATTAGAGCATACGGAACTCACATTGAATAAAGTTTACAAAGAGTGACTGTTTTGTGCTTTTTTTTGCAGTGTAACATGTTGGGAAGCCATAATGTTCCCTGACCGGATATTTATATGATGCAGGCAGCGACTCCTTCACTTGCCATGCTGAAATGCAACAAACCAACACGTAAAGAACTGTGATGTCAACGTATGCAGAGCATATCCATCGACAGAAAAATACATTAGCTGAACTCTGTCTGTTTTATGCGTTAATATAGATGCCTCATCAGATTTGAGATTAATTGCGGTGCAAGTGCATGCCGAACCGTGAGTGGAGAACTTGGGATGCACCGAAAGGAAAATTCTTGGCCGAAGCTGTAGCATAATAAAACACTTGGCCAAAGGCCGAAGCCGAATAGCGAACGTGGTTTTCCGATTTTTTTTTGGTCAATTTATTTTGCCTTTTTTTTTCACCACTGCATAAATTAAATAGTAAAAATTAGCTTTTTACTATTTTTTTGTGTTTTTTTTTTTTTTTAAGATAAATAAATTACAAAACTACAATTTAAAAATATTTATTTAACACTGAACATTTTTAGCATTCCAGCAGACATTATACAAACAAAGCACAATATTTTTAGTATTTTATTTTTTCTTATGCCATCTTATCTTATCTTAGGCGTATTATGTCTACAGGTATCATAATCAAATCACTGAGGGTGCTTCTGAAATCACTGAGGGTGCTTCTGAAATCACTGAGGGTGCTCTATTAAAGTGCAGCAACGGCTCTACCACAACAGTGAGTCTACTGTGAGACATTTAAGATTATTTAGAATTTCAAAAATATTTTGCAACAAATATTTTTCTATTAATCTATTAGTCTGCCTTTACATTGCTTTAATGCGTTACTATTTCACTATGTCACTTCCGAAACTTTACAGCGTGCAATTGGCCATTAATCCTTTTTGCAACATGAAAAACAATAGTTTTAAGACCGCTCCATTCACAATCACTAAACGCTGTCGCTATGTCAGTTCATCGCGATCTCACAAAGTACAAAGTTCAATGAAGCTGCTAACAATGCACAATAAATATCTTACTTGCGTCATCTACACTTTGTTTGTTTGTTCATGAGAGGTTTTGCGAGCCGGTCACTGCTGCAGAAACACGTTGTAATTGGATACATTTGACGTTCTACAGACACAAATATGCACTGGAGCATTTGCCAATACATACTCTTGCTTGCATTTGAGGGCGCTTAGACAGTGTCTGCAAACAGCCATTTTTGCGTCTATCATTTTGTGTCTATCTCGGACACTTTAATGCTTCCACACTTCCAACATGTTTGCTGCATTTAGAAGCGTGCGCACCTCTCTCACACGCACTGGTTGCTATATTTGATTGCGTCATCAAAAACGTCATTGTTCGGTTACATTTATTCTGTCTTTTTTCACTTTTCGGCCAAATAATTTCGGTTGCCGAACATTCAGTGCATCCATATGGAAAACGGTATGGTTCGATTTTTTACAGAGAACTGTTACATACCTGATTTGTAAAACAGCCAACGTTATCAGTTATAACAAAATAAGTGGCGAATTTTGGTATTGAGCAAATTTGGCTATTTATGCAAAAAATATGTCTTACATTGTGAGATTGTGAGTCTTCGACTATGACCATAAGGCTTGCACTAAAAGCTCAATGTTTTTCAATCCCAAGATATAACCTTATGAACATAAGCTGACTGTATTAACGTAATGACATTTTAAAACATACAACAACCTCCCACACTAAACTTTTACTACCATGTTTCTAAAGGCAGCATCTGTAATAAATAGTTAATAACACAGACAGAACCTCTGGCCTTTGACAATAAACACTCGACTCTTGTGTACCGTCTCAGGCCTCACCCTCTAGTCTGGGCCAAGCTTCGGCCCGCCAGTGGAAAATAAAAAAGGTGCCAAATTGATGCAGAGATCAGATATTGACGAGGATGGTGTTTTTGTCCCCTGCGTATTCGTTACATGCAAGTTGCAGCGCACTAGTGAGCTGAATGCCAGTCCAATATCCTGTTTCCCCATTCTGGAGCTTGACTTTGGCCACTGCCCTACTGGAAATGGACTACACTAACCCTGTGTGTGCAGCCATTTGTGAGTTAGAACAAGACAGCTAGAAAGAAAGACGCCATGATCGTGCATTTCTTTTTCCATGCAGCACGACTAGGTATGCAACAGTGCCGTTATACACGGCGGTCTATTAATAGCTGGGTTCTGTTTTCACTTGAAATAGCCGTATGGTGTAAGGACTTTGTCAGATAAGATAAGCAGCCTTTAGCTCGCAAAACCTCAGATGTAGACAGTGCCTAAAACAGCAGACAGAACAATATGGGGCCAGACCTGGAAAAGACAACACGGAAGGAAACTCCTAGAATCCAATAACGTAGACACAAATGAAAATGCAGTCTAATCCACTCGTTTGATGCGTGCTGAACGCTAAGGCTAATACGACACAGATTACACTGGCAAGTTTTGCATGCTGAGCCCTGAAAGGTGTGTCCTTTTTGCGTTTTGTGTGTGTCTGCTCTGCTGTGTCACTGGCTCCCCTAGTTTTCCAGCCTCTTTGGATATTCGGCCCTGAATGCAGCCAGCACTGCAGTAGAATCTAAGCGCCAAGTCACCAAGCATTCCACTGTCTGCACGGCCCGTCCCGAACACCACAGCACAGACACGGAAACCACAAATGCAGTCTCACATTCATGTGCAGACACACACATATATAGGGTTGGTATGCCTTATCAAACAGGAACAGGAACAAATACCATTCACATAATTTGTGGCAAAATCACTCAGCAAGCATGAGTAGGCAAATTAATAAAATCTGTCAAGAATGTCACACGTCATGTTTCCTCTCATATTCAAAAGTAAATTAAAGTTTATTTAATATTTTCCACTGTGACATTTTCATGACAATTAAGCAAATTGTTCTTATTGTCTTCAGGCAACAACAACAAAAAACAGCTTTTAATTTATGCTGATATTAATTAAACAGTCATTGTAATACAATCATTTATTTCATTGTATTACAATGTTGAAATCACAGCCTTTTAGATTTCTGGGGTCCTCAGAAGTGGATGTTGTCATAGTCGTGTAAGCTTCTATAGAAAAATACTCATGATTGTGTTTCTATGGCTTTACAAAGAAGGAAAAACATATTGAGAGACTGATTACGTTGGTAAGAAGAAAAAAAAACGATATGTAATTGGCCATCACCCCCTTAGCCATTGTATTAGAAACAATCACACAGCAGCGTTAACTAGTTTTATGTATCTTTATGCTTTGTGTTATATTACATTTCATTGTGTTATAAATGTACATTATTTTACCACAAAAAAAACAACAACATCTCAAAGGTAAAACATCATGTCGGATTTGCGGTAATGCAAATTCGATGGGGGATTGTCATAAAAAATAATGCAAAAAGTCCAGCTGCTCTATAAACAATGCAAAAACTCTTAATGATGCTTCAAATTCTTTACCCAAGTATTTATTTTTTCCTTTGAAATGTCATGGTGAAAAGTCAATTGTTTCCATGAGATTCACACATCTGCAAAATCAAATGGCCCTAGCATTTATTTTCAAAACACACAAAACTTTTCTCTTTTTCCCCAGTTCTCTCTTATGTAGTCCTCACTGGCTGAGGGAAACTGCATATGCATCATACATCTTACAGAACAGAAATCAATTCAAGTTCATGAGCAAAAGAAAAGTTTCTGGGGCAGTGCCGTCTACCAGGGGGCTCTGAGAAGAGGGACGATTCTTTCATATGAAGGTTTACTTTTAATAATTCATCCCATTTGCGGCAGAAATAGCCAGTGCGAGTACTGATTATGACAGGCCCTTTTGTCCTCTGTGGATTCAGACAGCCCAGAGTCTCAGCCAGTCTGGGCTGAAGTGGGGGAAGGGTTGACTGACTGGCTGCCCGCTCCAGACCGCAGTGAACCAATTCCCAGCAATAACGCCAGCGGACGTACACACAGCTTTAAGATTTGAACATTTTAGCCTACAGCTTCCATGTTATAGTAAAACAACAAGAGGCAATTACAAGAGTTTCTACAAAGTAATATCACATTAACTACATGCAGTTCACATGTATAGCATAAATGCTAATAGAAAATGTTATCAAATAGTAGCCTACATTAATGGTGAATTAACACATTTGGAAAACTAGAGGTGTGTTTGTCTGGGAACCCAACAGAAGGGATAGAGTTAAAGAATGTGTACACTATGGCAAGCTATTTTTAAATACTGCCAAGTGACTTTTTTTTTCTTTCTTCAATTTTACTAGCAACTATCATTATATACTAATACTTAATCCAATAGCACGTAGTATCTATTCTATATAGAAAATATATTTACGTTTTCCTGGTCTGAATAAAAACACTAGCTTCTTATAAATAGGTACTACTGTCTATTTCAATTGTTACTAGGAATTATTATTATTTATTTATTTTTACATTTATCACAATTCCGTGCTAGTAGCTTTCTAATAAGTACTAGTAGTAGTGACACATTGAGAATGATACTAATCAATATTGCATTGCCCACTCGTACTTTAGAAATAAGCACTCATAACATAAAACAGACACTAGTTCGTTTTCAGGAATAAATGTTAAACGGCTTGCCATATTGTGCGCAGCCCCCACAGCAATACCAGCAATATTCGACTGATGCATTGAGTTGTGTTCCAGTGCCAAACACTCCCAGACGCACGAGTCATCAGCAATAGACTTGTATTATTATATTTAATTGGTCACGCCGTTTAAAATACAACAGAGGATTATCAAGAAGTCGTTTTTGACAAACACGTCGCATTTTTGGGGGGCTGAACGAATAGTTTAATACGCCACAGCCAAATTCGATGGGTGTACAAGTCAGATAGTGACAAATAACGGTCACATACTGTAATAATTCGACATTATAAGAATGACATTTACACTCAGATAAATCTTTAACACGTTCGTGTTTGACATTCGAACAGCTTGCTGCCATAATAACGGGTTCGGAACTGCCATAGTTACATTTGATTCATTTGCAGACCGAATTCAATAATTGAATCTAAAACTGTTACATTGCCACCAGGGTGAGTCGACCACGGTAACGTTACGTTAAACACATTCTGTTTTCATTCGGTACACGTTCGAAAATGTATCCAATGTAACAGTTTGCGTTCCCTCCGCATTCGAAAACGGCTCAGAAAAACCCGCCCTACTTACATATATCCATTCCCTGTGGCTGGGATAGGGTGCAGTTGCAGGAGCATGTGTCATTGGAGTTGGCGGCGTTGTTGTTGTTGCTGGAGCTGCTGTCCGGGACCGTGATGTTTCGCATGGGGGCTCGGGGAAGTGACGGGACGGGGGGAAGAGAGCCGCCGGCCGCGGCCCTCACATGAACTGAGGAACACTTCCACAGCAGCAGCCTGCGGTCTCGGTGCACGCGCGTCTCATGCCATTCTCACGACTCTCCGACGCATTTTCTGCTTCTAGACTACGGTAAATACGTTCCCCGCATCTTGACGGTCTTTTCCTCTCGCTTTCATTCAGAAGAATGGCTTTCTGTGACGGTCTCAGACTCACAGCCCACCTCCTCCTGCGCCTCCCTCCTCCGAGAGGGGAGCAGCTCCAGACAGACAGACAGGAGCGGTGGGAGGGGAGACTGGCGCTGACAATGGCGGTGGTGAGAGAGAGAGAGAGAGAGAGAGAGAGAGAGAGAGAGAGAGAGAGAGAGAGAGAGAGAGAGAGAGAGAGAGAGAGAGAGAGAGAGAGAGAGAGAGAGAGAGAGAGAGAGAGAGAGAGAGAGAGAGAGAGAGAGAGAGAGAGAGAGAGAGAGGTTGCTCTACCCTCAATGGGACTGTGTGTGTAGAGGCGGTTAGAATTACACACACACACACACACACACACACACACACACACACACACACACACACACACACACACACACTCATTAGTGCCAGCCACGACCAATCAGGGCAGGCATTGAAGAGGCTTTAACCTTGGGCTGACCCCACAGTCTAGCAGATATTCAGCAGATGTGTCAGACACCCCCCTTCTTTCCCAAACTGTCTGCGGTCTATAAATATCCGGGGTGGTTTTGGTATGGGGAATGTCCGGCTGAGTGGGCAAAAATGAAGTAACAACCTCCCCAGCACCAAAGTACATTACAAAACATCAAACCAAGTGTCATCTGCAAACACGATTCTGAGCTTTTATCACAACTTATCACATCACTGATGTCACTGTGCTTTTTAGTGGATGTATGAGGTCAGTTCTCCTCCAGAGGAACTTTTTGAAATACACAAAGTTTGTCTTTTTTGTGAAATATTTAGCTTGAAAATCGTACTTTAAAATGAAAATCGCTTAACTTAAATTCATAATGTTTTTGGGCCACTGTATGTCTAACTCTTAATTGGCGAATCTCACTTGCACCTATATCAGTGTGTCTATTGTAAATGATCCATGTAAATGATTTATCCATGATTTATATTATTATTATTATTCATGTGTCATCAAAATCTCTAATCAAAAAGCTTCCCATCCCTCTTGCAGTGACATCTCTTTTCTGATGACGTGTTCACTGACACAAGGGCGGGACCTAAACTCGAGTCCTGCACTAGTCCTGTTTGGTAAACCTACACCTGCCCTGCACCCACAGTACTCAACAGAACACCCGAATCTGCATTTTGGCGGATAGCCTATGGTAGATACTGCTTGCCTGTAGTGTGGCGTGAATGGTAATGCAGCGGGGTTTTTTTACAACGTACAACAACTGCAGAGAAGCCTGGAACTAACCAAAATAAAGTCAGATGACGATACTGATGCTTATGTCATGCTTAATGATGAATCTGTAGCCGAAAAACAAAAATTAAACATAGCTTTTAGAATAAAAACTGCTTAATCAGCCATTTTCAGTAAAGTTGACTAAATAGTAAGTGTTTTTGTGCCTGCTATTGTGCGTTTAACTTTAATCATGCCTAACAGATATTTGTTTAAACAATAATTAATTTTAAAATAATTATTTTCAACGTGTTTATTGCTAGCCCTGCAAAAAAATTAGACAGCATTAAGGTACATAAATTGAATCAAATGTAAAATAAGTCAAAATAAGTCGTTATAAATGAAATGTAACTAATGTAATTAATTAATAATGCAATTTATTTTTGTTAAAGGTGCACTATGTAAAAAAAAATCAGTAAAATATCCAAAAACTACTAGGCCAGTGTTATTTATTTTGTTCAGTTGAGTACTTACAATATCCCAAAAGTTTCCAACTATTTGTAAATCGTGAGAAAATTGCTATTTTTAACCAAGGAACCGGGACGTGTGAGGGAGTCGCCTGTCAATTGCGTCATATATGCGTTATCCTCGGTTTCCGGTTGTATTTGGCAGAAACGCTTTACTCTTACTACAGTGTGCAACAAGTGTCATAACAGTCGCCGAGCGAACGCACAGAGTAACGTCATAACATCATTTTCAACACACTCAGATGTATCTAATATGATAAACAGAGCTGCGTTACCTCATACTCATGGCCGGAAAAGCGGAAATGGCGCCGGCGACTGGCATAATAAAAGTCCCGCCACTGCTCGCGAGGCTTGTGTTGCCTTCATCTTATTAACAATCGCTCCTGCTTCTGCTTCATACTATAGTAACGTTAATAATCACATCCATGAACATGATTTCTGCCCGAGTCCTATCCCGATTCTTTTCCACCGGCTGTGAGGTGGAGACCACATGTCCCAAGATTCTGCGCTCAAACTTGCCGTCATCAAACTACGCCTTTGTTATGAATAGGTGACCTCTGGTGGACGGAAAAGTTACATAGTGCAGCTTTAAAGCTACAAAATTCATTTTCTCTTTCTCTTTTGTGGTTTGATCACCATTGGTGACACAAACAGCTGCGGGTATATTAGGCTGCTGTCCCTTTAAGACAAATGCACAGACCTGATATAAATGACACGCATCCGTTTCTTTCTCAATTGTTTACAACACATAACCGACTGTGTTTACGAGGATACTCACAGAGATGGGCAATTTGACTTACCGTATTTTCCGGACTGTAAGTCGCATCAGTCAAAAAATGCGTCATGAAGAGGAAAAAAACATATATAAGTTGCACTGGACTAGAAGTCGCATTATACTGGACTAAAACGCCAGCTTCACACCGCATGCCCAAGCAGTGCGTTGGCAGGGCAGAAGCTCAGTTGTCTTTAAGTTAAAATTTCAGTGAAATTTTTTTTTCAGTTTTCAGTTGTTTTCAGTTAATTTTTCCAGGGGTAGGCTACAGGAGCAGCATAGAGCGCCCTCTCGCGGCTGTAGTCGTAGCTAAATGTTTATTCTTGTCAGACATGAATTGATTTTGATATTTAAGTCGCACCTGACTATAAGTCGCAGGACCAGCCAAACTATGAAAAAAAGAGCGACTTATAGTCCAGAAAATACGGTAATTTTGTGTGAACGTGTCCGTTTAAGCTCAAAAGAAAGGGAAAGAAACCTGAATTCGGCATTCACGTGCTGCCTGCGCACATTAAAAACAGTCCTCTTTTGCTTGATGCCTGACTCGACTTAACATGCAAATGATAACTTTACAATTAATCCACGAATCACATGCGTTATGAATCGGGGTGCAGCTGGCCCATATCAACGGATTAAATATGGTCCCTATACTTGACATTGCACATCCTGCGATGTAACTATCACGGTTGCGCACATCATGATATCTATGCTAAAACGATATATCGTGCAGCCCTACCTGAAACTCTGCAGTATATATGTGGCCGTTGGTCCTCTTAGCAGTATGAAATATAAAACTTTTTTTCAAGTTGTGAATAGATAGATAAAGAAAGCAAAGAGCGTTCCCTTTATAATGACTGAAGCTGTCCATCACTTCAGTTGCAGCGTGTTTGGCTACAATGCTCCATGCTGCAAATCGTGTTGTAATTAGAAACCTTTGACAGTCTTCAGACTACAGAGCGTGAACACAAATAAGCACGAGACCGTTTGAAAGCAGCTGCCTATCAGCGGGTACCGAACTGAGTCGAAATAGTCTTGGCTACTGGACCCGCAGTCTGCCCGAGCCTATTGATTCCCGACCCGCACTGCAAATGATATTCCACCCATAACATCAAATATTAACAGTTCACCTGTCGGATACCCGTCCACGTGCAGGACTCTGGGTGGGTCAGCCTGTCGCTTACATGAAATTACAGCAATAGCAAACCACAGCCATCCAACGATCCAATCGATTTCTGATGGACAAAATCAAGTCCCATCCTAATTAATTTTTCGAGGAGACATTTTACTCGGATATACGTCACAATAGGAAAGAAAACCTATAAGCTTTTCTAGCTTCCTCGGGGGAACCCATTCACTCTACCCAATTGATTTTGTACTGTATTATTGTAATGTTTGCAGTGGTACTGTGAATAAACTCTAACTCAAAAAGACTACTGCAACTTCCATTTCATGCTGACTTTCATTCTAAACCTTATATCATTTTTTTAATCATTTCATACTTCTTTTTTATATATATTTTGCTTGAAATTTTTTGTTTAAAATGATTGCATTAGCCTTGATATTTAAAATTCTTAATATTTTTTTGTAGTGTACTGTATGTGTAACTCTTAATTTCTTAAAATCAAAAGAAATATGAATTTCTGTTTTCTTTTTTCTGATATATTTATGACAATTTAAGCACTCATGTACTCCACCCAAATTCTCATTACTGAAAATTATTATATATTATTAACACTAATTACCAATTTTATTTTAGTGTTATTTATATAACATTATAATGTTTATTAATGTTTTTTATATTTTAGTTCAATTTTTTTTATATTTCTATTTAGCTTTATTTTAGGTTATTTTCTAATTATTTTCTAAAAGTTTTTTTTAAGTTTAAGTTTCATATAATATTTTATTTTAGCTTATTTCAATTAACAAAAAATATGTATGAGTTTTAGTGTCAGTTAACAATAACAACACTGGTATTTATATAGGCTACCATAGTATTTCTTGTACTGCCTATACTGATATTTAACAGTTATATAAAAAATTTTTTTGTTGCAGTCTAAATTGACTACTGCAGTAATGATAATCGCTATTCAGAATAATGGGGAATACAAAAATTCCAAAGATAAATGTGTAGACATTATTTGACATTACTTTGAAAATGTGTAGAAGATCGTTTGAAAAATGTTTTCATCTTCTTCTTCTTGACTTTGATGAGAAATGTGATCTGGATTTGTTTTTATGACACTCTGGCAAATGTTAAAGGAACACATGCTAGCTGTGTGAATAGACAAAACAAAGAAATATTTATGTCTCAAAAACAAAGGACATGCCGCTTACTTCAATCGTTTTTAAGAACTGTTTGTCAGACTTGAGTGCTAAAATTGGCCTTGTTATGACTGAAGTTGAAAGAGATGCAGGTTTTGCTTTAGCGCCCTCTGGCGGCATCTGGGGTCACGACACCACTGCATTGCTTTAAATGTGGGAAGAGTGACCTGTGTTTGCAGCCTACTTTCCCCTGTGAACTCTCACTGACGGTGTGATGTTTGAAGTGTTCCAGGCCGAGGTGCGGTAACAGATATATGCGAGTGTGTGGCTGTGAGGATATTTACAGTGATAAGACAATCTGTGGTGGGACCAGCTTTCCCCGTGCGAGCCGGTCACAGTAAGGTCAGACAGATAAGAAGAGTTTATGACAACCTCTGATTTAAAAAGAAAAGAAAAAAAAGACATATAACTGGGGTACCATTTCAACAACTATGAGTCTTAAAATACTTACACTTTATACTAGGCTAACTTTATACTGTTTTGCATGACTTCATCAGTCAGGCAAATATATAAGTAATATAAGTAAGTCTGATAAGTAAGACACATGATTTATGGCATCATTAATGCAATAAACAATTACATGCTAATGATTAGTAATTGAGCAAACCCCTAACCTCAATATGAGCATTAAAAATGTCTTTGCAAACACAACTCATGAAAGTAACTGACAGTAAAGAAGTTTCCCCCTTCAAATAATGTAGCATCTACACACTGTAAAAAACAACAACTTATGACATATTTTTTTAAAATTGCTTAAACATATAAAAATAAGTTAAGCAATTTTCAACTGTTTTTATAAGTTATACAAGATTCAGCTTATTTGTAAGTTTTACAGTGCACATTTATATTTGGAATTTCTGAATTCCCCATTATTTTCAAATATTTAAATCAGCAGTATACATACAATGATGATGTAAATACCTGTTATTGCTAATTAAAAACTATAAGAAATAATTTTCGATAATTGAAATAATAATAAAATAAAATATAAATATTTTATGAAACAAAAAAGCTTAGTTGCTTTGGCAAATAAACTGAAATAACAGGTAAGTTATTAAAATATTTAAAAATATTAACATATTAATATTACACATATTTGAATAAAAACAATAAAATATTTAAAACTATTCAAATGAAATCTGAAAATATACAAATAAAAGCTCATTTAAAATATTAATAAAAGCTATAATAGTATATAAATAATTTTATAGTTGCCCAATACTAATCATCTTTCTTACAATATCACCTCACGCCATAGACAACTCCTTTCAATGCTTGCCAGTGTCTTTAGGGATGACTCATAGCGTCTGTTGCTGGAGGCCACGCTTCTTACAGCTGAGACACAGACACATCAGTTTGGCTCCGTCACACCACCTGTGATTGCTCAGGTGGAAGTCTAAATCACACTGCCGTCAGCCATCACATCAGCAGAGATCAACATCACAGTTAGACCAAGTCTAGCCAACTAAATGTGCCTTATATTCGTGGAAGCAGACAGGAACTTTAGACTGATATATTGCACTATGTATTTGACAATGTAAGATGGGAATAAGAAAAATTAACTAACTGAAAGCAGGATCACTTCCTCACAGCAGGGTCACTTCTACAAACACGTACAGATACACTAGTGAGAACCTACTAAAACGAATAAAATATTCTAACTATTAATATAAAAGTAATGAAACTATGTAGATAAAACATGTAACGTGTCAAACATTTGGGAACTTCCTTTTATGGTTTTCACCTTATAAATGTTATAATGTGACATACTTTTTAGCACTTACAAAAAGTACATATATTATTCAGAGATGAATATAAATTTTCACCCTAAATAAGGTACTTTACACTTACAGATATCATTAGTGTCATATTTTAAGGTAAAATTACATGTATTATTCCATTAATTCTACTGTAATATATCTCACAGAATTTAGTAAACAACTTTAACTTATATTCAACACTTTTAAACAAATAAACAGTAGCATTTTTACATTCTTTTTTTCAGTTAAAATTAAATTTTCAGATTTGAAATTAAAACCATTTTTGGGCCATTTATGAACCTTTTGATTGACAAAGAGTATTCACAAGTTTACACCAATCAGGCATAACATTATGACCTAATATTGTGTTATATTGTCCCAATTTTGCTGCCAAAACAGCCCTGACCTGTCGAAGCATGGACTCCACTAGACCCCTGAAGGTGTGCTGTGTTATCTGGAACCAAGATGTTAGCAGCAGATCCTTTAAGTCCTGTAAGTTGCGGGATGGGGCCTCCATGGATCGGACTTGTTTGTTCAGCACATCCCACAGATGCTCAATTGGATTGAGATCTGGGGAATTTGGAGGCCAAGTCAAACACCTCAAACTCATTGATGTGCTCCTCAAACCATTCCTGAACAGTGGTACGTGTCAATGTAACATCTACATGGATGGCAGGACCCAAGGTTTCCCAGCAGAACATTGCCCCAAGCATCACACTTGCCTCTGCCGGCTTGACTTCTTCCCGAAGTGCATCCTGGTGCCATGTGTTCCCCAGGTAAGCGACGCACACGCACCCGGCCATCCATGTGATGTAAAAGAAAAAGAGATTTACCAGACCAGGCCACCTTCTTCCACTGCTCCGTGGTCCAGTTCTGACGCTTACATGCCCACTGTTGGCGCTTTCGGCGGTGGACAGGGGTCAATATGGGCACCCTGACTGATTTGCAGCTATGCAGCCCCAAACGCAACAAACTGCGATGCACTGTGTATTCTGACACTTTTCTATCAGAACCAATAACTTCTTGAGCAATTTGAGCTACAGTAGCTCATCTGTTTGATCGGACCACACGGGCCAGCCTTTGCTCCCCACGTGCATTAATGAGCCTTGGCTGCCCATGACCCTGTCGTCGGTTCACCTCTGTTCCTTCCTTGGACCACTTTTGATAGATACTGACCACTGCAGACCGGGAACGCCCCACAAGAGCTGCAGTTTTGGAGATGCTCTGACCCAGTCGTCTAGCCATTACAATTTGGCCCTGGTCAAACTCGCTCAAATCCTTACGCTTGCCCATTTTTCCTGATTCTAATACATCAACTTTGAGGACAAAATGTTCACTTGCTCCCTAACATATCCCACCCACTAACAGGTGCCATGACGAAGAGATAATCAGTGTCATTCACTTCACCTGTCATAATGTTATGCCTGATCAGTGTATGTTGAGTTTTAATGTGTTTGTAAGGTCATTTTGGCCACAAAAATAGCAAAACATGCATTTAATTTGAAAGATAGCTATCTAAATACCATATATGTTTATTGTTTTATATAAAGCTGATTGACATATAATTTGACTCAATACAACCCACACCCCTAGAAGTTTTTTCCCCTGCATTTTAGAAAGAAAAAATATATATATATTTTTATTTAAAGAAGAAAAAAAAAAACATTGCTTTGGGGTTGCCCAAAAGTATAGCTGAATAAACACATGCACATACACATTCACGCACCGAAGTACTACACATGAATAGGCAACAGTATTGATTAGGAGTGATTAGAGAAGCTGCAGTCAGCATTAACTAATGTAATCCTCATTAGTCCGCTCTCTCTAACTAACTCTGGTAATACCCCAAAATGAGCTACTAAAGAGTAGAAAGGAAGAAAGGCCAGACACAGGAATAAATCAGACGGGAACAAACCAATACAAATGCAGGTTCTTGTCAGGTTGTGTCAAGACTGCCAAGTTTGTTTGTGTGTGTGCGTTTACCTGAGGATGGGAGATATTGATAGGCTGTAAAGTCATGGGCGGTGAGTGGCCATGCCCCTGGGAGCTATGCAGTCTCTCACTGCTGGTGTGATGAAGTGTTTACATGAAGGGATCACCCTGAGGGGGCGGTATTCATTAACCAGACTTACAGACTCAGACTATTGACTTCTCGCTCTAGACTGAACCTCTCTCTCTCTCTCTCTCTCTCTCTCTCTCTCTCTCTCTCTCTCTCTCTCTCTCTCTCTCTCTCTCACACACACACACACACACACACACACTTTTACCTTTAACACACTTTCCACAACTTCTGTTTGAGTAGCTGCTCTTGAACCTGGACTTTTGTTATTGAGCTCTGTTTCCACTTAGAGCTCCACAGCACCTCATTTTATTCATTTACAGACTTTACAGACCATACCTAAACGACAGCTCTGGGGAGTCTTTAATGCATGAGCAATAAGAAAAAAAGGGAGACAAAATCTTTATGTTATGAGGAAAATATGAGTTGTACTTGCTGGTGAAAAACTCACTGTCAACCTGAAATGATGTTCACAACCGATTTTACTTCCATAATCCTATATACTTCATAGTGAAACAGGATATTCAGCAAGAAAAATGTAGGGTAGGACTTGATTTTATTTGATGGCAAAATATTACACAACTTCCTACAAGAGTGGAGGCTAACAAAATTGGGGAAACCACAAGACTGAACTCTGAAACATTTCTAAGGCTGCCCCCTAATAGTCGACTAAAGTTAGTAGGTAGTTGACGAAAAGGCTTTGAGGCTTAAGCTGTGTTTACACTGCAGGACCTTTTCCCAGGAACTAGGAACTTTGGGGTGGTACTCTGTGTGTTTCGACTGCAGGAACCAGGGTCTAAATCAAGTTTCGGCTAAAAATTTTACCCTGAAAACAGCCCAGCTCAAAAGGTAGTACTTTTTCAAAGTTCAGGAACTTTCAGGGGTGGGACTTGGGCACTGAACATGCTGATTGGTTGAGTTCACGCAGCATTTTGATTGGCTGACTCCACACAACATTTTATTTCAACCACCATTTTTAAAAGTCTGTAGCGGTGCTTACAGTAAGAGTTGTTTGCTATTCGAATCAACAATGAAGTTTAAAAAAATATGACCAATGGACCGATGACGAGGTTCAGGCTTTATTAAGCTTATATGCAGAGGACAAAATCCAGCGGGAACTGGAAAGCCGCGCACAGTCCTACATCACCGGACTAATCTTCACGGTACTTTAGACCACGATGGAAATGCAGACAACAAGGTATGGGGAAAAAAAGTTCCTGGGACAAATTGTTCCGGGTAATTTCGGTGGAAACTGGGATTTAGTCGACTAAGCAGTGTCAACTTCAGACACTGACCCAGAAAAAAATTGTTTATTAATAAAAAAATGTAAATGTCTCCTTGCCATTTTCTCCTGACAAATAATCATTAATAATTACCCTAAACATGCGATTAGTCGACTAATGGCTTAAAACATGCATGTGGCTGAGGGACTGTGAGAATGCGGCGAGGCCGGTGGTGAGTGATAATGAGCGCCAGCTGCGCGCCGCACCGGTCTCGTGTCTCACGGAGGAGCTCGGACGCATAAAAGGAGGAGCGACGGCAGTGAAGGACGAGAGAGGACCAGGCCTGGATTTTTTGTTATTGATTTTTTGTTTTGATTACGTTTTTATTATACGGTTTACTTTCAGTTTGTTTATTTTTTATTAAAGTCTTTAAATGTTCCTGCCTCCTTCTTCCCATATTTACAAACGTTGTTACAATGCATTTGTCGACTAATAGCTTAGTTAAAACGTACGATTAGTTGACAAATGCCTTAAAACATGCGTTTAGGCGACTAATGGCTTAAAACGTGTGATTAGTCGACTAATGGCTTAAAACGTGCAATTAGTTGACGAATGGCTTAAAACATGCATTTAGTTGACGAATGGCTTAAAACATGCATTTGTCGACTAATGGCTTAAAACGAGCGATTAGTTGACGAATGGCTTAAAACATGTGTTTAGTCGACTAATGGCCTAAACCGTGCGATTAGTCGACTAATGGTTTAAAGCACTTGATTGGTCCCCTAATGGCTTAGAACATGCGATTAGTTGACGAATGGCTTAAAACCTGTGTTTAGTGGACTAATGGCTTAAACCGTGGGATTAGTCGGCTAATGGCTTAAAACGTTCGATTAGTCGACGAATGGTTTAAAACGTGCGATTAGTCGACTAATGGCTTGAAACGAGCGATTAGTAGACTAATGGCTTAAAACATGCATTTGTGGACTAATGGCTTAAAATGAGTGATTAGTTGACGAATGGCTTAAAACATGCGTTTAGTTGACTAATGGCTTAAAACGTGCGGTTAGTCGACTAATGGCTTAAAGCATGCATTTGTCGACTAATGGCTTGAAACGAGCGATTAGTAGACTAATCGCTTAAAACATGCATTTGTCGACTAATGGCTTAAAACGAGCGATTAGTAAACTAATCGCTTAAAACATGCATTTGTCGACTAATGGCTTAAAATTAGTGATTAGTTGACGAATGGCTTTAAACATGCGTTTAGTCGACTAATGGCTTAAAACGTGCGGTTAGTCGACTAATGGCTTAAAACATGCATTTGTCGACTAATGGCTTGAAACGAGCGATTAGTAGACTAATCGCTTAAAACATGCATTTGTCGACTAATGGCTTAAAACGAGCGATTAGTAAACTAATCGCTTAAAACATGCATTTGTCGACTAATGGCTTAAAATTAGTGATTAGTTGACGAATGGCTTTAAACATGCGTTTAGTCGACTAATGGCTTAAAACGTGCGGTTAGTCGACTAATGGCTTAAAACATGCATTTGTCGACTAATGGCTTGAAACGAGCGATTAGTAGACTAATCGCTTAAAACATGCATTTGTCGACTAATGGCTTAAAATGAGTGATTAGTTGACGAATGGCTTTAAACATGCGTTTAGTCGACTAATGGCTTAAAACGTGTGGTTAGTCGACTAGCTTAAAACATGCATTTGTCGACTAATGGCTTAAAACGAGCATTAGTCGACGAATGGCTTAAAACATGCATTTAGTCAACTGATAGATTAAATGAACGACTACTAGTCAACAAGAAAAATCTTTCGTTGGGGGCAACCCTAAACATTTCACAATCTACTGCCATACTTTGTCAGGGTTTTAGAATGATTCTCAGTCCAAAAGACTGCAGCATTCTCCTGATTTTTCTCGTTCCTCTCAGGACACTCATGGTAAGTAAAACTACTTATAAAAAACACACACAATCCACCGGGGGAAACATATGCCCAGGTTTGTCCTTACTGACTGTCTCGCCTGGCTTTTAGCAACCTTTAGAGTCTCTGCTACACGACTGTGACCTCAGATCAGGACACTTCTCCTTGTTTGTCATTTCTCCTGTGCTAAAGAGTGGGACAGAGGAAGAGAGGACAGAATGAACCTAATGGTGAATTTCTATGAAGCTCATTGTTAGCCATTTCCAATTTTTTTTCATGGATGGATACATTTAAATACATTTATTATTTTAATTGGAATTTTTCCAAAGAGAAACTAGGCAAATAAATACAAAATAAATAAAGCATCTTTGTGGACCCTAGGGGAGTGAATCTTTGGGTAGACAGCGAATCGTTTTCATTCGATTCACAATTCAAAGGTTTTTTGATTAATGATTAGATTCTGTGCATTTATAGGATTATTTATATGCTGATAGTTCTGGAGTTTCTAATGGTTTAAGTGCTTAAATCACATAGTTACATATTACTATACTTAAATTAGTTTTGGGGGCTTTCAATTTGGTTAGACTATGGATGGATTAACAAAAGTGTATTAAACTATACACGTATACACTGTTCAAAACTTTTGGTTTAAGATTTTATGTTTTTAAAAAAGAAGTCTCTTATGCTCAAGGCTGCATTTGGGCTACTTGATCAAAAACAATTTTGTGAAATATTATAGCAATTTAAGATAACTATTTTTGTAATGGCAGAGCCCGCAGAAGAAGCCCTTTCCCGAGTACTAGTTCATTGACAATGCTCATTTCCTGTTTGTCTCATGTATTAAAGTCATTCCATTTCCATGTATACTCTGCAAAGTATTGCCAGTTTCACTGCACTTCCAAGCGTTTACCATTGCCTGCTGTTCATGTTGCTTGTTATGACTATTGTGAACTTTTACTGAAAAACGTCTCTTGGATTACTGTTTTCATTGTGTTTGCCTGTTTGGGCTGTTACCTGTGTTTTGATATTTGGCCTGCCTTTCGACAACTATACCTCTTTGTCGAGTTTGTCACAGTTTTCTATTGTAATATATTTTAAAATGGAAGCGATTCGTGATATCAAAGCTGAATTTTCAGCATCATTACTCCAGTCTTCAGTGTCACACAATCCTTCAGAAATCATTCTAATTTGATGTTGTTTTGCTGCTCAAAAAACAATTCTTACTATTATCAATAAGGGTGTAATGATACCCTCATGTCACAATTCGATACATATCACGATACTGAACTCACGATACAATGTTATTGTGATACTCCGAGACATTTGGTAAAAGGTTAACAAAAAAATGTACAGATGATTAAAATGCTAAATTTGGTATTACATTGGATGTGGAAATGAATAGGCTTGGACTTGGACAATGGTGACACCAGAATAAAAATATTCATGATTCTGCTGAGAGCTGAGAAGACAATTATTATTAATATTTTTTGTGGAAACTGTGATACATGATGTTTTTCCAGGATTATTTGATGAATAGAAAGTTCAAAAGAACCACATTTATTTGTAATATAATTCTTTTGTAATATTAAGAAACTGTCACTTTTGATTAAATGAATGTCATATTTCCTTGCTGAATAAAAGTTTTAATTTCCTTCAAAAGAAAAACAAAAACCTTTTTGACCGTGTACTGAAAGCAATCATAAACTATATCTTTAAATTCATAAAGTGCATCTGATTTTACAAAGCGATTTTACAAATGATCGCATATGCATGCATCCAAATCACATGACCTTCTGTAATGACTACATTCAGAAAACACTTCCACCACACCAATAGCTACGGAGATCCCAACCCCACTACAAGAAATCACAAACGTCCTAACTGTAACTCAAACGTCCTTTAGAAGACTAATCCCATCCAAACTGGGCTTATGGGAGATGTCTGATTCGTGGATGACAGACCACACCCAGAGATCAGCTGACAGCTGCAGGAACGTTCTCATTTCTACCTCAGTCTCTTTTCCCTTCATCACATACTGATGACTTGTTTTCTCTCGTCACTCCTCACTGCACATAAACTGTGACTTTCCATTCGCTCCATATAAACTTTATTCAATCTATGAAAGCATTTGGTTTTATTCATCACATGTGAGATTAGATAACTTCGAAACGGTCACATGCTAAATCTAAAATAAGCAGTTTCGAGGCAGACTCTAGCTTTAAAATCAAGTATCTGCAGTCTGCCGTCCCTCCTGTTGCTGATGCGGTGTCTCTGACTGTTTAGGGGTTTGCTGCAGAGAGAGAGAGGGAGGTAGTGTGCACTTTACCATCGACACACTCACTTCCTTCCCCAAACATGAACACACTCTGCGCACAACTGCCAGAGGGAGGGAGTAGAAAAATATTTAAGGGCCGACTCTACTGGACTGACAAACAACAGGCAGACATCTTGAACACCAGCGACATAAGCACAATGAAACATGTTATCATCTCACAATATGTTTCTACATTAAAAGACACGTAGACAGACAGCAAATGCAAAAAGGACAGTGATTTTATTTGATAATGCAGTTTTAGCCTTCCTTGCATTTGGCGTCTCATATTGTCTTTATATTTTTGGATTATTGTTTCTAGAGCACACAAACCCTCTTCCTCTCTGCAGACTGCACGGGTCAGGATATGAGGGTTTGTTTGTGCGCAGCAGACAGACAGAAAGAACACATGCGACAGTGCTTTTCAATTCACTCCAATTACATCCCACAGACAGACTCAATGCTTTGATTCCTTTTGTATGTGCAGGCGCCACACTGTCAGGATATTTCCACCTACCAAAGTTCACTATAGGATAATAATGTTAAAGACTGAACATACATTGTGGAAAATTAGCCACAGATGCTCTCCTCAGCTCACACAGGGCACATTTTTGTGTTCCATCTGCACTTTTTTTTTCAATTGTTAGTCTACTTACACATGCGGTAGACCAAAGTCTTTAGGTCACTGCATTGGTTTTTCAGCATCTTGCGACATGAGTGTTACGGAATTATGTGATTCCGTTTATGTATATATTTGTTTTATTTGCTTTCTTTATATTGCTATTTCTGTGTGTGTTCTTTTTTTTTTTTTTGCTTTGCAGTCTTTGTCAAACAGGAATCTTGCAACCAGCTGCGGGATGGGTCCGCCTTTTTCCATGATTGGACTAAAATGATTGAGGAGTGTTTAAAACCATCGCTTCCGCTTCCAGACGGCGAGCTGTTGCGCTTCCGGGCCGGTCGCACTTCTCCTGTCTCCCCTCCAGCCGCCAGACCTCTATTATATATTCTTTCGATTCTGTTAAAATAGGCTTATGTTTCTTTTGTTTTTGTTTTTCTTTTGTATGGATGTTTCGGTAGGGTTGACCTGCCCTTTATTTTCGAAATTCCGTTCGTTTTTTTATTTTTATTAGTGTAGTTAGGGTAATTTGAGGATTTTGATTACCTCGAGGGAAGTTAGTTTGCATTTTATTTATTACTTGCTTCTGTTTGTTATTTTGGGCCTTGGGTCTTCCTGATGATCGTACATCCATTGTCTGTTACTTTGGAAATATGAATTCAATTTATTTATATTTATGTTAACTTTCTTTAATAAACATTTATCTTTCTCCTTGAATTTTGGATTTATTGGTTTAATTTTTTGGTCTGACGACTGGGCGGGAGTCATATTTTAATTGTATTTATTTATTACGGCCTAACCCTAGACGGGTCGTAATAATGAGCATCACATTAAGACACTTTGTCAAGTGTTATCAACCAGCAGGTTGTTAATTGGAGTTGATGCGAGTTAAAAACGAGTTAAATAAAATTTTAGTACAGTTTAACTTTATATTAAATGCAATTAGATTGAGTGTTTTTTCACCTACTTAAGCAGGACTTTAGTACATTTTTATAGAGTAGTAGCCAAAATTTATGTATGGAGTGATATTTGTTTTAATGACCGTAAAAGTTTGATTAAATCATCAAAATATGAGGAAAATATATATTTTTTGTATATTTTAAATATGAGGGAAGAACAAAACACTAAACTTGGTTAAAGGTGCAGGGTGTAGTATTCATGAGGATCCATTGACAGAAATCCTTCCAGTAAAGTCCCCATTTTGCGCCGCCATGTTTCTAAAGTAGCCCTAAACTGACAAACTGCTCTACACAGCGCTAGCTACTCTCTGCGGTCTCAGACGACAATATATTTGTCCTCTTTGGTTTCCTGCATGCCCTTTTAGGGGCTTTCTACACAACACCGTTTTCAACTAAAAACGTAAACCTTTGTATGCGTTTTGGTCATTCATTTACATGACAACGGCGTTTTGGGAGCCTGAAAATGCAAACTTACGAAAACGATGATGTCATGCACATGTGTATTACATGTTCAGTCTATAGTGTTTCATCACCATCTAATGGGATCCATGTGAACGGGGATTGTTTTGACAATAGTGTCGTCTGTATACGGAAAACTCAAAGAAAAAAAACGTCTCCGTTTTAAGCATGTTGTCGTGTAAACGTACCCATTGTCTAGCGTGTTCCGTTCCCTTTTCAGTTTCCTTGGTTACTCATGAGTTAATAATTAGATTCACCTGTTGCCATTTTAGTTCCCTTGTTAACTCTGTATAAGTACTATAAATCGCCCCCTATACCCTTGCATAGTGCCCATTTAAGGGGACAGCCATTTGTAGTGGTGTCCGAAACCATAGTGGACATTATCAAGTGCACTCATTCAATCCCACAATGCAGTGCAATAATGAGTGTACAACCGATATACAACCCAACGGCTAGAGAATACCCATAATGCACTGTGAGAGTAATGTTCTGAATGAATTCCCGCGGCTCTCCAGAAGATGGCGCCCACATGAATCATCCATCCATCCATTTTCCAAACCACTGGTCCAATGTGGGTACAGTGTAATATCATATATTATAAATTCCATTTTAATTGATTATTAAATTGTTTAATTAAGGTTTACACATAAACCGGGTATGCATCAATTTCCGCGTCCGGACGCGTCTCGCACACAGTCGTGTCCTCTCAGTTTCAAAGTATACTCAACCATGGATGGGAGCGGATGTGCAGTACAATTTTTGTATATACTCTACAAAAAATACTTACATGGAGTTCAAGATAAATCTTTTCATCTTACTGCTGGAGCTGCAAGTTTGCTGAGTTTAAAATAATTATTAAACATCAAGTACAAACTATGCAAAAGCAGCAGCCATTCCGGTGCACTTACTGTTTGAATTCGCTCACTCGTTCTCATTCACTCCATCAATTGAACAATATTAGTGGACTAATGTAGGGAATATTGAATGAGGTTATTGGGGGCAATTTCGAATACAGCCTGTTTTGTTCTGTTCCTTGTCGGTTATTGTCTTTAGTATGTGTGGAAAGTGTTTATGTTTCCCCTGAGATTCTCCTACGTATTACTGTTGTTGGAATAAAGACAATTTAGACTGAATTCTGGTGTTCTTCGTGTTGGCTTGCTACCATGCGTAACAACAACATAATCAGTTATTAATATTTCGCTGGTTCTCTCTTGTTTTTGCATGTGTTATTAATTTTTTTCTATGACAGCCTGGCCAAAAAATATGTCCACACAATTTGGCATGTTTCATTGCGTTATCCAAAAAAAGAAAAAAAAGATGACTCCAAGCACAACTACGCAATATGCTTACAAAAATCTTTAACAAATTATTAATAATATTTGAATAAATGGTGAAGATTTTCATAGGCCAGACATCACTTTTGGCCACTGCTGTAATTTCATAATTACTTTTGTAGTTACTATTGTCTTTGAAATATGACACAAATGTATTATCAAATGTACTGACAAGCATTTGTGGTAAACTAAAATGTACTTTAAATGTCGCTTCTATTGAAACTTTACAAATATGGAATTAAAAATATATTTAAATAAAGATGAATTTGCAAATTTGAAAAGTATATCAAATAACACAACACAGTTAAAATTATAATTATAAAATTATGTTATTTTAGTATTTTTCACATGCTTTGGCTACAAGCTGAACTATGTACTTGCTTTGCTGGGTGCTGGTCATGTATTCTCCGTTTCTCAACTGATAAAGTTGAAAGAAAACAATCACAAACTCCTGAAACACGAAGGGTAAATTTAGCTCAACAAGCTTGTGGATGCATACTTTGAAAGCCATTATAGCAGTTTATGGCAGGGTTGTGAGATATATATATATATATATATATATATATATATATATATATATATATATATATATATATATATATATATATATATATATATATATATATATATATATATATATATATATATATATATATATATATATATATATATATATATATATATATATATATATATATATATATATATATATATATATATATATATATATATATATATATATATATATATATATATATATATATATAAGATGAAGATATTATAGAAGATATTATAAACATTAACTTCCTGATTTTCTGTAAAGCTGCTTTGTAACAATGTGTATTGTAACGTGATCATTCTGTGTTCTACATAAGAAAGTTTGGAACGGCATGACGGTGAGTAAATAATGAGATATGTCACCCCGATTTTAAATTCTATCAAGACAAAATGTCAGGGATTATGTTTAACAATGTTGTTTAACAATCATTTTGTCCGTTTCCACCTTGTGGCTCTTCAGTGAACCTAAAACCCCTGGGACAATGAGAGTCACATCCTTCTCCTGTCTGTCTGATGAGCGAATGATAACCAACATTTATTTTCTGCCTGAAAACGCTTTCATTTTCTCCACTCTCAGAGTGTGTATGTGGGGGTGGGGTAGTGTGAAGACCCCTCTCGTACAGGGCCCCCCTGACACACCCAGACACCAAACGTCTAGACCATATTCATGATCCATCTGTCTGACTGAACGCTACACTACCGCCGTGGCCATTAGAATTGAAAAAAAAATAATTTAACAACCCCCAACCCCACCCCTGTCTGTTCATCTCTCGTTTTGCTTCCTCTGCGTCTCTCTCTCGCTTGCTGTCTCTTTCTCGATGCGAAAATCAGCAGTCCTCAACCTCTGAAAATTCAATCACGGCACACACAGGTGTCTCTAAAATAGCAGCCAGCCGCAGACGCTTTCATTAACATGCGGCCCAGACTGCTAAATATTTTAAGTGCAGCAGTTGGACTTGTTCCATCGGTAAAGAGTGGCCCTTGTTCAGCAGACAGCAAGGGAAAAAATAGAAAAAAAGCAGGTTAAATAAAGCACACAAAACCAAGCGATCCCAACATGGGGAGTACTCATGAAGAGATGGATGCTGGGGAAGGAGAAAGAGGGAGGAAATGGACACAGCCAATAAAAGCTGAGCTGTAAAAAAAAAAAAAAAAAGTTCTGTTGGTTATAGAAAACTCTGTAAAAACAAACGCCAGAGCCATTTTAAAATGTCCTCGTCCATCTGAAATTATTTTATGTACAAATATCATGCGTGTGAATTCACTGCTATGAATTTAGTCAAATATATTGATACAGTGCTCTCTCTAGTGTCTATAAAAGCTTTTCGTTGACTAACAAGGACATTTTCAGCTCTGAAACTTTCAGGATATTCTTATATCACCATGAACTTTTATATATCAAAGGCTCAAGGGAAAGTTGATTTCTCAATTCATCACCCCTTTAATGTGTTTTCCAGACGGAAACGAGGAAAAATACAATCGCGGAAGTTTTGAACATGCTGATTTGTCTGCAGTGAAGTTTTGCAGATGCTTGTGCATGTGTGTGTGTGTTAGTGATGCGGTTCGTGGTTATATCCACCGACTGGGTGGGCCAAGTAATAAAAAAATAACATTCCAATTAATTGCGGGTGGATGAGTGAAATCATTGTGTTTGTTTAATAAAGACATATTGAGAGCCCTGTGGGCGAATCATTCCGGTTGCCGTTTTACCACACGTTTTCAAAACAACTCCGCACGTGTACTGACGGGGGAGCCGAAGCTCATTATGATGGATAACAAAACTGTTATCCAATCAAAGCAGTGGGCGTTTACCTCCAATTCTTAAATGCGGCACGCCCATAAAAACAGAGCGTTCCAAGAGCTAGGCTCAAAATCAGGGTAAAAAATAGCCTATTACTTATTCATTATGATGTTTTTGAATGTAAAACCACAATAACGTCATAAGTTGAACTCATAATACAGTATAATAAAAATTAAAAGCCAGTTCATGACCCCTTTAAAATAAAATATATTTCCATTTACAAGTTATAAAATAGTGTTTTTATACCAAAGACCCTTTGTAGAGCCCCTGTCATGTATTCCTTTTAATTTTCCGAAAACAGTCACACACTTCTAAAACTCGAGAAATTAAGGTTAATGTTGGCTAAACAAGCATGCAGATACATACTTTAAAAATTCAAATGAAAATACTTACAGCTTTTATAGCCATCTACATGGCAGGTTTGTTATCAATTTATTTTAGGGTTCGCTATTAACTAGTTGCTTATTAGCATGCATATTACTAGGATATTGGATGTTTGTTAAAACTTATAAAGCACATATTAATGCCTTATTTTGCATGACCTTATTCTACATCCCTAAATCTCACCCAATTCCTAAACTTAAATGCTAAAAAAAGTTTAGAATAAATTAGTTTATTCAGGCAAAAGTCGTAGTTAATAGTGAATGTGTGTTCCCCATACTAAAGTGTCATTATTAACAAAAAACTAAATTAAAATAAAAAATGAAAAATGTTTTCGTTAACTGAAATAAAAATAAAATCATAATAACAAAAAACTCCAAAACTAAAATAAACCAAAAAAATCACGACTAATTCCTTTTCGGTATATTAAAAATGTGAAACATTTAGAACTAAAAGCTTCCTTAGAAATGTAACGCTGTTAAACGCACTTAAAATGACATTAGTCGGGTCAAAGTTGGCATGTAATGAAAGTAGCGACAAATTATTTCCTTCCTACTGTGACCTACAGTGAAATGGATTATCGAAAAATAAAAAAATTTATTACCTAGGGGGGACGCTAGTCGGGGACCAGGACATGACATTAACACCCGCCAAATGTGGGTGGATTTCAGCAGTGGTGTGTAACACAGTCACTCCTACTAACCACTTTGGCAGGTTGAATTTGATATATTATATATACATTTTTCAATCGTAGTCTTTTAAAAATGCATCTGGAACAATAAAATAAGTGTAAAGTAGTGTTGTCAAAAATATTGACTTTTTTCAATACATATCGATACTGAAATTTCAAAAACGCTTCCAATACTCATTTTCCACAGAACCTATACACAACACCAGCTGCGCTTTCTCACTCACTTATCTCTTCGACAGCGAGTTGACACACAAACCCATCTCCGCTCCCCTCCTCGTTTCATTTGCTCTGGATGATTATTTTTGGTGTTACAGGGCTTGAATGTCGGTGTGGAATTCTGAGTATTTCGCATAATTTCCCTCATTCCTACAGATTTTGTGCTCACCAAAGTGTGTGCACACAAAGCCACCTCTCAGAACAAAAGTGAGTTCTTTTTCACTGCTTATTGCGCTTAAACATTCAAATATACACACAAAATGTCAAAATGCCAGTCTTGACGAGTATTCACGTAAAAACATTTGAAGAAGAAAAAAACGCATATGGAACAGTATAATGGATCTGTGTCAGGTCTTAAAAATGACAGCAGCCTGAAATACCTTTTGACAATGAGATATTTTTAATATCCCAATGTAAGTTTCCCCCAAGGTATTGATGTCAAAATTGTTGCCAGTAAAAAATGTGGCTTCTAAATTTGGAAAACCACTAGCCACAATGGCTGGTGACCAAAAAAAGTTAATGTCAAGCCCTGTTGCGGATATTTTATATTTTTAAAAAAGAGATACAGAAAATCCCACTAGTATATGTATGAAATTTGCATTTGGAAGCCATTACATGGATTTAAAAAAAAAAATGGAAATCCTTTACATAAATTCAATTACAAAACAAAACAAAAAATAATAAATAAATAAAATAAAATACATTTTGCATTGGTATAAATTGTTTGCAACAAGAGAATTAAGATGCATTTACAAAACTTTAAAATATAAATACTAAAAACAAACTGACAAACAAACTAGAAAACACTGAAAGCAATATACTGAAAAAATAAAGAAAGGACAAATGAGTACAAATCCAAAAAACTAAATCAAGAAGGAGGTAGCCACTAACTGTACACCTACTACAACCAAACAAATATTTGGTATAGCAACAAATTAACAAAGTTTGCCATGTAGATATGACCCTTCCCCCAGCAGAAACTGACATTTCTGGGGGTGAACAGTGTTAAGGGGGTTTACACTGACGTTGATTTATCATGTCACGTCAAAGAGTATTTTAGTCCCAATAATGATTAAAGTAAGGAAAATGCAATAGAATAGTGGACAGCATTACTGAATAAAAAACAACTAAAATTCACTTATCCAGCTCTAAAATTAACTTTGAGCGCATTTGTTGAAGTTTTAAAGACCTTGTAAAGATGGGTGACATCACGCAAGAAAAAAAAAAGTGTTTATGTATGCGAGTAAAACCAAGAACTAAAGCACACACATTCGTCAACAAACAGCGTCCACGTGCAAACACAGATTCTTACACCTATGAGCACGCATTCATGCACAGGATGTAAAGGGAAGGTCATACAAACAACTATACAAACCGATTCGGTAAAAGCCCCTGTTAAACAAACACACAAACGCAGTCTGCTAGCAAAGGATAAAAGCAAATAAATAAATGAAATAAATCAACCTTTTACAAGTCAATATAAAGAGATGCATTCAACTTCCAAGAGGAAAGAGGAAAACATGACAGCTGCTCAGAACCAAAAACTAATCCAAAACGCAATAATACATTTGATTAAATCACTAATACTAACTATTTCTATTTAGCAAGGACGCATTCAATTGATCAAACGTGAGTGTAAAGATTTTTACATTGTTACCTATGATTTCCATTTCAAATAAATGCTGTTCTTTTGAACCTTTTATTCATCAAAGCATTCTGAAAATTCTGTAAAAAAAAATGAGGCAAGACAACTATTTTTAACATTGATAATAAGAAGTGTTTCTTGAGCAGAAAATCAGCATATTAGAATGATTTCTGAAGGATCATGTGACACTGAAGACTGGAGTAATAATGCTGAAAATTCAGCTTTGCAATCACAGGAATAAATTTGATTTTAAAATATATTAAAATAGAAAACACTTGTTTTAAATTGTAATAATATTTCACAATATTAAAATATTTGTATTGGAATTCTTTGATCAAATAAATACATTCTTAATGGCATAAGAGACTTTGGTAACACTTTATTTTATATTGACGTTACACGCTACTATGTACTTACTATAGTAAGTATAGTAAATTATTATTTATAATTACAAGTAACTAAACCAAACCATAACTGTAACTCTATAGTAAGTATATGTAGTTAATTCATATTGCTTAGTGCTTATTTAAGTACAAATGTAACTATGTCGCCTTAAAATAAAGTGTAAATCGAAATAATTTAGAGACCCCTAACTTTTGAACAGTATGTGCTTTTTACTATTCTCAAATTGCAATCATTTCCAGTTTTAATATCACATCAAGCGAATGACTAAATGTTGCAGTCTTTGTAGTACTTTCTGTAACAGTAACAATATTGCCCATAGGTAAAAATCATATATGCAATGCAAATCATGATGTTCAACCAGAATATTAACTTTAATTGAATTACAGAAACATGTTGAGTAGTGCTTTAAATGGCTGAATGTTGACATGTTCAGAGGTGGGAATGTGTGTGTTCCAGCACATTTTTACCTCTGACTTGTTAACACTTAGATTGTGGTTGGGTAATTTTGGTTATTTAGAATGTTCTGTTCCTTTCACGTTATATTGCAACCTTTGTCCTATATTTTAAAACAGTTTGCACACAATGTATAGCATACATTACATAGACTTCAATTTGAACATTGTTTGATCAAGAACACTTATCAAATTGTAGGATAATATTTAATGAAATCAGAATAAAGAAATTTACATGAATTAATTTGTTATCAAATAATTATTAGTTGCCATCCTAATGGATAGCTCCAACTCTCAGATCCGATTGAAAACCCCACTTTCTTTGTAAAACAGCTAACACACATCAATTGAAATTCTATTTTAATGCATCAGGTTAACATATCTGCAATATCATCTACAGTTATGCTAATGAACTGTATTCCTCAGCAGAAGAATTGTTCTCAGTATATATACACTATATACTACATGTTTCTAGCCTTATTGTGGTAAATCAAATGTACCACACAGCATCTACTGGCATATTGTTGTATACTAAATATCAATAATACGGGATGGATCAGCAAAGACAACAGCAGAGAACACACAGCAAAGAGATCTGGGCCACAGTACAAACCTAACTGCATTTTTCAATAGCATAACAGCAGTTTAGCTGTTTTCAAAATAGTGCAGCTTTTCCAGTAACAAGCTATTTGTTCCAACAAGTAGTGTTATATTGCTGTTTTTATGTCACATTAGATTGCACACCCAGCTTTGCAACCAATTGTGACAGTAATCAAACACTCTGGTAGTCTGGTAGCATTGATTCATGTTAGAGTAGCTTAGTTTGGACTATCATAATATACTGGTTTAAAGAAAGAAAAATTGACTCAACAAATCTTTTTTTGTATTGAAAGATATTGAAATACTGCTGTTTAGTACCATGTTGTCAATTCAGGTATATAAATTAGGGTACTTTTTATGTGTTTAGTGTATTAATACATCAGGCTCTCATCCATCCCTTTTTGTGCCACATAAATACTCCTCTTTTTAAATTAATCACAAAGTAATAATTATTTAAAGGGGTCAGGACATGGATTTTTATTTTTTATTATTTTAATATGTTCCTTGAGGTTAACTTATAATATTAATAAAAAGTTTTTTGCACAAAAAATATATGTGGGAAAATTATTAATTTCAACCTTCATTCTGACCCTCTGTCTGAAATAACCCACTTTTAAGAGGCGGCTCCTTTAAGGCTTGTCAGTAAACGGCCACTGTTAACCCTTAAACGCATACCTCGGGTCTTTAGTGACCCGGGACGTCATTCCCTCCCCTCCTCCTCGTTTGTCTTTTTAAGTTAGACATCAACCTTCTTAGTATTCCTCAATCAATTCATTATAAATAATCAAACAAGAAAAAAATATATAAAAAGAATGCCTGTTTTCCCATTCCTTTTTTTGTAAAAATGTAGGGTCGCTAACGACCCGAGGTGTGTAACAGTGTAAGTATATTTTTTCTGTACGACAATAATTGAATCTTTGATGATTGAATATGTGCAATTCACCTTTATTCCACAAGGTGGCAATGTCTGATACACAATGATGAAGTGACGTTTCACTCATAGTCACCACAGGCAGAAAACAAAAGAATAGGAAGTATCATCAGCTAAACTTAGCGATTTACTGCCGAGCAAGTCCTTAGCGATTTACTGCCGAGCAAGTCCCGAACAAAATAAAATATCAGTGTCACTGTCACTTGATGGTGGATCTGGTGAAGAAGCTGTCAGCGATCAAAATATTGATTTTGAAGATGTTGAAAATTATAGTTTTGAGAATACACTCACCAAAAGGATTATTAGGAACACCATACTAATACTGTGTTTGACCCCCTTTCGCCTTCAGAATTGCCTTAATTCTACGTGGCATTGATTCAACAAGGTGCTGAAAGCATTCTTTAGAAATGTTGGCCCATATTGATAGGATAGCATTTTGCAGTTGATGGAGATTTGTGGGATGCACATCCAGGGCACGAAGCTCCCGTTCCACCACATCCCAAAGATGCTCTATTGGGTTGAGATCTGGTGACTGTGGCGGCCATTTTAGTACAGTGAACTCATTGTCATGTTCAAGAAACCAATTTGAAATGATTCGAGCTTTGTGACATGGTGCATTATCCTGCTGGAAGTAGCCATCAGAGGATGGGTACATGGTGGTCATAAAGGGATGGACATGGTCAGAAACAATGCTCAGGTAGGCCGTGGCATTTAAACGATGCCCAATTGGCACTAAGGGGCCTAAAGTGTGCCAAGAAAACATCCCACACACCATTACACCACCACCAGCAGCCTGCACAGTGGTAACAAGGCATGATGGATCGATGTTCTCATTCTGTTTATGCCAAATTCTGACTCTACCATCGGAATGTCTCAACAGAAATCGAGACTCATCAGACCAGGCAACATTTTTCCAGTCTTCAACTGTCCAATTTTGGTGAGCTTGTGCAAATTGTAGCCTCTTTTTCCTATTTGTAGTGGAGATGAGTGGTACCCGGTGGGGTCTTCTGCTGTTGTAGCCCATCCGCCTCAAGGTTGTGCGTGTTGTGGCTTCACAAATGCTTTGCTGCATACCTCGGTTGTAACGAGTGGTTATTTCAGTCAAAGTTGCTCTTCTATCAGCTTGAATCAGTCGGCCCATTCTCCTCTGACCTCTCGCATCAACAAGGCATTTTCGCCCACAGGACTGCCGCATACTGGATGTTTTTCCCTTTTCACACCATTCTTTGTAAACCCTAGAAATGTTTGTGCGTGAAAATCTCAGTAACTGAGCAGATTGTGAAATACTCACTCCGGCCCGTCTGGCACCAACAACCATGCCACGCTCAAAATTGCTTAAATCACCTTTCCTTCCCATTCTGACATTCAGTTTGGGGTTCAGGAGATTGTCTTGACCAGGACCACGCCCCTAAATGGATTGAAGCAATTGCCATGTGATTGGTTGATTAGATAATTGCATTAATGAGAAATTGAACAGGTGTTCCTAATAATCCTTTAGGTGACTGTATGTTTGAGATCATGAATATGAGGCAGATTCTGAATGTACTGGGAAATGAGCTCTGACGAGGACAGTGATGCTGGTATAACATATCTACTCAAACTGAACCATTCCAAGCTCCAAAAGGTAACAAAATATGCTTTATTTTATTCTTCTGTAATTGTTACTCTAATTTCAGGAGAGTTTTATATTAACGCGACAGGTAAAGATCCATCCGTGTTAGATATAGATCCGGGTTGCTAAAGACCCGACATATAATATATATGATTGGTGAAACATTCAAGCATTTAAGGGTTAAGATTGGCTAACATCATTGCATCGGAAACAGTATCAACGCCCCCTCGTTATTGCAAGTAAATGTTTTGAAAACATCATCCATGCTCAGAACAAACATATAATCCTTCAATATAACGGAGTGTCTATTTACACTAAGTGCAAATAGCACGCTTTGTTGGCAAGGGCTATTTACACTAGCTCTGCCCAGCGATTCCTGGTTGGGCCACACAAGATTAAAAAAAATATGTGTGTTGTAATGTCTGCAGTGGCGTAGGGTTCATGTAAGGTTCATGTAACTAGGTTTTGATACGATCGACCCGAGTTCGAATCCACCTTTTGTCGAGCTCGCTCTTCTCCCTTTTCCCATCACATATCACATCGTAAAGGCATTTAATTTCCATAAAAATTACGAACATTTTCTAAAAGTGAAAATAAAGTGCCTAATGACTGTTTAATAATAATAATAAAAGTATTTATTCTCGGTAGGGTTAGGGCTAGGTGTAGGGAGGTATTTTATTGTCCCATTAAGGTGGCATCCATTTAATAATTAATAAATATAAACATTTACATTCTGTTATTATTGCATCCTGTTAATGTACAACAATACTGAGGTGCAAGTATGTATCTTCCAAAATAAAGTATAAATAGCATCTAATTAGTGATGCACCGAAAAGAAAATTCTGGGCCGAAACCGAAAATTTAGGATGCACTTGGCCGAAAACCGAAACTGAAGCCGAAAATGGTTTCTTTAAAAAACTTATACTATCAAACCAGTTGTCGAAAAGTTATTTGGCACCGCACCCCCTCTTAAGATTTTTGCAGAACAAATGTTACATATTGCAACTTTGGTGTCCTCATCTGAAACGTCCAAATACTTCCATACCGCTGACATGCTTAATCTTTGATAGGCAGACGCGTGATAACAGCTCGACCGTGAGTGAAACCTAAGCGCTTGCGCACGGATGGGAGGGGCGGGTGACATTCATTTTCGGTTTACGTTTTCGGCTGTTTGTTTTTTTCCGGCCCGAAACCGATAATACCATTCTCGGCCGAACATTTTCGGCGGCTGAAATTTCGGTGCACCCCTACATCTAATTACTATTTACACATAATGTAAACTACCACTTTTACATGGTGTAAATAGAATATAATCGCTATTTTCACTTAGTGTAAATAGCATCAATAGCTGCCTTAAAATAAACTATCCACGCGTTTCTGACGCTGGTATCTTTCTAAAAAGCTGTTTATACTGGATGTTCCAACAAAGTGAACGTTCTTTCACTCAAGTTGCTGCCTTAAACCTCCACATTTATTTTAGTTAAAAATGTAAGTCCTTTCCACTTAAATTACATTAAACTGACTTTAAAAAACGAGTTGAATCTTGTATAATGTTGAAAATTTCTTAACTTATTTTGATGAGATAAAACTATGTAAAAACATGTTGTCATAATTTATTGAGCATATCATTTATTAGTCTTCCATTTGTCCTCTCGACAGTCTGTTTTGGACTTGAGCGTGTGGAGTACGTCACAAATTGAACACACATCTGTATACTGCATGCAATGTAGACAGTGTCAGTGATTATAATGGGTTCTATTTCCTTTTGACGCGGCAGTCGCATGCAGTGTAAGCAAATGTCAGCAGTTAAGTGATTTAATGCCAGTGGGCGGGACCTATGGTGCAATGATGTATTTGGCGATGTCTTGCTCTGGAGGCACGCATATGCATTTGCCTGTGTGACATCACAGGTAAAAACAACAAGCTGGACACTTTAAGCTATGAAACTTGCAGGATGTTTTAATCAAAAGATCAAGGCAAATTTGATTTCTCATGTCATGACCCCTTTAATTTACAGACACTAACTTGCTTCAATGTAACAACTTTTGGTTAGTTTACAACTTTTTCTAAATTCTGAGTAGCTTTCAACAGTAGCTTCCCCGACACTGATGCAATATCACCTGCCAGAGATGCAGATGTGGTGTTGAGACAGAGGTAGGCGGATGGACTTACACTGGATGGTGTCTGGGGGTGGAGGTACAGCAGCAGGACAATGTTCCTCATCACTGTTGTCTCCACATTCATTCAGATGATTACAAATCAGCGAGAGAAGTTTCAGACATCTGCCATTGGTGCAGTGGAACTTGCACTCTGCAGTAAGACAAAGAGAGATATATGCCTTCAAGGGTGGACATTTAGGATAGTTATGACACAATGCGGCACTATTATACAACTGAAGGCATCACATACCAGACAGAGTGAATAATTAAGCATATGCAGGTTGATGCAATGCACCGCATGCAGGAAAATAACAATTACAATTTGGCTTTGGGTGGAGTGCTAAGATAAACAGATATTTCAAAACTTTATAGCGCATGTGAAACATTTCTACCCAGTTGCTCTTAGACTAGCCTAAACCTCAGACGGTACGCCCATAGACCAGTCACGGGGCTGTCTGATGGATACTGCACACAAAAATGGTATGAGCTGGCTAAAACGGTAAGCTCCAATCTGACTGGCTGGGATTCAGAGTGCACAGGTTTTTACGCATATCTAACTGCTAGGCCATGGATTCAAAAAGCAAAAACTCCTTTCATAATTTGTTGATTACAATTAATTGTGGAATATTCACAAATGTTTGTTTAATTTTATAAATTTAAATTATTTGAAAACTAGTGTCAGCACAATAGTAAAAAATAAACTACGCATTAAAATAAATTTTGTAAATAATGCAATGGATAAACCTGTACACTGTAAAAAAAAAAATGTTGGTTTAACTTAAAAAAGTAAGTAACTTGGGTGCCTTAAACTTTTGAGTTCATTGAAATAAAAAATTTGAGTAAATACAATGAAGGAAATTGGTTTAATAAATAGAAACTCAAAATATTATTGTATCTGAACCACATAAATAAATAAAAAGATTGTGATAAATCATGAAAATAGCACAATTTGGCATGTTTCACTGCATTATTACAAATAAAGCACAATTATGCAATATGCTTATAAAATCTTTTAATAATATTTGAATAAAGGGTGATGTCGATTCTCAAATGTTCATTGTATTAACTCAAAATTTCAATTTCAATGAACTCAAAATTAAGGCAAACAGGTAACTTACTTTTTAAATATTTTTTTTACAGTGTAGCAATGAAAATATAAAAAAAAATGTAACATTATAATTATGTTTAACATTAAAAACATTTTTAAAAATGTTTTACATATTTTATGTGAGGAACTGGCAGGTGTTATTTTAGTACTATTTATATACTAATATTGTATTTATTAAAATATTGAATTTGCTTTTATTTTTGTATTTTCTGTTTTCATTTTAATTCGTTTAAGTTTTGGACATTTTGATGCTTTTTTTGTAATATTTACACAATTATATTTGGTTTTATTTTATTTTGTTTTTAAAATTATTTCATTTCAGTTACTTGCCAAGGGCACTTAAAGTTCTTTATCTAATATTTAGATTTTATTTATTTCATATCAGCAATATTATTAATAGTTTAGTTAACAATATTTGTTACCATTATTAGCTGTACTTTTTTAGTCTTTTTAGAGCTTAAAAGTTTCAGCAATGTCTAATGTCATTATATGGAAAAGAGCAGCTTGAAAATTCAGCAATGAATATCAAGAAGAAGAAATCATATGAGTTTGGAACAATATGAGGTTTAAACTGTTCCTTTAAGAGTTAGATCAACACCACTGAAAATATGAAACGTAAGATAAAATAATGATAAAAATGTTCGATTGTAAAAGTCATCATAATTTCTCCCTCCAATTAACAAAAGAGCCTTTGTTCATCTTTTGTGCAGGTGCACTTAAAAGATCCTGAGGAAGAGAGCATACAAGGCAGTTGTTCGGCAGGCTGCTCTGAATAAAAGAGGTCAGGGATGTTGTGATAGAGTTTTACGCGTCTCTAATCTACCCAGACTCACAACGCGTGACCTGACGCCGCACACGATGACATAACATCTATCATAAAACATTCACTTCAGAGCCATTATAGCGGGAAGGATTTCTGCAAGCTTGTATCAGGCTGTTCTCCGGCCGCTGTCTCGTCTGTGGAGTTAATCGCAGATTTGATCACCAGCAGGGGAAATGAGACACCATGTTTAAGACGCCGGTCTCTACACAACGCCCAAACAAACTCAAACACACTCGAATGTCTGGTTGAGGACAAACAACTATCTATCTGTCCTGAGCAGACAGCCAGCCATGTTACTCAATTTCAGGATGATCTAGAAAATGCAGACCAAAATCTGAGCCATGCAGACATTGTTGCTAGTATCTCGTTGCATTGCAATATAGATTTTTACCATTTCTGAACAAAATGTGAGTGGTGCTTGTGTGTGCAAAACTCACTGCAATAATGCTACGGTGCTTAGGTTTGTGGCTGTCAAATATTTGAAAGAACTTTTTGAGGCACTTAGTAGAACGAACAGATCTGCATAAATCACAAAACTTCTTTATGTTCTCTATATATTTTAATAGTGTACAGATTTCTTCTTGGGCTTTTTTTTTGTACAAATGTTAACGAAGACAGACTCGCGATATTTTTTCTTCTCGCCAGTCCAATATCATGCTATTTCAGATTTACCCTCACCAAAAAGTAAAACAAAAAATAAACTTGTGGTTGGTTGCTTTACATTATGGTCAGACGCTCTAAGTCTAAGTGGGCTGTTCCTGGCCAAAATAAGATGCTATGATGCCACTCAGATGCTCATTTTCATTTAATTTCATTCACCTACCATGGTAAAAACCTCAAGTCAAATTTATTTCACAGTATTCATTGTTTAAAAGCAGCTTTACAAAAAAAAATTATTATCTTAATATCTTTAATACCTTGTAGTTGCATTTAGCAGATTAGAGCTGGGTGATAATATTGTTTAAGTTGTTTGACGATACTCAAGAAGTTGACATATGCGAAGTATCGCTTTACATGACTATAAATGGATACATTTGGACATACTTGTACACTATATTGCCAAAGTTTTAGGTTTCCCATTCTTAATCTGTAGGGTTTAACATGGAGATGGCCCACCCTTTGCAGCTATAACAGCTTCAACTCTCCTGGGAAGGCTTTCCACAAGGTTTAGGAGTGTGTTTATGGGAATTTTTGACCACACTTCTAGAAGCGCATTTGTGAGGTCGGGCACTGATGTTGGACGAGAAGGCCTGGCTCGCAGTCTCTGCTCTAATTCATCCCAAAGGTGTTCCATTGGGTTGCAGGCCAGTCAAGTTCCTCCACACCAAACTCGCTCATCCATGTCTTTACGGACCTACAGAGAACACGTCTCCTCTGCTCTAGAGTCCAGTGGCGGTGTGCTTTACACCACTGCATCCGACGCTTTGCATTGCACTTTGTGATGTAAGGCTTGGATGCAGCTGCTCGGCCATGGAAACCCATTCCATAAAGCTCTCTGTGCACTGTTCTTGAGCTAATCTGAAGGCCACAGAAGTTAGGAGGTCTGTAGCGATTGACTCAGCAGAAAGTTGGTGAATTCTGCGTACCGTGCGCCTCTAACGGTACCACCCTTGAATTCCCTGAGTTTTATATTGTATAATCACCTTGTACAAGTGTATGTGGAAAAAATGTATATTCAACTTAATATAAAGAGCTGTGCGATAATACAGTTTACATTTTTTGACGATATAACAAATCGAGCAGTTAAAGTTTGCTAGAGTAAATATACAGCTTAAAAGGTGCAACTCTCTACAGAAACATTTTTTGTTATGCTGGTTGAAAGTCTCTTCATATCCTGATAGAAATCACTATGTTAAGCGGTCTAAATGTATTTTTATAAATATATATCATCTGTGGAAGGCGTAGGTAATAAAATGATTGTTCAATCATTTAATTCGGTCCGAATAAAATGATAGCATATGTTCCTAGTAAGTCAACGTGTGTTTGCATACCACTTTGCAGACGGAGCGAGAATGGTAGGCAAACAGTTATGTTTGCTAGTGTAGTATTGTAGTACTGTTACTCACTGTACTGTAAAGTTTTCTCATCAGTGATGTAATCACTGGCGTGGCTTTGGACGGCGATTTATTTTTGGACGGCAATTGTATTCTTTCAATGCTACCAGGCTAAAGTTAGCATTTCCCTGATCACCTAATGCGTGTTTATCACACATATACACCTATTGGGCCTCATTCATGAAACACGAGCAGAACGAATTTGTGTGTAAATCGTTCGTAAAGCCGTTCTGACATTAATTTTCAGATTCACGAAAATGTTCGTATTTTCAAAATGTTAGTTGGTACGAAATAAATGTACACCTGCTCCCTACCACGTGTAAATGGTGCGCAAAACATTTGAACGGTCTGTGTTTTCTAATTTAGGCAAACTGATGACATTGCATTTTGATGTACCATAATAATATTTCACGAGTTTGCCCTGTCTTTTTTTCCAACTGTTCAACAGTCATTTTTTACCCAGCTGTCCAATGAATCACAGTGGAGGAGGGGCGGGACAAATACTACACCGACCAATCATCCTATACAACGACTGAACAACAATGGATATTGCGTTAATAATGAGCTAATATTGCTGGTTACTGCATTTTTATATTCAGTAATATTCATCAAAATGAGATACTAGTAAACACATTACTGCCATGGGTATTCTGTATCATAGCAACCAAAGTATCTCAGCTGGAAAAGTCCAGAAGATTCCACAGCGTTCCAGCACACGTAATTTGCATAGTTGTAACTCATGGGCGGGGATTACGCTAATTATGAATAAGCGTGCACGCGCGCCTTATTTACGAATGTTTGGAATTCATTAATATACACACATTTAACTACCGAATCCGTGGTATACCAAGTGTTTGTGAATCCGGAGGAGTGTTTTCGTAAAGGTCCGTTTTACACGCAAATTACTCCGAATTTGCTCGTATATTTACGAATGTTTCATGAACGAGGCCCATTGTGAGTATATACTGCGTGTATCCATGTAAGATTGGATATACTTAGTATTTTTACCAAGTTATTTTTAATGTGGAGTTATTTTTCAAGTTAAATGGAAGTCTAATCACTAAAACAAAATTATTAAAATTGAAGACGTACAAAAACAGTGAAGGACGAGAAACACACCAAAGTTTCATACGTCGAGTAGTTTGTCTACTTCACTAACCCTACATATGAGCAACAGTGATTCTTGCCTTGAGGTGCGGTCATATTACTGAAATTTTGGTGAAATTTTATGACAAAAAATGTATTATTATAAGTGTCAATAGTGATATATGAAGCACAGCTCCCACAGAAGTCAATTTCAAACCAAATTTCTGTTGGTCAGCTTGGCGAATTTGCATGACCAACTTAAACCTGATGTGTCACCTCTTTATAATCTCCAGATTGCAAAGATTCCAATTGAAATGAATTCTGTATGCAAAATTTCACAGATCAAGAGTAAATGTGACCACGCCTTTAGACTGTAATTCGGTAAATTGCCAGTGTGTCTGATGCAGCAGTGTTATTGTCCTGCAGTTGAGCAGGACACTTTCTCTCGCTCGCTTTCCCGTCTGATCAGCCAAACTGATGCTCTCTGACCGCTCTCTGTGTCATCGGCTGCCCGTCGCACAATCGCCTGCCATTCTCATGACTCATCCGACCCTGATAAGACCTCAAACCACCCTGCGTGTCTGGGTTCTCTTCCCTGGCCCGGCTGTTAATGTCACCTGCCCTCCTCTCCCCTAAAGCAGTCAGACAAGGCCATCTGTGTGTGGCGATGGAGATCATGGGATGGATGGGTGTGAGAGAAGCCTCAGTGTCTAAATTTACCCTGCACCTGGGATTTAGAGTCCGCCGGCAAGTTCAGGCCAACTGTGTCAGCTGTTCATGTCTGCGGTTTGTTGTCTTTTATGTCTTAATTTTCCACTCGACATCATGAAATAGCATTCATAACCCACTTTATTTCCACAATGTGACCGTGAAGTGAAACAGGATATGCAACAAGAAAAAAGAAGAAATCGTGGAACTTTATTGGATCATGAAAAATGGGCATTCCAGAAATAGGCTACTCCCATCTTGGAGCAAAGCCAATGCTCACTTTTGAGACTTTTTGACATGGAAACAAAGACTCAAGGTTCATCTTTGACAGTGTCACCAAGTATCAAAATGGTAATGATTCTTTTTCAAATTATTCACCATTGCAGTACACTTTATTACATTATTATTAACTGACATTAAATTACTTCGTAAACTATTGTCAAGACATCAGAAAGTCTGCGTTGCCTAACATTAGCATTAGGGCTGCACGATTAATCGAAATCGAACCGCAATCGCAATTTGGCTTATGTGCGATTATGAAAGCGTAAAGGCTGTGATTTTAATGAAATAAATATATGCCCAGCGGGTCAGTAAAGAGCGACTCTGTGATCAGTAGTAAACGCTGCACTGTCTGAAAGCACTGCAATTTGAGTTGCTTTTAACGTACATTTTTGCAAAAACAAAAAAGACGTTTAATAACATGTTTCTATCGTCAGTCGAGTGTTTGATATTTTCTTTTTGTGAGCTGATGTGGCTTCTTATCACAGAATGAGGCAGACAATGAATTGTTTTATAGTATTCTACACAGTGATGAAGTCTGTCGATTGCCACTGCATTATAATATACTTTATGAAAATACCATAGAAGGCTTGAAGATCTGTTTATTGTCTTCATGTTTAATCAAAGTGTTTCCATCTTCTTTTTATTCAGCTCAGCTACACAGTGCTAGCTTCACATTGGGGATTTCCTGAAAACTAACGTCATTATATTACTTCTCTCTGAGGCGTATGGTATGTGGCGTTCCTGCTCGAGGGCGCCCTCTGGCCTACAGTATGAATGAAACATGAGTGTGTTCAGTGCCCAGCAGTGCTCATTCAATCCTATTTTGGGTTAAAAAAAATAAATAATAATAAATGTATATGACAATCCATATGTTTTTCTCCAGTGTACAGGAGTTTTTTTTTACCCCACAGTGGATGCTTAAGAGGCTCATATTTCATATTAAAGACATAGACTCGAAAATAAGTTTTCTGTAAAATATAAATATTATTATTATTATTATTATTATTATTATTATTATTATTATTATTATTAATTATTAATTATTGTTATTATTTTATTGTTATATTTATTCTTAAATACTCTATTTTTTAATAATGAAAATGCTATTGTAATAGTAATATTTCTTTTTTTATACTATTATACATATTATATATTATAAGAAATAAAAATCATAATTATTTGTCATAAAAAATTAACATTTTGTGCTTATACATTATGTTATTATTTTTTTTACAAATGAAGTGTGTGTGTGTATATACATACATATGCATGTATGTATGTATGTATGTATGTATGCATATATATATATATATATATATATATACACACATACTTTTCATTTGTAAAAAAAAATATTTAAAAAAATGCATTTTAAAATCACAAAATCGCAAGTCAGAATAATCACAATTAGATATTTTCCTCAAATCGTGCAGCCCTAATTAGCATAACATTTAAAATCTAATCAGCTAACTGACAATTGGTTGACACATTAAAGAATACCCTAAATGGCCTGTTGAAAGTCAGATTGAAATGTAAATTCCTCCTTTCTACTTTCTAAATGAATCTTATTGATCATGAGTCGCATTGGAGTGACGTAAACTTCCCTCTTCAATTGATTGGCTTGAGGATGAGCTGTCAATCTAGAGCTAGTGGACCAATGGTGTTTGCTAAAACCCGCCCCTAATTTACATGAAACTTGAACTGCAACATTTGAAACCGCAAGCAGAGAGTGTGGAAACAAGAGCAAAGGAGAAAACAGCGCGGACATGCAAAAATTTTAAATAAGAGCAGAAAACATGATTTTGTGAGCGATTCGGAAAATTTGGAATTCATGATTCAGTTTTGAGCAATATAATTTTAAACTTGTTTAAATATTTGATTTACGCTTATTATTTTTATTTCCGTGACTGCGTTGTTTGTGATTCTGGTTAACTTTGCATTGATTTTTCAGTTTTGTGCGTTATATTTTTACATGTGCTTTTAAAATTTTGATTCATGCTTATTATTTTTTTATGCGTGACTGCAATAAATTTGGCGGGAAACTGATCCCATAAGGTTATTGGGCTACTTCTGTTTTGCGGACCTGGCAATCCTGGTCCCGCCCCCAAATCACGTCATTGGTTGAAACAAGTTTCTATGTAAAACTGAATAGGATCCTCAAACAAACAGAGCCTCTTTATTTACAAATCAACCTAAAAACGGCTTTACTGATAATTGCCTCTGCATGTTAAACTAGGATATGAGAAAGTCAAAAAGAATTACACACACACTACCATTAAAAATATGAAGAAAAAAATGCATATCAATTAGTTAGCCAGAATCAGATATTGTGTATTTTGATACTTTGTGGTCTAGTTTTGGATAAGATGTCTTGCTGCATTACACAAGTCCGCTGGATTTCTCCTCCAAGGCTGCGAAATGAGTTTTGTTCTTAATACCTTTAATCTTATTTGGACCTTGTCTCCCACACGTCACGCTATATCTTTTGTCACTTTCAACACTCCCCTCCCTGTCTTTCTCCCTCAGTCTGTGTCTGTCGCCGCCTCCAGGTCTTGGCTCCTTTATTAAGAAAAGAAAATAAGAGCGAGGAAGCCTGCGAAATTTTCTGCGCCAAATTCCCCAACACATTGAGGGGGAGCAGTGTGTGTCGTGGTGAGAAGAGAATGACCTCCGCCGGCTGAGCTTGGATAATTAAGTGTGCATGCATAGCAGAACCGAGTCAAAAAGTGCGAGACAGAGCAGCCGTCGCAATATGTTCTCACTTTATTAACATTTCTGAGTAAAATGTAAAACAGACAAGGGCTAGACGCTGTACTACATATAGCTGGTGTGATGGTCTTTTTTTAAAGTTGAAAACTATTAAGCTAATTTCATCCGACTCTGAAACGCCTTTAACCTTAGATTTAAAGTGCACGTATTAGATGGGAGAGTTTAAACAGGTCAGTCCACCGCCACGCCTCAAAACCTAAACACAAGCCTAGCTAACCAGAGTTTAACCGAGCAAGTAATTGTTTTTGCTCACCCCCATCCCGTTTGTTTAGAACCAACGTATTCCCCAGCATTTAGCCCACGGTAAACTCCCCCAACCTATCCAAATCTCCCTACGCAAACCTGTGCTGTGGGCTCACAGAATGAAGGGAATCGATTTGGAAGCTGTCCACACTCAAAACGCCTCTGCCATGAAACACCAACACAATTCCTTCTCCATGAAGAATACAGTGTGTGTGTATGTGTGTGTGTGTGTGTGTGTGTGTGTGTGTGTGTGTGTGTGAGAGCACAAGCATCAGTAGTTTCGGTCTCTGTTGCTAGGCAAAATCATGAGAAAATTAAATCAAAACATATTGACAAAAACAGTGGCAGCATACATTTCTTTGATTGGGATAAAATTAACTTAAACAGATATTAAATGAAAAGCGACTTGACTGAACAATGCCGGAGACATATATCTAACAAATTACATGATACTTGTATTGTGATAGTTAGTATTTGTATAATAACATTTACTAACCTTCGTGTTTGTCTCTCTCAAACCTTTCAAAGTAATAAAATATGGTCATTTCTGTATTAAAGTTACTCTGACATTTACTTGCCCTCATATCCTTCAAACCTAAAATGTATTTTATGCATGGAACACAATAGAAGATATTTTGAAGAATTTTCAAGCTGCTCTTTTCCATGCAACAAAAATTAAATAATTAAATATAGTACATTTTTTCACAGTTAATTCAAATATGGCTGAAAGCTGAAACTTTTCTATGTGACGTGTGTTTACATGCCATGTTGAATTGAATGTAATGAATACAGCACACAAGTAATGTGGACTACTTTTACAGTGCTTGTTCAAGTGCAGGTCTGACATTTTGCAGAAATTCTTTCTGAGCTCCACAGAAGTCATACGGGTTTAGAACGACATGAAGGTGAAAAAATGATGACAGCGTGTCAATATGTTTACGTATATATTCTGACTAAACCCATCTGTGTCTTTATACTTTTTAAAAATATTTTATTCTTGTTACATTTATATTCATGTACTGGAAGCTGTGATACCAAGGTAAATTCCTTGTATGTGCAAGCATACTTGGCAATAAAGTACTTTCTGATTTGAGTGCAAGCTTTGTTTTCAAACCAGATTTCTAATGTTTATTTGGTTCAAATAGTTTAAACGTTTCATTCTGTTGTGACTTCTTTGACTGACAGGTTGCTTAAGACCGTGTGCTGGCGCTCTTTCTCCTCAGCTGGAGAGCCCATCACATGCTTTTGAACAGAATGTTCTGGTTTTTCATTGCTCTCCATGATGAATAAAGAGCAGAACATTGTGACCCCGGCTCAGCTTGGGGGCCATCCAGTTGTTAAAACAATATCCTCTACCTCAGGTCTCTCAGGAATTTTTGGATGTATGGTTCCAAATTCCACTCCAAGTTCAAATTCCACATCTGATATTAAAAACTGCATACTGGAGTATTTTCAGTGTCAGCACTTGGCCGGCCCCGCACAAAGACAGAAGTTTCACTTTCTGAAAACATTCTCTTTTTTGATTTTTGTGAAACATAACCTCCTAACACGATAGTTACTCCTTGCAGTTTAAAAAGATTTAAAGGCAGGGTAGGCAATTTTGGAGAGGCTAGATTTGAAAGCATAAGACCCACCGTCCCTTCAGAGTGCTCTCCAAAGGCACGCCTCCTTCAAAACACATGAACGCACACAGCAGAGTCTGCAAAGCGTCACGAGAGATGCCGTTAAATTACCTCATGTCTCAAATAGGGATGCAACGATTATAGATTTTTGTTGGTATTACAGTCTGAGAAATAATCACGGTTTCACGATTATTATGCATTCATTAATTTCACAACAATGTATAAAATCACATGAACACTCTTTAGATTTTAAAGTGTTATTTTTTGCTACCTTTTGAACCAGAAATAACACCATACCCAAAAATAATAATAAAGACAAAAGTCCATCTCTCCCTTTGGAATTAAAGAAAGGAATTAAAGAAAGGTGACCTCTGCTCTGTAAACATCCATGTCAGTGTGAGGGGAATAACGGAACTGTTACTGTCACCAACTGTCATCCATACATATTCATTTGAATAATATTTTTATTAATTAATCTAATTTTACATGTGGCCTAAGAAAGTCATGTCTATTATTTTGGTTTGTTTGTTTGTGTCACTGATTTATTCAAACATGAATGAGCTCAGTGCTTTTCATCACTATTCATGTATCACTATTCAACCACAATGTTTATTTGAGGTTTCAGACATTTAAATAGACATTTAAATGAATTACTAGCCTACATTAAAAAAAAACATGTATAAGCTGCAATAACAATGGTTTCAATTATAATAATTTTTTTTATATCAGATACACATTGTGCATAAAAACAATAAAGTTATTCTCCCATGTTCACTGGCCACTTCTATGTATTTCAGGGAAAATGTATGGATTTATATGATGTTAACTGATCCTCTGAATTGCAAACTCATTGCACGTTAAATCAATTAACATGATCATTATAAAAAGTGTTTAAGCGACAAATTCCCTTGCACATATTTGACAATCGGAATATATCATAATTCGTGATATAGTTAACAAGTTTGTAAATATTTTGAATTAAAAAAAGGAAAAAAATGGAATAAACGCGATACTATGTATTGCGCTTATGCGTCGGCATGGAAAAATACGTTCTAAAATAACGGTCGCTTTAAAACAAAACCTCACGCTGAGGGCTATAAACTGCCGACTTCAGGTGTTTCTTTGGTGGAAATACATTTTCGCTGTTTGGTCCCTCTGCCAAAGTTAATCTAGTGTGTACAGTACTAGTATCCTCCGTGTCTCTGATAAGCACGGCACTTTAAGCTGGTGCACCGCTGGTGTAACTTTGTTTTCGTTTTGTGCAAGTTGCAACGGTTCCGTTCCGTGCCAAAGAAACACTCGCTGTAGCAGAGCCTTTATGGTTAATTAACCGTGATGTTGTTAAGTGCGGTTAATCGAGAAATCGGTTAATAGCTGTATCCCTGGTCTCAAAGAACATATCACAATAATAACAACATAACTTACAGAGCTCTTACTTGTACCACCTGACTGCTGCAAATCAATTTCATTGTGTTGATAGTGGTGACATAAAAAAATCTGAGTCCGAGAACGTGAACAGCTCTGAGTAGAACATTACGGGTTGCCATCTTGTAACTGTGGTTACGACATGGAGTGAACGCAGCATAAGCTTGTGGTTTTGGTTCAGGAGGAACTGTAGAAGGTGGCTGCTCTTTTGTTTGTGCTGCTCAGTGACGGCGTAAGCAGGGTGCACAGAAGTATGGAAATACATATGTTGACAGGCAGATAGGACATCGTATCATTGCATTCAGAGCGAATGCAATTATTGGATAAGCGTTTGCCGGGTCCTGAGATTTCCACAGAATATATGTAAATTTTTTAATAGTTAGACCACTTTTATTATTGATTGCTTTCAAGATGTGAATAGAGTTTTAACCAGAATAACAAAAAAAGTGTTTAAAAAAATGCCTACCCTATAAGTCATGTATTCTCAAACAATTAAATGTGAAGCAATTTTTTGATAAGTAATTGTTTTGATTTTTTACTGACACCTATGGGGCATCATGCACCTATGTTTTTAAAGTAGCAGTCTGGGCTCACTTCTGTAAATTTGCACCTGAACAGCCAGTAATTAATTAGTATGCAATTGAGTTTTTTGAAAAAACTATTTTGTTGGTGTTACATGAAGTCTTATGTTTCAAGTGACATTAGATGATGATAGAATGTTCTGTTTAAAACATGATTTGTGGAAGGTGTGACTCTATTAGACCAAATTTACACAAATGAATGGGAGATTTCTGACACCTAAAATAATCACAATACCACTCATATTGTTTAGATAATAGGAATTAGGTGACAAATTATTCATCATAATAATTATTATAATAATTTCAACAACAACATCATATGAATCATTATATTACTATTACTATCATTATATAAATAATAATAATTATTATTATTATTACTACAGTGAATACATTTTGCTATCTTATTATAATTAATGTATTATTATTATTTAATACTATTACTGATGATATATTATTTATTATTGTTATTGTAGATATAAAAAAGGGGAGTAACTAATTGGTTTATGAGGACCTACCGTATATAGAATAAAAGTGATAAATTATGTTGAGTCTTAATCAGATGCAATTGTACATCAATTTTAATATTTTACATATAATTTTAATTTATGTGCAAAAGTTAAGGAGAAATTTAATTTACTTAGAGCACATATCAAGGGGTAAAGTGATTCTTACCTGTGTTATTATATGTGGCTGGGTAGTCAGCTGCCTGCATACTGCCCTTGCAGTAATGCTTTTGACTGCAGCTTTAACCAGTCCAGTAGAAAGAGCGTTGCTGTGTGACCTCCATTTTGGATCCTCTGGTTCAGCTCATGTGTGGCAGTTGCTCTTTAAACCTCTTCTGGCCAAAAGAAGTGCTGGATTTGCTGACCAGTTACAAAACTCGCTGTCTCACTGTGGTAAAAATGCTTGCTAAACAAGGAACCCTATCCTCCAAGCCATGGATATGCAGCCATGGCCAACTGTGCAAAGTTTGACTCTAAAGCTTGGAAGTGTTAGACGTGTCTGCTAGAATTGTCTTTCTTTCCACTTTTCAGGCTTGGCATGTGAGTGACACAGATGCCCATAGGCACCGTCCTATCCAATGTGCCCGGGGTGTCATCCCTCTTCAGGAGTGCCGGAGTTTCATCTTAGGAGAAACTGAAGGGAAAAGAGAAAGAGAGAAAACTGGTTAACATGATTATATTTGAACAAGTGATACCTGTTCCCCTTGGCTGGTTCATTTCGGAAGAGAGCCATATGGAAGACTACACTGGAGAAACAACCTTCTTTATTTGTTCAGATGCAAAAACACAGCAGGGTGGCACTTTGAAGTTTGGAGATAAATATAACTAGGGCTGGCTTGCACACCTCTGAAAGTAAAATCATCTCCACTTCAAACACTACAGGGAGCAGAGAAGCCCTCTCAACAAGAAAAGGCAAATGAAACATTGTTAGTGAAAATAAAACATCTGTAGAAAAAAGACAAAGCAAAGAATAGGGACATGTGTAGGGCAGCCCTGGACACAGTGGTCTGGTTTTGACGGCTCTTATCAATCAAAGCACCATGTGACAGTCAAGTCATAAAGAACCGGAGACTCTATAGCCATCTATGAAAGAGGTCTGCATGGGCGTTATATTGACCCTAAAGTCTAGGAATGTGCTATATTTTCAAAAACGGATGCCTTAATGACTAGTTTACTAATCATTCTTAAGAAAGCTCTGTATAATTAGGCTGGTTTTAAGTTCACTCCACCCTGACTGGACATGGTTCTTAATGGGTGCTTGTACTATAAAGGCGCATTCTTACATTCAAAAACAGCTGGATGGCGCGCAGCAGAATGGACGTGAAGTTGAAGTGGAAGATTTTAAAAGTGGGATTCTTTTTAACCTGAACTCCTATGGATGCATAGCCTAGAAATCTAGGCGCACCCTAGCGGCAGCAAATATAATTTGCAGCCAGGGAGTCTAGCAACTGTCCGTTGGCTTACAAGTAGGGCTGGGTATCGATTCAGATGTTCCGATTCGATTCGATTTCGATTCGCAAGCTCTCAAATCGATTCGATTTCGATTCAACTCAATGAATATAGTGAACGTTCAAGTTTAATGATCATAATGCAAGGCAAGCATTCGCATGTATGTGATCTATTTTAGCGGTTGTTTGCTCGGCTGTTCTTGCAACGTATGGGTGGGTGATGTCTCATCATCAAATGGTTCTGCAGATTTGTAGCATTTCACTTCAGCATTACAAACGTCAACGCACCGGAAGCCGCCATTTAACCCTATGCATTTAACCAGTGAATAAATGAATGACAGGCACACCTCTCGCTCCTTTGTAACGTCGCGCAAGGCCAACAAAAGGGTGACATCTAGCGGAGAAGACTAGTAATTAGATTTACATTAATCTTATGTTCAATGTTTGAGGAAATAAATATGGGGGGAAAAAAATCGATTCGTGGCCTTTGAGAATCGATTTTGAATCGACCACATTTAAAAAAAACGATTAATCGAAAAATCCAATTTTTTTTTGCCCAGTCCTACTTACGAGCATGAAAAACCAAACTCTAGTCAGGCCAATCACATTGTGTATAGAGCCGGTGGGCGGGCTTAACATAATGACGGCAGAGTTGAGACGGTTCCGCGTGCTACTTGAAAACAAAGAAGCTGGCGACCAGCGGTCTTTCGAATCAGCTTTGGCCGCGACTCTGGAAGACTTGGAGTTAAGCTTTTCTTTGAGGAAGTTTTGCAGACCTAATCTATCAACTAGCTCCGCTTCACCTTCTTCATTGCTCTGGTTGGTTGTAGCGCTATCCTATTGCGTGCAGAGGGGATTTGAAAGACAACCGTTTATCCCTCCCCTCGGATTGAGCCCTGCCAACGGTGTGTTCCCAGACCCAACATCTTGTTGTGGGTCTGGCTTGTCAGGCTAATGGATGCACAAAAAACAGCACAAGAAGCAATGTAATGGACAAATACAGTGCTGTTAAATTTTAACACCGTCTTCCAATAGTCTAACTTTTAATAATTGCATCTTGAGACTTCGGCATTGATTCTGTTGAATTCTACTGCACTCAATCCAAATGTTTTCAAACAGAAGAACTATGTGAACACTCATAAAGAAACTTGTCTGCTCAATGCCTGGTCTGACCGTGACCCTGAGTCTGCAAAATTCTCTGATCAGGACTGAGACTACTAATATGTGGATGCAGATTGGCACAGGCAGTGTGTTTAAATCAAGAAAGAGAATGTCTAATTTGAAAAACAGTGGAGTTGATTTATAGCGATAAGGATGTGGAGGAAGTTAGGAAGGAGCATGAGTGAAGTTTTCTTTTTGTCCCCAGGACAGAGTTTGTTCATTGTTTGACTGACAGCTCCGATATCAGCCAGCATGCACAAGCCAAGACGCTCTCTCGCTCCTCTCCTCCTTCTTGAGGACAGTTCCTCCTTGTGTCAGCATTCTATGCGACGAATATCTCTCTCTGGAGATCGGCCAGAGCGCCGCCGCGTGCTGTGACGAACTGAAAATGGAAGATAGGGCCTCAGTGCAACAACTGCAGCAGATATAAAGTAATGTGAAGGACTGATCTGCATCATTTCTACACTCACTTACTGTTTTAAGTGTCCCTAGTACTTTCTAAAACTTCATAAACTTTTTTTTGAGAAGCTGACACCATCCAGGAATCCTTGTACAGAAACCCCAGGTGTGTCACTTTGCAGCACACAAATCATTCATATGGTACATCTGACCATAGATCTGTTCTACAGGCCACGTCTTGTTCCTCGAAACTAGGCCAAGAAAGTACATCTGAAGCGGAGACTATCCAGGAGATATATAAATGCTTTTTTGGTCATGACTGAATGATAAACAAAAAGTTCTATGAGACAGGAATCTTGAGGCTCGGCTTTGACATAATACACTGACTAATCCCTGCATTTGCCCATCAATGGCTGCCCATACATTTCCATTATGACACAGCCACATGGCAGCGCTCTCTTTTGAGACGAGAAACGCCATAGGGCATGTTGCTCTTCTGACATTGATTAACGATCTAACAACTTCCCACCATGCCAGATAAAGGCAGTTTGGCTGAGGGGCAAACACAAGCACACACACACAAACACATTTACTGTACAGTGAAGGTGAAACCTCCTCCCACACACTATCATCGTTCCACTTACAGCCACAGTGTGGAGACCCAACACGCAAATGTGTGAAAACATTTCAGTGCTATTTCAACTGAGCATGTGACGAATAAAACTTGTACTTTGAGGAATGACTTGAAGGAACTCTAGACCTGGACGAGCAGAAGCCCTTTGCAAGGAGCGATGGATGATGGAGTGTTTTAAGGTTGTAGGGGACCAGGCTTTTGGCACCACTGGGATGATGTAGTCTAGCATTTAAAGAGTTGGTAACAAAAACGCTGTAGGTTAAAACTCCTGAAGAGTTGATTCATGAACTACCACCATTGTGCAGTCCCTTCCCAGGTTGCTACAGGTGTATTTTAAATCACCTTGGATAAAAGAATCATCTAAATGACAAATTAGTAAATTAGACATTAGCATTGCAGGTCAAACACTTTAATGTAATTCTTGCAGTTAATAAGATCCTAAGTACAGACCTGAGCAGAAGCTTGGCATTGAATTTATAGAGGTTAAATACAGGTCAAGTTCCTGTATTCTGGGGGCTTTTTGAAAGACGCAAGTAGGTCAGCAAGAAGTGAGTTGTATTTGCCTAGCCATGAAATAACTATTGCCTGAATGAGCAGCTTAATAAAGCATTAGCCAAGAAAAGACAGAATTCCACACCGCATTGCAAATGGCCAGTTGGCCTTAAGTTGTCAGCAAAGTCCAGGGTGACTCTTTAGGTAACTGACTATATGACCATCAACTGAGATGTATTAAGGGAAGATCTTGGCTCAGAAGAAGAGCAGATCAGGCTTGAGATTATTATCAAATTGAGTAGATCAGGCTTGAGATTATTATCAAATTGAGTGAGTATCCAGTTTGAGCAACTCTAAGATCATAGCTGGAGAGACAGAGAGGAGGAAATGAAGCATGTTGAGATAAGCAACATACTATAAGAGAAGTAATGAATGCAAATGGAGAAAAGTATGGGCCAAGTACTGAACCCTGTGGCACCCCAATGCTGAGGAGACAGGTTAAACAAAGGGAACCAATACCAACCAAAAACTATAAACATGAAATATGCGAGTCTGACAGGAATCTGTCATGGAAGACGGCACCAAAGATGGGCCAGCTTTACAACAATGGCTGCCTGCACCTGCACACCACATGCTATAACAACAAAATACTAATGATCCTAGACCCTCACCAAAAACCCCATGTCACTCTCATTACAATTTTATTACATAGACACCTTATGAGCACTTCACTAGCAGTCTACTGCACACACCTCAGCAGGGATCTGATGAAGAAGATAAACTGAGAGCGGGGAGTCAACCTTACTGTGATTACCAAATTAAACTCTGGTTTCACTCTCTCCAGATTCAAGAGAGTTCCCTCTATCCACTACTTCAAGGCCAGTGTGCTGTTGCTAGGGCCCTTCACTGTCAGTAGGTCGGAAGGAACTTGCTAGAATTTACAGAGACTTCGTTTCCTACAAATGATCTTTCAGTTTCACGATGTCCCCACATGACCCAAGCCAATTGAGAATCCCTAACCCTAATTCCCGACCCTAATCTTAATCTTAGATTTGCCTCTGGCCACATTTAGGATAACCTCCTCACTCACGCTCTCAACATTTTATGTAACCAGCTGTCTTATGTAACCGTGCATACTCAACAGCCAGTGTGCAAATTATACAATGACTTCCAGGAAAGTCTTTTTAAAAATCTTTGTTAAAGCTATATTTCAGGATACAATCTATTGAGGTTTCACACAATCCAAATTGCCTTTTGGGCAATCTTGAAGACTATTTAAATAAAAAACTTTTTGTGTTTGCTTGTCATATATAGGAGTGAATTCAGGTGGATTGGGACAATTTTCCCAGTCATCTCAATGGCAAAAAAGTCTCAATGAACCAGAATTCAACCAACATAATCTAGAGAGTTAAGGAACAACAATCTACAACTACAAAGGGGGGCACCATCTTGTGTCCCAAGGGGTAGCAAGACGCAGTTTTTAAAGAGAGGGACCCCTCATTTGGCACCAGGTGAATATTCACCTTCTGAATAAATCATATCCTAAATTTTGTGGTTACAGAAACACACCTTTTAAACATTCCTTGTGTAATAAAAAGAAATAAATATTTAGCATTTTGCTTAAACCACCTTTAGAGGGTTCAAGCATTAAGTGGGGTCTGTCAAACCACCACAATTCGCACCCAATTCAAGAGCTTTTAAGTAACCGTTATTAGAATCAAAAAGAATATAGACCGCACTCATGCTGTTCAGCCATTATTTGGCATAGTTCCTGCTTCTGGCGTAGGAGTGCCCACGTAATAACCCAGCAAGAATATTTGATGAATCTTTTATCTTACGTAAGGTCCCAAAACCTATCATCGTCTCCCTATCTGCTCTCCAATGAAGGATTTCCTTCTCAGTCTCTGTTGTTCTTTATAATAAGGAGCTGTGAATCAGCCCGGATGTGCCAAGCTCAGATTTCATCCTCTCAGGCATATTCTGCTACCTAAACAGTGCTCAAACACACACTGATACACATACACAAACCTGCAGTACCCCATTTATAGAACATCCACCTACTCTCAAACTATCATTTTTAACATTATTTTTTTTACCACTTGTCCATTCTGAACTGGACAGACACTCATACACACCTGTTGTCCTCGGCAACCACTGATTCATTACAGTCCTGCCATGCACCCAAGTGTGACACAAGCCTTTTGCCTTCTCCATTAGATGAGTCACAGCTCAATTAAACCTCCCCTGGCAGACACACACACTTTTAGCAGACAGCTCATGAGGGTGGCACTGGCTGTAGCAGACCTGGCCTCAGGCAAACATCTCTTTTAGACTTTTGCTTATTGCCATAAATTCCGGCCCACTTTGCAGTAGAGCCCTGTGCGGGACTGTTTTCTTAATCTTGCACCCGCCCGCTCCCACGATGTTTGTATCCACTCCCACCCTCCCCCGCAAACATTCTGTTACAGTTTGTAGAAATTAGGGCTATGCTTAACGTTCAGAATAACTGACCATAAGATAAAGTAATGCTAGCACCAAAAATGACAAATACATTCGACTAGCTTTTTATTCAAACAAAACATAACTAGTGGAGCCTGGAAACATGCACTATATTAACAAAAGTTTTGGGACGCTTGCCTTTACATGCACATGAACTTTAATGACATCCCATTCTTAATCCATTGGGTTTAATATGGAGTTGGCCCACCCTTTACAGCTATAAGAGGTTCAACTCTTCTGGACTTTCCACAAGGTTTAGGAGTGTGTTTATGAAAATTTTTGACCATTCTTCTAGAAGCGCATTTGTGAGGTCAGGCACAGATGTCGGACGAGAAGTCCTGGCTCACAGTCTCTGCTCTAATTCATCCCAAAAGTGTTCTATTGGGTTGCGGTCAGGAATCTGTGCAGGCCAGTCAAGTTCCTCCACACCAAACCTCGCTCATCCATGTCTTTACGGACCTTGCTTTGTGCACTGGTGCGCAGTCATATTGGAACAGGAAGGGGCCATCCCCAAGCTGTTCCCACAAAGTTGGGAGCATGAAATTGTCCAAAATGTCTTGGTATGCTGAAGCATTAAGAGTTCCATTCACTGGAACCACCCCCTGAAAAACAACTCTACACCATAATCCCCCCTCCACCAAATGTTACACTTGACACAATGCAGCCAGGCAAGAACCGTTCTCCTGGCAACCACCAAACTCAGGCTCATCTATCAGATTGCCAAACAGAGAAGCGTGATTCTTCACTATAAACTTCCCTTGTCCACTTCACAAAGTGGAACGCACTTCAAAATGGCGGCAGGGATTCCCCCGAGGGGAAGTGCTTAGGGAAGTTTGCAAGTGCATGTCTAAAAGTGGAGTGGAACGCAGCCCTTGCTTTTATACACCTTTGGTCATGGAAGTGATTGGAACACCGGAATTCAATGATTTGAAGAGGTGTCCCAATACTTTTGGCAATACAGTGTATTTTATATGCGTCACAACACACACACCTAACCATAACAGTTAAACTCTAGTAGCCTAACAAGGCACAATATTTAATAAAATTACTTAAATACATATTAAACAAATTAAATAAAAAAATAGGATATAAAAACCTCACAGATATCAGATGTTGATGTAGCCTAGCTAATTAACATAGCAAAAAGAAAATAACTAATACTAAAAAACATTAAACATACTTAACGATTGAATTAAATAATTAAATCACTTGATTTGCTTTGGGGATTTGGGGATTTGCTTTGGTAAGCAGTTTTAACCTTCGAAAACTGATTTTTTTCAAAATTATATGACACCAGTCCGAAATATATTGTATCAGGGCCTTTATTTCCTAATTCTGTGGTGCCACACTGCCCCACCACAATGAAATATAGCTGATAAAAAAAATAAAAAAAAACACTCATTGTAGCAGCCCAGTACCTCGAAAAACACGTTTTATTCCAGGCCCTCTGACCCCAGGAATTTACTTTGCCAGCCATTCAGAATCTTAAGATTATACCAAGTACTTGACATTTTTAAGGCAAATACACTTTTGAGGATGTTCCATGGGAATGTATTGTGAAACATAAAAATGGAAAAGATTGACAGGTCTAGAACTGTTGTGCATGTGTACTGCCTGTATTTGCGTATCACATTTGGAATATGTGTATATCATTGTATTGTGCCGGGGTCTCATTATTGTCTGGGTGTTTGTGTGCAGAGGGGTTCAGGGCTGAATGGTGCCAGTCTGAGAGTGTCTCTGTGGTGCCTGCCTCGTCTGCCAGCCTCAAGATTGATTTATCAAGACATAGAGAACGAGGCAACACCCCCCTTACACCATCTTTCTGTCTCTCTTTAAAAAACACAAAGTCCCAAAAACACCCCCACCCCCACCACAATCAAATTTTCCCCTCAGACAAGTGCTTTGCAGCCAGAGCTAGACACCGTCTCACACTCACAAACACTCATGCAGGGCGTGGGCCGATGGGGGGGTGGGGGGGATGTTTGGCGGCTGGCACAGAGGGGAATCATAACACTTGATGGTAGCAGAGCATGTCGGAGGTAAACAGCATCATTTTCTCTTTTATTTCATTTACGACAGAATAAAATATGGAAATAAAAAATGTGGGCGGATGCGTCTCCCCCTCCCTGTGCAAAAACTTCAGTCTCTCGCCCGCATCATTATCCGTCTGCGTCGTTTTCAATCGGCTGGCGAGACAGAGCTCATGGGGAAAAGAAAAGCCAGCAGAACATTTTTAATCTCTGCCCTGTTCCTGACGAGAAAAAAAAAATTAGGAATGAAAAAGCAGAGGAGAGAGAAGTGTTGCAGTGTGGGTGGAGTTATGACAGGGTCTTTTTTCTTCTTTTTTTTTTACAAAAACTGTAGTGGTACCATAGTACAGTTATGGTATAGGGAAGTAACAGCATTTTTTTTTATGTATACCATAGTCCCAGTTATTACTGAACTGCATAATTGGACATTATCAGCATCAGAAAATATTTCTGTCTGTTTGGCTGATTACCAGGAGTGCTCTTTGAATCATTTCCCAAAAACTAATGACAACCTTGTCAACGACTAATAAACATTTTTGTTATGTTTTTCATGAGTTTTGAGTAAATATTGCATAAAATAAGTGTTGATTTCATTTAATGTTTATTATATCAGATTATCTATATTAGCAGGGTCCAAAATAAACACTGTCCAAAAGCCAAATGCAAGCAAAAAATTGGCTTAGGTGAATAAATAAATTGGCCATGTTAGCCGGTAACTTTATTGGGAGCGGGAAAAAAAATTGTGATTTAAGAGTCTATCAAATAAAACATATGTAGAGACTGTCTTTGAAAAAAATCAACATCATTAAATTTATCTAGGATATTTACGTGTTTTTTTTTTCTCCATTTCCCATTTTTTCCTCTTTCTGAAATATTCCTTGTATTAACACAAAAAAGTATTTACGGTTTGTTACAGGCGAGAGTTTGTTTATTTATTACAATTTTAACGCCATGTTTGCGTCGAGGCTATTTACATGGAAAACAATATCACAATCCATAAAATATGAAATAATTATATAAAACATTACAGGCGAGGCGAGAGACTGGTTATTTTTTTATATGATGCTGCGAGTGACTTAAATACCCACACACACAGTTCACCAAAAAAATTAAAGTAAAAATAGCAAAATAATCCCAAAGGGCAACAATGTTTCAAAAATATTATAATATAATATATAAGGATATATAATTTAATAAATTAATACAATATATTATAATAAATTAATATACTATACTAATATATAAAGGACAACAATGTTTCAAAAATATTATAATATAATATATAATTTAATACATTTATAAAATATAATATAATATAATTAATATAAAGATGTGAGATTACAAAAAATTTAGCTGTACATTTGTGAGATAAAAAAAAAATTTAGCTGTACATTTTCTTCACCCAGCATTGTCAAAACACTGATGTTGGACACCTGGGGCCTGTACTATGATGGTAGTTTAACAAACTCAGGGTTACAGGATTAGTTTTGAGTTGACAAAACCAAACCAATCTTTCCGGGCTTTGTTGGTCCCATGATGCTGATCATCAGCTTTCTCTGTCAACTCAGGCTTTGATCCTGAGTTTAGGAGTTTAGCTGTGACATCAGTAGTGAACAACCAATCACATGCTGTGGATCAGCGAAACTGAGATTCACTTCTAGCGAGAGAAGCAGTAAGATTCATTTCGCTCTTCTGCAGAATATGACATGATTGAAAAATATTAAGAATTTAAACCAATTTACACAGCAAGAAGAAAAGAGCCGTCTATGAAAGAGGACAACTTAAAGAAAAATCTTACTACGTCAATGCAAGTAAAAGTTATGCAGTTAGTTCAGATAGAGAGAATTGGACATTTAAGCTCACATGTAGTAATTTGTATAGCTTTATTTGTTGATTTTAAAGCTTATTTCTATGACCTTTATATAGTCTATTTATATTCATTTTAACTAAGTGCCTATAGACCCTTTTCACAGACTATGATGACGCGTTTTAACGGTCATCAATATCGTAAATCCTGCAACGTTTTTTGTATTATATATATTTTTTTAAATATATGTACAGTTATAACACTAATACTTTGTATTTTATTACTTTTGGATCAAATTACAATAAAAAAGTTACCGCTGCTGTGAGGGTGTTTAGTAATAGCGTCTATGGGAGTGATGGTAAAAATTAACATATTTCTCTCTTTTCACTTTTCACAGATGAACACAGCAAAAAGCCAAACCTAAAACCCAGGATTGGCACAAACTAAGCTTAAACATATCTGGTTAGCCAGCTAAACCGGCTTCATGGTATAGGCCCCAGGTATTTGCAATTAAATTACTTTTATTAAAAACTACTAAATACTTCAAAAAACACCATGACATGGTACATACGCCATGTTTTATTTAGTTATCTAAGGCTGAGAGGCCTGAGGAGGTTCACACAGTCTAAATTTTGCAATAAAGAAAATATACACAATGTGTTGAAAGGTTGTTTATTATGACTCCAGAGGGCTTTAAGCTCAAGACGATGAGAGTCAGATCAGTATATCAGGAGCTGAATCACATATCAGATAAATGCTAATGCAGCCGTTTCAGATTGATGCCTCGTTTAAAGATTGTATCAGAATGTACTTGTTTCTAAAGGACAGTTGAAAAAAAACTGCTTCTGGTACAGCCAGACAACACGATCTTATTTATCTGCAGCAGAAACTTTTCACAGATCATTGGTTGACGTTATTGGCTGGAGAAGTGCAGACCTGGGCTTCATTTTGTCCTTTCTAATTGACCTTCTATTCTTGCTGATGGGGTTATTTTATCAGTGTCTGTCTTAAAGGAATAGTTCCTCCAAATATAAAAATTCTGGTGCGATCTGTGGAACACATGAGGAGACATTGTGTGGTTGTGTTTTTCTCCCTCTTTTTGGAGCTTGGCAGCCAAAATATATATTCATTGTATGGAAAATAACAATTTTGTGTTCCATGGAGAAAAAAACTAAGAAAGCAATTCAGATTTGGAGTGACATGAAGGTGAGTAAATGATGACAGAATATTCATGTTTGGGTGAACTAACCCTTAAATCCATCTCAGCGATAAATACAAAACAATAGCAGGAGAGATATGTGCTAAAATAGTAGTCTAGACAGAAAATGACAGAATGCGTGTTTGTCTGGTTCCTATGGCCCCTCAGGTGTCAGAGAGTTCGTCTTGCGGGGCAGTGAGAAGACGAGAGAGCTAGCGAGAGTGCATAGAAAGGGCACAAGCACATTAACGTCTCGTTTGGTACAGAGGGTGCCAGACTATAATGAATAAAGGAGGCGATATTAAAAAAAGAGAGAGAGAGAGAAAGAGGTGTGAGGATGCCAAGCGCTTGGAAAGACACAAAGGGACATGATAAACCCTGATAAAGTCAAAGAATGTTGGGAATGGAATACTAGTGTAGTGCTTACTTCATACTGTGTTCTATATACTGTGTACTCTGTACTAGTTTAAAAACAGGATGTGAAATAGTAAGCAGTACGCAGCAAAAAACATAAAAACAAATTGTCTAAATGTTTAATAGAAATGATGTATGTCTTAACTTAACTTGGCAGTTTGATCAAATAATGAATAAAAAACAAAACAAATATGATATTGCTTTTGGTTCATTGGTCACACTGGAAATAGAAGGTTGAGTGCATTGTCCTGTATACCACGCAGTGTGCTCTGGATGTACAGTACTGCAAAGTATTTTGCCACATGTACTCAAGAAGGTCATGCATACTATGCACACACAATACATGCTGCAAAACTAGTTTGAGTAGTATGTTAAATATATGTTCAGAATACTAGCATATTGCTTACTGTATTATATTGTACTTGCTTACTGTCTATTATTTAAAGGTGCACTGTGTAAATTTTAGCGATATCTAGCGGTGAGGTTGCGAATTGAAACCGGCCACCGCTCATACCTCCCTTTTGAAGCACATAGAAAAGCTACGGTGGCTGACACAGGACAAATATGTCGTCGTATGAGACAGCAGAGAGTAGCTGGCGCTCTATAGAGCAGTTTGTCCGTTTAGGCCTACTGTAGAAACATGGTGACGCAAAATGGTGACTTCACTGTAAGGGGACCCGCGGTGTATGTAGATAGAAATGGCACATTCTAAAGGTAATAAAAGCATAACGGTTCATTATGTAAGGTCTTTATACCCCGCTGAAAACATAGTTATGTATATTATATTGCATTTCTGTCAATAGATTCTCATAAATACTACACACAGCACCTTTAAAACTAGCATTTGAAATAGTATGCAATATTCAATGATACTGTATTTTTAAAACATGGTACTAGCTGCCACATCTCATTATATTGAATGCTTAATTTTACATAAAGAATTTGTGCAAAATTTCCATTGTTTGACAGCCTTTAGATTCATCCCTAAAACTTTAATAGAAGGTCATGTTGTACTTTGAGGAAGTTTGCATTGTAGGATACAGTTTTTCAGTATAGGACAGTATTACAGTATAGGATACAGTTTACATCTAGACTAAAAACATATCTCTATACTATGGCATACACATAGAACGTTATCAATTTCTATTATTCAAATCAGTAAAAAGATTGTTTTAGGCTGCATTAACTAGGTCAGCCGGAACCGAGAACACTTCCCATAACACCTGATGTACTCGTTACATCATAAAAATAATGGCATCTACGCTAATCTAAGTCTCTCTGTTTATCCTGAGGTTTACTGTAGTCTGCCGGATCCAGGCCGGATCCAGATCAGATGGTGGACCTTCGCCTAAACACAACCAACGCATCCCTGAAGTGCTAGTAGAGACCGTGTCAACTAGACTGTCCCTGTGAAGGCCTCCTTCACTTCCCTTCCCCTCTATATAGATAAAAACACATATGCACACACATACGTATCCAAACACGATTGCCTATAGGCTGAACACGTGATACTTGCGTACATGTCGTAGCCATTTTCACAGATTCGCCTTTTTAGGGGTTTGCGCGGGGACGATGATGGTATAGTTTCAAAACTATTTCAACCCTATTTCATGGTTTGCGTTCTCGGGCCACCAAATGCTATGGCCGTGCGAATGTGGTCCGGAACGCACTGGGGTTTTCTGATTTAATTGAAGATGGTGTTGGCACCAAATTAAATAACTAATCAGCTTTTACAACAGAAATTAATCAAAAACTTTTCTTCAAAAACTAAATAAATTTCCCATCATCATTGTAAAGCTACTTTGAAGCAATCTATGTTGCAGAAGCGCTAAATAAATTAAGATGACTTGACTGACTATTTCAATGTGTTTTGGTTGAATAAATACTGAACATTTTGACAAATGTAGCATGTAATCCAGGTATTTAGTGCATATTCTGTGCGTACTACAAACTGAAAATGTGCATACTACGCACAATAAACATACTGCTCATGTATAGTGCATAATTATTGAAGTTCGTATGACGTTCTGAACATACCAAAGGCTAGTCATAATGTATGTCACATAAATATTAAAATATTTAAATGATCATACTAATCTACATGTAAAGGTACAGTAAAGTCCAACGTATACTTTGGCCATGTACAGTGCACGTGATTCAAATTTTCACTAGAATAGTACACGTGTACACGTACCGCAGGATTTTCGCAAGTCGCACATGCGCATTGAACACGCTTTGTACAAATAATTTGTTCTACAAGGTGGCAACACTGGCCCAACAGACACAAACACAACAACAGACACAAGCGATTGGGTGAGGGGGTTATGAGATAAACAGAACTTTTGTTTAAAAGAGTACAAAGACATTTTTCATCTGTCATAACTTCTGGGGGGAAAAATAGCGCAGACACTGGACAAAGATGGAACTTTCTAGAGTGCAAGTGTCGACTGCCTGCGTTCGTGCATGCTATCAAATGGAGTATACGTTGAAAGGCTACACAATCGAATGTACAAATACGCATAAAAATAAAAAACAAACTATACTTTGGGCTTTAGTACCGCAGCACTCCATAAGGTACTGGGGAAAAACACTCTGGCAGGTCCCTATGGTTGTGTGTGTGCGTTCTTGGAGGTGTGGACAGCAAAATGGCCCTGACATTAATGCCGGGTGGGTGGGGGGGAGGGTTCAAACACTCTGTTGGTAGCACTCTCTCCCAGCAATGCTGGAAGTGTCAGCTTCCACCCAATCAATGGTTCTTACGGTAGCACTAACAGCGTCTAGACGACAGGGTCATTGACTGCTCTTCAGAAGTGTATGTGTGTGTGTGTGTGTCTCAGTACAGAGGTCGCACGCAGGGCACGCGTTCTCAAGCAGGACAGACAAGGCATTACATTGACCGTGCATGTGGGGGAAGATTGCTATCTCGTCTCCACATACCTCGACACACACACAATCTGATGGCAGACTAAACATTTGACTTCAAAGGCCATGTGGTGAATTAAAGCATGTCTGTTCTGTCTGCGCATCTGATGTATGAGGACACTAGAGAAACGAAACCAAATTCTAAATGTGTGTCCTAAAAGGCCCAAGTTTAGACACAAAGATGGGTGGGCCTGACATTACTTTACAAAAGTTCACAAACACATACTCAATTGCTTGGTTTGAGCATTATAAGAGCAATTTCAGTTCCTAAAAATGTCTGTTGTACATACAGTGGTGGCCAAAATTTTTAGAGCACCTGACAGATCTGAAAATATTGAGCCTTTTTTGCCGCCAAAACATGATTTCATTTCATAATTCTCATGAAACATGCAGATGGTTGCTCTGACAATCAAATATCAGATGAAGTGAGTCGTACCGTTTTGATCCACTTTTAACTTTAATATTTGGTATGTCCACCTTTTGCAGCAATTACAGCAGCAAATCTCTCTGGCATAGTGTCAATATATTTCCTCTGAGAACTTCAAAACTAATGTTATCCCATGCTTTCTGCAACTGAAGCCAAAGACTTTCCTTTGAATGTACAATAGATCTGTCCAGTTTATTTTTCAACTTGCCCCAAATGTGCTTGATGGGGTTCAGGGTTTGGACTCTGAGGGGGCCAGTCCATCATTTTCAATGTTCCAGCAGATTCCTTCCCTCGCAAGTAGTTCCGACAATAGCTAGAAGAATGTTTCGGGTAATTGTCCTCTTGAAAAATAAATCCAGGCCCAATAAGACGACTTCCAAATGCCAAGTGTTCTAATAATTTTGGCAACTACTGTACTTAAAGTGCACTCTTGCATTACTGTGATTGTTACAAACCTTAGTACTCAAGGGAGTAATAGAGGTAACTTCAAATGTCTGTCATTAAAACTTATTCGGGTAGCTATAAACATCAACTTAAAACATTCTTGTTTCAGAAAGATTCTCTAGCAGCTTGACACTAGTAAGCATAAATTGCATAGCACACAAAAATGGTGAGAGTATATTTATGATTTTGGGCGAATCACATTACAAACTTTGATTTAAAACAAAAGATGTTAATGAGGGAAAGATTATCTAATCTTTACTATATTAATTAAACTTACTTTGAATCTTAAAGTTACAAATTAATAAAAAAAATAAAAAAAAAGTTTAAATAATGCAGACTGGTGACTTCTACAAAAGCATTTATCATCGATTAAACAACCTCATATAGCACCACAGTACACTTTAAAAAATGCTGGGTTAAAAATAACCCAAGTTGGGTTGAAAATGGACTAGTCCAGCAATTGGGTTGCTTTAACCCAGCATTTTGGTTGTTTTAGCCCAGCGGTTGGGTTAAATGTTTGCTTAAAACAACCCAAATGCTGGGTTAAAACAACCCAATTGCTGGGTTAGTCCATTTTCAACCCAACTTGGGTTATTTTTAACCCAGCATTTTTTAGAGTGTAGGTCTGTCTGAACGGTTTATAAGTAATCATTAAAAAAAAATCAATTATATTCTAAATAGGACAGCCGTAGAAATGTCTGACTCCCTGAGCAGTGTACACACTAATGAACTAGGGAACAGACTTAGACACACCCTGGGTAGGCAGCCCACCAGGTTAGGAAAGAAAACTCTAGTGAGGACTGATCATAAAACCCATCCATGCTTCAATGGACCTCTCTCGTCACTTCATTCGTATAAGGGGAAAAAAAGAAGGACAGCTTGTACATCCCGTCAGGTTAAGCAAACTCCATACAATTTCTCTTAAAAGCATAGAATAGAAAGCAGATGTTTTATTTATTTTTTTATTTTGACATAAAAGCCCCGTCTGCTTAAACATGGTGAGTTTTGACATTTAGCTACATTCTTTCAGCAAAAGTGTTTTTAAGATTAGCCTCTTCTGTCTCTCCATTTCTGAATGCATCTGATTGTATTCGCAATGTTCCGGAGCATGCAGCCTCTTTCTAAAGACGCCCTGTGTTAACAGATGACGAGAGACACAAGCCACAGCTGTACGTGCAGTACAATCTAAAGAATGAGGGCTTGTACAGTGCTGTTCTGTTCTGTTCTGTTCCGCTCCGTTCGTAGACACACACACACACACAGATCTCAACTGAAACCATGCCAACTGCAGACAGAGTCTGCCACAGCACCAGCGAACATTTATAGCACAGTTTTCACACAGGAAAGGTGAAGTGCGTGCGCAAGAGAGAGAGACACAGGGAGCATAAACGTGTTAGCATTTACGCATTGCTATTTAAAGATTTTGCAACAATTTTCACCCAAAACGCCTCTGTAAGAAGTCATCTAGCACATGGTTTAGAGGTCACCCCTTTCAAACAAGGCAGAGGAAGAAATTGTCTAATGTGCTGCACCCGTAAGATCAGCGCAAGTCTGCCTAGCAGCCTTGTGCGGTTCATACTAACTAACACTACCACATTGGCTCAACATTTAAGGCTGTCCTTTGAGAAGGCGCACCAGAGGGGTATGGCCTGGGTCATAGGCTTTGCCCCAGGAGGGGATTAAAAAACCACTATGCAGGCCTGAAGCGTCTCCATCTGGACTTTCTATCAGAAATCATGTCCCACAGGCGCTAACTTGGGGCATGTCCATGCAATATGTTCCGCAAGAGCTAGCCAGAGCTTGGCAGGACTGGCAGAAGACAGACAACGCTACGAAAAGACAAAGGCTTAATTTGTGGTATGAGACACAAAGATGGTCTGTAACGAGGGCTATAGCTAGAACTGAAAGCATGTAGAGCTATGCTGTACTTACAAGATTCATTTTTATGGATGAATCATAAATTCAAATTTGACCCCATTTACATACTTGTCATGGAATAATTCAATGTTTTTGAAAGAAGTCTCTTATGCTTATCAATGCTGCAATTATTTGATCAAAAATACACTGAAAGTAGTAGGCTATATTTGAGAAATATTACTACAATTTAAAAGAAACAGTTTTATATTTGAATACATTTTAAAATGTAATTTATTCCTGTGATGGCAAAGCTGTATTTTCAACATCCATTATTCCAGGCTTCAGTGTCGCATGATCCTTCAGAAATCACTGTAATATTTTTATGGAAATCGTAATAGACTACCATTCAAAAACATACAGTAAGTAAGATTTAAAAAAAGACATTGATACTTTTATTCAGCAATGATGCATTAAATAGATCAAAAGTGACAAATAAATTCCATTTCAATTAAACGCTGTTCTTTCAAACTTTCTATTCATCAATAAAGCCTGAGAAAAAAGTATCACAGTTTCCACAAAAACAGTTAAATTGTAATAACATTTCACAGTATTACAGTTTTGACTGTATTTTTATCAAATTAATGCAGCCTTGGTGAGCGAAAGAGAATTCTTTCAAAAACATTATAAAAAAACGTAATTACTACAAATGATTTCCAAACTTTTGACAGTAGTGTACTTAGATGTTACTCGTATTAAAGGGTTAGTTCACCCAAAAATGAAAATTCTGTCATTAATTACTCACCCTCATGTCGTTCGACACCCGTAAGACCTCCGTTCATATTCGGAACACAAATGAAGATATTTTTGTTGAAAGCTGATGGCTGAGAAAGGCTTCAGATAGGCCTCCATTGGCATTCAGTACATTCACACTTCCAAGATCCATAAAAGGCACTTAAAACGTTGTTACAAAGTCCATCTCACCACAGTGACTCTACAATAATTTTACGATGCGACGACAATATTTTTTGTGCGCAAAAAAAAAATCAAAATAACACCTTTATCTAACTTGTTCTTGTCTTCCGTGTGTGCCTCCACGACGCATGCGCGAGAATATGACGCAGATCCGGCGTTCGGACACATGACCCAGAAGCGATTTGTTTACAAGCAGAGGAAGACGCGCGTATCTAAGCTGTTGAATTCTACATTGATCGTGCTTTAGGTCTCGGCGTAGTTCTCAAAATGGGGTTAGAGTGTGCATTTCATGGATTCCCGAACCCCGGCGCTACGTCATATTCTCGCGGATGCGTCGTGGAGGCACGAATTTGACAGAATTTTCATTTTTGGTTGAACTAACCCTTTAAGGTGCGTTTACACTGACAGCAATTTGTAGCAACAAAGCGACCAGAAATAATTTTCATGAGTTGGCCTGAGTGGAATGAGCAACTACTGATGTCAGTTGACTTCCATAGTATTTTTTTTTTCTTACTATGGAAGTCAATGGATACCGTCAACTGTTTGATTACCAACACTTTTCAAAATATCCTCTTTAGTGTTCAACAAAAGAAAGAAACAGGTTTGGAACAACATAAGGGTGAGTAAATGATAACACAATGGGTGAACTAACCCTTTAAAGCCCAAAGTATACTTTGTCAGGGCAAAAGTACGCACGTACAACAGCATATGCGAAAGAAAGACTGAAGAGTCCTCTAGGTGGCAATACGCACATTACTGTGCACAGTGTGCAGTCCATGAAGAAGAGTGCGGAAAGAGATTCTAAAACAACACGCTTCAAACAGGAGGAGAACACTACAATGGAAAACACTACAAAGTTTGTGCATTGTTGTTTTTTCTGAACTATGTTGCAATGGTTGATCCACTACTTTTCTTCTTCGATCATGTCCCACAGAAAGCAACTACAGTAGTTTTGCAATTACTGCTGGTTAGTACAAAACTCTGATTATCATGAAGAGATACCTTTTATCACGTATTGCTTCAATGCTTCTTGTTAGAACAGGGCTTCTCAACTCTGGCCCTCAAGGTCCACTCTCCTGCAGAGTTCAGCTCCAACCTCAATCAAACTCACCTGCCTGTAACCTACAAGTAATTAATACATTGTTAAAAGCGCTATATAAATAAAGTTGACTTGACTTGACTAGTAATTCTTAAGACTGTGGCTGAATCCGAAATCGGGATATCAGGACGCGCTTTCATGCCAAATGGAAATACTCGCGTGAATTGGTAACATTTACAGATGAGGATATAACTGCTGTTCTCTATATAGATCAGTGGATATAACCTGTAAAATTAACGTTTTGCGCTGAGGACGCAGACGCACACACACATCTGTCAAAGAGCATGACAGTGTATGTTTAAACGCTAATGCATTCGCTTGAAGCTTAAATAAACAATTCTCATGTTTTGGGCACTTGGATCACGTACCTTTCCTTCATTTGCACTCCCCTATTTCTAGATGCACATTTTGTCCATAAAAATGTGTTGGTCAGTGTTGTAATTTGGCGCGACTGGTGGAAGCTTTGCGTACAGAGAGCAGACCCGACTAATCGATAATGAGAATCGTTGTCGATGATTTTCATTATCGATTAGTTGTTGCAGGCCTACTCGCATCCCAAATCGATTACATAGAGAGGGTGGGGTTTATGACCTATCCTTCAAAATGTTTTGGCTTCACTTTTCAGGATGTGTTTGGCACATATTTGCACTGTCCAAATACCTACACTTGCGGATTTGGCTACTTGAGAGTGCGTGCACGTGACAGGAAGTAAGTGCTCAAGACATGTCTTAAAAATGCCCTTAATGCACACTAAATCCACATTATCTTGAATACCACATTGGAGCGGTATTCAAGGCTAAGCGTATCCCATCATGCATTATGTTCGGGAACACAAGTGGCCCGAAATCGTGAGATGTCGAGGAAAACGTTCCACTCTAATTTAAAGTAATTATTACATATAATTTGGTAGTAAAAGAGTGTTGCAAATTTTATTGGTGCAAAGATGAGTAGGCTGTGTGTATTTTGAACAACATTTGCAAATGCTTTTATCACTTAGGCCTAATTAGAAGTAGCACGATTTTAAAATTGCGTCTTCTACATAGCGACTACTGAACAGACATTTAGAATTGTATTTTTAAAAAAAGCTCTGAAAACACTTACATTCTTGCAACACTATAAGTGTGTCCCCATCGGGTGATCAATAGTTATATACACAGTTGCAGTCTTCACGCCCACATGAACAAGTTAGACAAGTAGTCAAGTGCAAAGACCACAAGTGTGGGTATTTGCACAGGGCATTGGACGCAATGTAAGATTCATCACAAAGGAAATGAAACCACCGCAAACCACACCAAGTAATCAAAAATGATTTCACGAGAAATCTTTTATGATCCCCGAAATTTTCCTTAGACAGAAAAATGTGCAGTGCACTCTATAGTATCTTTTTTCCTACCATGGAAATCAATGGCTATCGTCAACCAACATTCTTTGAAATATATTTTGTGTTCGCATACAGGTTTAGAACCACTTGAGGGTGAGTAAATGATGACAGAATTTTCATTTTTGGGTGAACTATCCCTTTAATAGTATGTGTTGTGCACTATACTGTGAGACCTTTCTCCTTCAGGCCAACTGAGCTTGGCTGAACACACGCCATGGCGCGAGTGCTGTCCCGAGAGCAGTTTGACCGCACGGTCGGAGAGGGACGTCACACATTCCCCGCCTGTGTCAGGAAGCTTTCCTGCTATGCTGTAGGAATGCAGGCTTCTATCGGCTTTCTCTCCTCGAGCCAGGAAGAGAAGAGGGGGAGGGAGGCTGCGAGAGAGAGAGAGAGACGTGGGCAGGCTACAGGCAGGAGCAGTCTGCCTCGCCACTTATGGGCATGTTAGGTGGCAGCAGCACAAATGACCATACATGAGTCTGAAGCTGGTGGAAGGAGCCGATCACGATGACTGATGATGTCACAATGCTGTTTTGTGGCATCTGTTGCCAGGTTTGGCCATCAAGCAGTTAAGGTACAGGTCTCATCTCATTCCTGAATTGTAATCAGGATCCCTGACCCCAATCTTTGCCATAGCACCAACATTCACGACTGATCTTAGGTCAGTTGATGAATGCTGCACCACCACAGCTGGCTGAGTGATGTCTGCATGGATCAGCAAAGTCATCTAGACTCATCACACCATGCCTATACAATTACAGGCCTAGTCTGGCTCACTTACTCACCAGACATGAGACAGGGTTGGGAATGTTTTTATTCTATTTGTTTGTGTGGGTGATCGAACTAACAAACATGCAATTCTTCAACTGTGACAATGCGACATGGAACATCAGTGCTGCACGCCTCAACGGTATATTATCTAGTTTGCAAGGTGTATGTATACACCTTGCAAACTAGATGTGCAAAACGACATGTTTTTAAAAGGTTTTTAACCTGACAAACTATTTTTAAAACGCAAAACTCATGATGTAATGTAAATCGCTATTGCCCAGTCTTAAAGGGATAGTTCACCCAAAAATGAAATTTACCCCATGATTTACTCACCCTCAAGTCATCCTAGGTGTATATGACATTCTTCTTTATATAGTTATATTAAAAAAAGTCCTGGCTCTTCCAAGCATTATAATAGCAGTAATAGTTGCTCTGTTTTTTAAGTCCATGAAAAATGCATCTGTCCGCCAAATATCCATATTTAAAACTTTCTCAAGTAAAGTTCAAGCCGATCGCCTTCCGTGGAAAGTGCTGAAAGTGCCTTCTCGCAATTTAAGATGCGTACGTGACGAGCGTACCTGGTAACGTAAGCCTTTGATCGGCAGAGGCACTTTCAACACTTTTTCCATAAATTGAATACGGAAGGCGGTCAGCCGAAACTTTACTTTGTAAAGTTTTAAATATGGTTATTTTTCTTACACAAACGCATCGATTCGCTTCAGAAGGCCTTTATTAACACCCCAGAGCCGCGTGGAGCACGTTATTTGGCGGACAGATGGATTTTTTAATGGACTTCAAAAACAGAGCAACTATTACTTCTATTATAATGCTTGGAAGAGCCAGGACTTTTTTTAATATGAACTTTTCTGAAAGAAGGATGACTTGAGGGTGAGTAAATCATGGGGTAATTCTAATTTTTGGGTTAACTAACCCTTTAAGGCCTAAACAGGATGAATATTCTGTGCAAAAATTTAGTGTGATAAACAATTTGAATTGTAATTTGAATTAAAGCTGCGAGCAGCGATGACGGGCCCAAGCCGGTGGCACCGCCACCCCGGTGGCATCAGTTTAACTGTGCACGGCAGGCAATAGGCATTTAAAATGGGAAAACATAAAAGGACTATGTCAAAGTCATCTGAATTCACCACATTAACTGCAGCTGTTGGTGCTGCTATGACCACAAACCACAACAGCCACATCTATGAGATCAATTAAATTTATATGAATTTCTTGTCAGATTATGTCAAAGGTCAAATTGGAATGAGTTCAGAATACCATTCGAATGCTGATGTTGTTTTATTCTAACACTTCTCTTCATGTGTTTTTGAGCTACCTTAGCTACCATTTGTGCACCAATCTTATGCACCATAAAACATGCTTTAATTTCAATATGGGTGGTCCAATAAAATTTTTTTAATAAAAAATGTATAAATGGAGCCAAATCACAGAAACTGCAAAGATGATTTTAATATCAGTGTCAGGTAAGAGTAAGATGCGTGTCTACATTTTATGGAAGTTTATTATAAATAGCCACTTTTATAAAATCATGTGAAATTTATGTTTTAATACATTTATATTATATCAGTAAATAATTAATTTAAAGACATGTGCATCATACGTGATCTTGGCAAACACATCACATGACGTTTTTATTTCAAGTGATAGTTATTTGTGATAGCCTATATGAAAGGGTTAAATTATGATCAAGAGAGAAAGTCACACACACACACACACACACACACACACACGATGATAGAGTGAGAGTGAGGGGGAGGGGAAGGACTGAGAGAAAGGCACACACACAAACTCACAGGGTGAGAGAGAGACCCCCCCCCCCTCCCCACACACACACACAGATAGAGAGGGGGAAGGGGAAAGACAGGCAGATGGCATTCCATAGACTTAATGGTTTGTATACTGTACAAACTGTACATTCTATCCCCCTACACTACCCCTAAGCCTACATATCGCACACACACACACACACACACACCATAGCTGTCAACCCTCCCGTTTTTTTCCGGGTTTCTCACGTATTTTAGCTCTTTTCCCGCTGTCTTCCCGTTTTAGTATTTTCCCGTAAAATATCCCGTATTTTTACGTTCTGATTGTGTTAACTCAGAACACGCAACTATCTGGTTTAGTGCCAGAAGACGCGAATGAGAAGTCGCGCGCACTGTGAGAAAATTTTCCGTGCACTCATCCGAGAGCGCGCACACGTCTCTCAGCGCGCAAATATTGAGTTCTCTTTCAAGTCTTGCTCTTGAATGGACAAACTCACGCAAAAAGTATGTCAACATATTGATGAGTATTCTAGCAGACATAGTCTGTATATGGCTTAAGTAAGCTTTATACAGTCCAGAAAAGACAACGCATATCCGAGGTCTTAAAGGGGCAGTAGCCTTTACTGCTGTCTGTTTAATGTCAAACAAAAGACAAGGGCATCACTCACTGCTCTTGATTGAATAACTTTTGTAAGTTTAATAGGATTAATCTTTAATTTATACAGTCATATATGCAATGTTATTTTACATTTGATCAATTTCTGTAGGCCTACCTGAAAACTAATGTTAGACGTACCTGAAAAACCTGAAAAGCATAGTTTATTTTATTAGTATCTTTGCTCAATAGTATTTATTTGTGCTGCTGCTTGTATTTAAATGATTTGTTCTTATTATTTTCTTTTGTTTTATTTGACAGTAGTCCTTTTTTCCCTGAACATAGCAAATACTGAACCGTACCGAAACGGTGAACCTTAAACCGTGATACAAACCGAACCGTGAGCAATCTGTACCGTTACACCCCTAGCGTAACGTATGATAAAATGACTGAAAAAAGGTTGGGAAACACTGGCTTAGGCTACTATCGAAGAAGAAGAAGACAGTTGCAGCCGCGCGGTTGGGAGGAAGAGGGAAAAAGTAGCGGGAAGTAAACTTCAAGGAGAGTATAGTAATAATAAATGATAATAAATGGAATAAATAAATAATAAATGAAAATAATAAATGTTATATTTACCCATGGCCTTCCCTGTTATACAGAAATGTAATAGTTATCAAACCTTCCTTAACTGTATAAATAATAAATGAAATATAGATGAATCATCATTAAAGCTACAATTTTCTCTGTTCCCGTTGTTCTTTGATGAACATTAATGACAGGCTGACTCCACAAAATGACTCTAATTTGCCTCTTTGAAAAATAATTCTCTAATTTAACCTTATTACTATACTAATTGTAATATAAATAATACAAATATTAGAAGAAAAATATTTTAAGTGGTCATTATTGACAATAAATATTGCACAACTACTATTTAGTACCAAAAGATCTCCTCAAAATATTCAATAAATATTATTGAACTAAAATATAGAACATTTATTTAATTGAAAAATAGTTAAGGTGTATGGTCACATTTGACCATCAATTAGTATGAGTATGACCAATTAGTATGGAATACCTGAAGGCTAAGTACAATAAAAAACATTAACATTAATGTTAACATTGTTGCATTACTCTCCATTATAAAACGATCCTGTATGGTTGATGTAATAATCAATGCACACTATGCTGTACTGTTTACCAAAACTTGCTGCAAACCCCTGTAAAGTGGAGCTGTTGTGTATCAAGCCATTCAAATGTATTGACACAGCGCTAGAAGTATTGAGATTTCTGTGAAGCACGACTGCGCGCGCCGCCGGGAGATGATAGAGCATGTCGCAACTCCGAATGGTTTTTCAACACTCTGGCTTTAACTGTTATGCCATATTAGCGCCAAAACGCTATTTATTGTTTGAATTTCGCATTAAAACTTTAAAAAATGTAAAAGCTTAGACATTGTTTAATATCAAAAGCAGGTTTGGCAATTTGGCGTGAGATTAAGTTGGGCAGCGTGAGAGCGTGAGACAGAGCCTGAAAGCGTGAGTGTCACGCCAAATGCATTAGAGTTGGCAACCCTAGGCAAAAGAGAACTCGATGTGAGCAGGAAACTGACGCGAGTCTATCTATGCATCGAGTGTGTGTGTGTGTGTGTGTGTGTGTGTGTGTGTGTCAGTGTCCCTTGAATAGCTGACATGAGACGCATCCACACAGATAGGACACTGACACACACACATACACATACACACACACACAGACAGGACACACACACACACACACACACACAGACAGGACACTAACACACACACAGACAGGACACTGGCATACAGCGCGCTCTCTTGTGTCTTGTCGCGCTTGGAAGCATGTACATGAATAGGAGCGTGATCATGTAACGCTAAGCAAAAATGGATATAAAAACGGACGCTGTGTTATTTGCGTTAAATATTTTTAATGCGTTAAGCTTCCGTTTCACGTTGACCGAGTTTGGTGGAGATTGAATAAATCACCTACGAGGAGAACGTAAAAACTCAGACCCTGAATTATACAAATATTCACGTTCAAACAAAAACTTTCTGTGAAAAAAAGACACTTATAAACAGACACTTGTAGAAAATAATGTGAATTTTTTTAAAAAATAAATTTGAACTATGTCAGTAAATAATGAATTTAAAGACAAATGTGTCAAAAGTGATCTTTGCAAACACAGCACATGACCTTCTGTAAAGCACATGTATAGAAAACACACTCACACTCTGTTTTAAAAAAAGAGTTCTGTCTGAATGAGTACATGAAATCACGGCTGTCAGATGATAAGAATTGTAACTCAAATGTGATTTAGAAAATGAGTTCTGTAGTGATATAGTGTCATAGTTCATGTCCACATTAACCACTACGTTGTAATACCAATAGCCATGTCATCATACACATTTGTGTCCTCATAAATCACATAAGCAAGCACAGAGAGAGAGAGAGAGAGAAAGGGAGTTTCAAAAATAATACAACACTGCCCCCTTTTGGTGATAGAGGGGAGGGCACACAAACAGTCAAAAACATTATTAAACTTTGACATGTTGCCATGGCAGCATTATTTGAAATATCAGGAATTCATTCATATGTCTCTATCTGTCATGTTTTCACATTATACTGATGAAGTTTGAAGTCAATCGTGTGAAAATAAAATGGTGATTCAAAGCATTTTTGAAAGTGACACACTTCCTGCTGCCAGTTGGTGGCGCTATAACTTTGACTCACAAAAGTCATATCCATGTGATCGGCCTCTTACAACGAACACACAGCTGAAGTTTCATCCAAATCAGTCAATGTTTGCACAAGTTATTACACACTTCCTGTTTACCTTTTCTCGCCATAAATTCGTTGCTTCGCCACGGCCAAACCGTTTAAGATATCAAAAATCCGTTCGCAATTTAGCATCCTCTGTGTCTTGACTTCATGCTGACCGAGTTTGGCACTGATTGAAACAATGGCCTCGGAGGAGTATATTAAATTCCAGAGCATGTGTTTTCAGAACAACCCATATTAGCTCACTTCCTGTTGGGCTGACACGTAACTTAGAGCACGAAAGTTGTTTGGCCCGATGAGGTCTATATGTGTACCGAGTTTCATACATGTACGTGCAAGTGTGTTTGATATATAGACCAAGTTTTCAGACCCCACTTTAGGGGGCGCTGTCGAGCCCCCCTGCCACGCCCGGGTACCAGCTTCAGCCCGGCTCTGATGGCCGCGCATTCCGATGTGTGTGCAAAGTTTCAAGAGTTTTTGAGCATGGTAAGGGCCCCAAAAGTGCCCGAGAAGTCGATAAAATAATAATAATAATTAAAAAAAGTGACACACTTCCTGCTGCCAGTTGGTGGCGCTATAACTTTGACTCACAAAAGTCATATCCATGTGATCGGCTTCCTACAACAAACACACAGCTGAAGTTTCATCCAAATCAGTCAATGTTTGCACAAGTTATAACACACTTCCTGTTTCCCTTTTCTCGCCATAAATTTGTTGCTTCGCCACGGCCAAACCGATTGAGATATCAAAAATCCGCTCGCAATTTAGCATCCTGAATATCTTGTCTTAATGCTGACCGAGTTTGGTGCCGATCGAAACAATGGCCTCGGAGGAGTATATTAAATTCCAGAGCATGCGTTTTCCGAACAACCCATAATAGCTCACTTCCTGTTGGGCTGACGCATAACTTAGAGCACGAAAGTTGTTCAGCCTGATGAGATCTATATGTGTACCGAGTTTCATACATGTACGTGCAAGTGTGTTTGATATATGGACCAATTTTTTTGTAGGGGGCGCTGTTGAGCTCCCCTACCACGCCCGGGTACCAGCTTCAGCCCGGCTCTGATGGCCGCAGATTCCGATGTATCTGCAAAGTTTCAAGAGTTTTCGAGCATGGTAAGGGCCCCAAAAGTGCCCGAATAGTCGATAAGAAAAATAATAATAATTAAAGCTGCGAGCAGCGATGACGGGCCCAAGCCGGTGGCACTGCCACCCCGGTGGCATCAGTTTAACTGTGCACGGCAGGCAATAGGCATTTAAAATGGGAAAACATAAAAGGACTATGTCAAAGTCATCTGAATTCACCACATTAACTGCAGCAGTTGGTGCTGCTATGACCACAAACCACAACAGCCACATCTATGAGATCAATTAAATTTATATGAATTTCATGTCAGATTATGTCAAAGGTCAAATTGGAATGAGTTCAGAATACCATTCGAATGCTGATGTTGTTTTATTCTAACACTTCTCTTCATGTGTTTTTGAGCTACCTTAGCTACCATTTGTGCACCAATCTTATGCACCATAAAACATGCTTTAATTTCAATATGGGTGGTCCAATAAAATTTTTTTAATAAAAAATGTATAAATGGAGCCAAATCACAGAAACTGCAAAGATGATTTTAATATCAGTGTCAGGTAAGAGTAAGATGCGTGTCTACATTTTATGGAAGTTTATTATAAATAGCCACTTTTATAAAATCATGTGAAATTTATGTTTTAATACATTTATATTATATCAGTAAATAATTAATTTAAAGACATGTGCATCATACGTGATCTTGGCAAACACATCACATGACGTTTTTATTTCAAGTGATAGTTATTTGTGATAGCCTATATGAAAGGGTTAAATTATGATCAAGAGAGAAAGTCACACACACACACACACACACACACACACACACACACACACACACAATGATAGAGTGAGAGTGAGGGGGAGGGGAAGGACTGAGAGAAAGGCACACACACAAACTCACAGGGTGAGAGAGAGACCCCCCCCTCCACACACACACACACACACACAGATAGAGAGGGGGAAGGGGAAAGACAGGCAGATGGCATTCCATAGACTTAATGGTTTGTATACTGTACAAACTGTACATTCTATCCCCCTACACTACCCCTAAGCCTACATATCGCACACACACACACACACACACCATAGCTGTCAACCCTCCCGTTTTTTCCAGGTTTCTCACGTATTTTAGCTCTTTTCCCGCTGTCTTCCCGTTTTAGTATTTTCCCGTAAAATATCCCGTATTTTTACGTTCTGATTGTGTTAACTCAGAACACGCAACTATCTGGTTTAGTGCCAGAAGACGCGAATGAGAAGTCGCGCGCACTGTGAGAAAATTTTCCGTGCACTCATCCGAGAGCGCGCACACGTCTCTCAGCGCGCAAATATTGAGTTCTCTTTCAAGTCTTGCTCTTGAATGGACAAACTCACGCAAAAAGTATGTCAACATATTGATGAGTATTCTAGCAGACATAGTCTGTATATGGCTTAAGTAAGCTTTATACAGTCGATAAAGACGACGCATATCCGAGGTCTTAAAGGGGCAGTAGCCTTTACTGCTGTCTGTTTAATGTCAAACAAAAGACAAGGGCATCACTCACTGCTCTTGATTGAATAACTTTTGTAAGTTTAATAGGATTAATCTTTAATTTATACAGTCATATATGCAATGTTATTTTACATTTGATCAATTTCTGTAGGCCTACCTGAAAACTAATGTTAGACGTACCTGAAAAACCTGAAAAGCATAGTTTATTTTATTAGTATCTTTGCTCAATAGTATTTATTTGTGCTGCTGCTTGTATTTAAATGATTTGTTCTTATTATTTTCTTTTGTTTTATTTGACAGTAGTCCTTTTTTCCCTGAACATAGCAAATACTGAACCGTACCGAAACGGTGAACCTTAAACCGTGATACAAACCGAACCGTGAGCAATCTGTACCGTTACACCCCTAGCGTAACGTATGATAAAATGACTGATAAAAGGTTGGGAAACACTGGCTTAGGCTACTATCGAAGAAGAAGAAGACAGTTGCAGCCGCGGTTGGGAGGAAGAGGGAAAAAGTAGCGGGAAGTAAACTTCAAGGAGAGTATAGTAATAATAAATGATAATAAATGGAATAAATAAATAATAAATGAAAATAATAAATGTTATATTTACCCATGGCCTTCCCTGTTATACAGAAATGTAATAGTTATCAAACCTTCCTTAACTGTATAAATAATAAATGAAATATAGATGAATCATCATTAAAGCTACAATTTTCTCTGTTCCCGTTGTTCTTTGATGAACATTAATGACAGGCTGACTCCACAAAATGACTCTAATTTGCCTCTTTGAAAAATAATTCTCTAATTTAACCTTATTACTATACTAATTGTAATATAAATAATACAAATATTAGAAGAAAAATATTTTAAGTGGTCATTATTGACAATAAATATTGCACAACTAGTATTTAGTACCAAAAGATCTCCTCAAAATATTCAATAAATATTATTGAACTAAAATATAGAACATTTATTTAATTGAAAAATAGTTAAGGTGTATGGTCACATTTGACCATCAATTAGTATGAGTATGACCAATTAGTATGGAATACCTGAAGGCTAAGTACAATAAAAAACATTAACATTAATGTTAACATTGTTGCATTACTCTCCATTATAAAACGATCCTGTATGGTTGATGTAATAATCAATGCACACTATGCTGTACTGTTTACCAAAACTTGCTGCAAACCCCTGTAAAGTGGAGCTGTTGTGTATCAAGCCATTCAAATGTATTGACACAGCGCTAGAAGTATTGAGATTTCTGTGAAGCACGACTGCGCGCGCCGCCGGGAGATGATAGAGCATGTCGCAACTCCGTATGGTTTTTCAACACTCTGGCTTTAACTGTTATGCCATATTAGCGCCAAAACGCTATTTATTGTTTGAATTTCGCATTAAAACTTTAAAAAATGTAAAAGCTTAGACATTGTTTAATATCAAAAGCAGGTTTGGCAATTTGGCGTGAGATTAAGTTGGGCAGCGTGAGAGCGTGAGACAGAGCCTGAAAGCGTGAGTGTCACGCCAAATGCGTGAGAGTTGGCAACCCTAGGCAAAAGAGAACTCGATGTGAGCAGGAAACTGACGCGAGTCTATCTATGCATCGAGTGTGTGTGTGTGTGTGTGTGTGTGTGTGTCAGTGTCCCTTGAATAGCTGACATGAGACGCATCCACACAGATAGGACACTGACACACACACATACACATACACACACACACACACACACACAGACAGGACACACACACACACACACACACACAGACAGGACACTAACACACACACAGACAGGACACTGGCATACAGCGCGCTCTCTTGTGTCTTGTCGCGCTTGGAAGCATGTACATGAATAGGAGCGTGATCATGTAACGCTAAGCAAAAATGGATATAAAAACGGACGCTGTGTTATTTGCGTTAAATATTTTTAATGCGTTAAGCTTCCGTTTCACGTTGACCGAGTTTGGTGGAGATTGAATAAATCACCTACGAGGAGAACGTAAAAACTCAGACCCTGAATTATACAAATATTCACGTTTAAACAAAAACTTTCTGTGAAAAAAAGACACTTATAAACAGACACTTGTAGAAAATAATGTGAATTTTTTTAAAAAATAAATTTGAACTATGTCAGTAAATAATGAATTTAAAGACAAATGTGTCAAAAGTGATCTTTGCAAACACAGCACATGACCTTCTGTAAAGCACATGTATAGAAAACACACTCACACTCCTCTGTTTTAAAAAAAGAGTTCTGTCTGAATGAGTACATGAAATCACGGCTGTCAGATGATAAGAATTGTAACTCAAATGTGATTTAGAAAATGAGTTCTGTAGTGATATAGTGTCATAGTTCATGTCCACATTAACCACTACGTTGTAATACCAATAGCCATGTCATCATACACATTTGTGTCCTCATAAATCACATAAGCAAGCACAGAGAGAGAGAGAGAGAGAAAGGGAGTTTCAAAAATAATACAACACTGCCCCCTTTTGGTGATAGAGGGGAGGGCACACAAACAGTCAAAAACATTATTAAACTTTGACATGTTGCCATGGCAGCATTATTTGAAATATCAGGAATTCATTCATATGTCTCTATCTGTCATGTTTTCACATTATACTGATGAAGTTTGAAGTCAATCGTGTGAAAATAAGATGGTGATTCAAAGCATTTTTGAAAGTGACACACTTCCTGCTGCCAGTTGGTGGCGCTATAACTTTGACTCACAAAAGTCATATCCATGTGATCGGCCTCTTACAACGAACACACAGCTGAAGTTTCATCCAAATCAGTCAATGTTTGCACAAGTTATTACACACTTCCTGTTTCCCTTTTCTCGCCATAAATTCGTTGCTTCGCCACGGCCAAACCGTTTGAGATATCAAAAATCCGCTCGCAATTTAGCATCCTGGATATGTTCTCCTCATGCTGACCGAGTTTGGCGATGATCGAAACAATGGCCTCGGAGGAGTATATTAAATTCCAGAGCATGGGTTTTCCGAACAACCGATTATAGCTCACTTCCTGTTGGGCTGACGCATAACTATGAGCACGAAAGTTGTTTGGCCCGATGAGGTCTATATGTGTACCGAGTTTCATACATGTACGTGCAAGTGTGTTTGATATATGGACCAAGTTTTCAGACCCCACTTTAGGGGGCGCTGTCGAGCCCCCCTGCCACGCCCGGGTACCAGCTTCAGCCCGGCTCTGATGGCCGCGCATTCCGATGCCTGTGCGAAGTTTCAAGAGTTTTCGAGCATGTTAAGTGCCCCAAAAGTACCCGAGAAGTCGAAAAAAAAAAAAAAAAAAAAAAAAAAAAAAAAAAACAAAGAATAATCTGAGGAAGAACAATAGGGCTCTGCGCCCTTTCAGGGCTTGGGCCCTAATAATAATCTTAAGGAAAACAATAGGGCTCTGCGCCCTTTCAGGCTTGAGCCCTAATTAACCATTGTTAATGTGTCTGTTCAAACCTACACAGACATTTGCATACCATCAATCGATCGATTAAATCAAATCGATAAAAAACATTTTTTTTTCTGTATTTAAAGAGTTTTTAATATTTATATATTGTAATACATTTCTAAGTTCTTCTACAAATTAATGTAGAAACAACTTAAAAACAGTATTTTTAAAATATTTGTTGTAATGGCATATTTTTATGAATGAAGGCCAGTATCACTGATACTAATGCTGCTACTGGTGTCCCTATGAAATATAGATCAATTTCAACATTTATTAGGCTTTTAAAAAATGTACTTTATTTAGGTCTAAAAGTTATCAAACAGTGCACTGCATAAATAATGAATTAAATATAGATTAATCCTTATTAAAGCTACAATTTTCTCTGTTACCTTATTGATTAACATTAATGACAGACGTCACAGCAACTGGTTTATTAGGCTTTTATTACGCGCATCTCATTTTCTCACAATTCTATGTTATTTAACTCATTTAAGATGGCTCTTATGAGAATACTCGATAAAACAGGCATTTTTGCATAATTGTGTGTGTTATAGTTTGTTCAAATTGCGAAAGAGAACTTGTGCGCTGCTGGCACATGTCTTTCTGTGCGTTGTGTGTGTCATAGCCAGGACATTCACAGACAGCACGTTTGTCTTGTCGCACTTGAATGTTTTAAAAGCATTTGCAAGAATAAGAGCATGATCATAAATGTAGCAAGCCCAGGGATGACAGAAAAAACGGATGCTGCGTTAATAGTGTTAAATATTTTAATGCGTTAAATTGAAAAAAAAAATTATCACACGCGTTAACACGCTAATTTTGTGAGCACTGGGTTTAAAAATATATATTTAAATGGCACTGCAAAGAAGACTGTTTAACCAAAAAGAGTTGGCCCTTGTATACTGCTGTTTTTCTGTTTTTCCATAAGCGCCACCTACTGTCAGGACATTTGCGTTGCTGTGAACAGGCCTTTAGGATTTGATGGCTGGAGCGTTGGAGCTTTTAAGGAGATTAATGTAAGCACACAGAATGTCTCAGAGTGGGTTTTGGCATGCTAGCAAGGAGTGATACTAGTGGCTCAGACATTACACACTTTACTTTTTAACGTTTTTCCGTACAAAAATGTTTTACTCCCTAGTCAATCACTCACTTGTTGGATGACTAGCTGACAATCCCGTCCCATTCCTAATAAGAGTTTTTAGGTTAAACATTGTAGTATGTTGAAAATAGCTCCAAAGGTGCCTGAATGCTGTGCTATTTCTCGTACATATCCAAAGTGTCCAATTATGCATGTTTTGTTGTTGTTGCTAATATTAACTCCATTTGCAGGAGCAATGGAAAGGAACATTTTCCTAAAATGAAAAAAAAAACTTTTTTTTTTTTTTGAAAGACTGAAGCAGTTTGAAAAGCTTGCAAAGGAGACTGAAATGTTTGCAAAGGAGTCAATGGCAGAAAGATCCTATGTTTTTTTGTGTGCTACATGCTACACTAAATCGCATAGTATTAGAATGTGAATTGTGACAGCCGATGTTTCCAGGTCCTCTCCACTGGGGATCTGAAGAGTGGCAACGGGATGTGTACGAATTTAATAATTCTGGTTTAAGAGCCATTCAGCTGGAAGGCATAAGAGACACGGCTGAGGACAGACTGCACTTCAATGGACACAAGAGAAAGCAGGAGGGCGTTCTCGGATTTAATCTCCATGAATAAATATGTTGGCAAGCAAAGGCTAGATATGCATCAGCACACTCTCAAAATATATAATATTTTATTCTGATCTTTCTCTCGCTCTGCATTTTGGATGTGATTGACATAGGGCAAATTTTTCGCAAAGTAACATCTACAATAAGTATATTATCAAAGCATAATATTGTAACCGGCGTAAACTCCTCTGCTGGTGGAAATCTGTTCAGTTAAAAGTCTCCCAAAAAATATTACGGTTAAAAACGAAAGACCTTGGCATTCTTGCCAGTGTTGTGCATCCTCACAGGCTTGAGTCAGGCCTTGAATAAAGACTTCGAAATCAAGCTCTGTCCCTAACACTCCCTCTTCCTGCCCAATGAATTATTCCTGCAGGAAACTAATCCATCAATAAGCCTTCAAAGCAAAAAGATGCGTTGAACCAGGACTCTGATCAATATTTATGGGGCATACATGAATAAAACGGAGCTTCTTCAAAGGCAACTAAGAGAAACCTGCAGAAAGACAGAAAAGCCCTTTTTCTCCTTCTCGCCACAGCAGTAGAGACTAAAACCTAGTGAATTTGGAATCTTAGCCTGAGCTAGCACAGAGAGACTCCCTGGGTGGACTGGGAATGGTGCCTATGATGGCTAAAAATAAAGATTGAGAAGGAAGAAGAGGAAAAACAGCGGCCTGTTAGTCCCTAATCATTCTCCCAAGCTTAGGAACAAGTACATAGATGGCTTGTTGCTAACAGGCTTGTTCTCTAAAGCTCCAGCACCACAGGAGTGAAGATTTATGTACGACATGATGTAGTGATTGTTGATGGAAAGCATGTGAATGAGTCACAATAAGCACTGTTTGCTGGCTCTGCTCGATACATTACACCCCATGAAATCAAAAGTGAAGCTTTGTTGATTTTAGTACAAGTCTGTTATATATAGGCATTTAGCATATACACATTTTTACAATGTACAGTCTTTCCCTTCTAAGAAAAAAAAAAACAAATCATCATCATCTTCTTTTCACATGCATATACAATTTGTTCTCCAATGAAATGCTGTGTAAATGAGAATGTCTTCCTCCTCTCCCTTTACTAGACATAGCAAATAATGGGCAGTTCAAAGTGAAATACTAGCTTGCCATTTACTGAATACAGTGCCATATTCACTGCACACTGAATACTATTATTTAAAAATAGCAAGTGGAAGAGTAGGCATTAACCTATCACCTAACCTATCAAGAGCAAAATGCCACAAGTAGTTATCTTGAAAATAAAAATGCTTATTTTACCATTTTAATTGGAATTTTTTGGAAAGTCGAAACAAAAGAAATGTTAAAAATGACTCATATCACACTAAAAATAGAACATCAAGTCACATTGCATTTGCTACTGTCTAAAAAAACTTTTTTTTCTGTTTCCAATATAAAATACATATACGAAAGAAAATTTAATTTGCAAACTATTTCATAGCATCTTCAACATGAAATTAAAGACAAAATCCTGCTACAAATATACCAACAGCCGTATTATATCTGTATCATAAGCATGAATGGACTCCATAAATACACAAAACTGGAAAAAAACTCCAAACTGGACTGCATTTTTATCAGCTGTTTCAGTGGTCAATTGCAACAATATAAGGTCACTGGCAAAATACTGTGATGTAAAAACAAACTCATGCAAAAGCGAACAACAAAAACTGCAGCACCCACCCAGCATAAACAGCTGGGCCAACTTCAGACGGGTCAACAAAAAAGCAAACCTTCAGGGAGGACATCTTTATTTTCATATCCTCTATGCACTATCCTAGTCATGTCAGTGCAGAAGACATTAGCTCCAGGATGTGATCCAGGCCTTGCTCATGCACAGGCTCAGATAGAATTTCAGGAATGCATTCCCCAATTTTGAGTGAAAATCTACAGAATTAAGCCATGATCACAGTAGACTTTGAGAAAGCAAAATTTCACTGGACACTACAAAGAACGAGAACAAAAACTTGACATAACAAATAACAAAAATACAAAGTGTACAAATTATCCACTCAAGAGGTCACACTGTGACGTATCATTTATCTGTTGGTCACACACACATCTTCCCATGATACAAATTCGCAGGTAAAAGTTGACCAGACTTTGGAACGCAACTTCTTCACATGAGCTTACGTTTTCAGTGTCCCACATTCGCATATGCATTAACGGAAGGCAATGGATTGAAAAGTGTTGTGTGAACAAATTTAAATTCTGTCATTAAATACTCACCCTCATGTCGTTCCAAACCCGTAAGACTTTCATTCATCTTCACAAACAAATTCTCAACACAAATGAAGATGATCTTTTTGATGGAATCAGAGAGCTTTCTGTCCCTCCAGAGACAGCTATGCAACCACCACTTGACGCTTCAAAAAGTTAATAAAGAGACTAAAACCGAACCTGCTTGACGCACGAGAACGAACCTCTTATGGAAGCTCAATCGCGCTGCACAACACACGAGAAGGAACCTCATTGGTTCTCGCACGTCAAGCGAACTTGAGATTACGTTAACCACAACTGATATGGGTGTTGATGAATGTTTATGTGTGAATAAAAGCCTGAATTCTATCTTTTCATCATATAAAGCGATCGAGACTCTTCAGAAAATCTGGACTAAACTGCTCAATTCATATGGATTAGTTTTACAATCTCTTTATGAACTTTTTGAAGAGTCAAAAAGTAGTTGGTAGTTGCGCAGCTGTCTATGGAAAGACAGAAATCTCAGATTTCATCAAAAAGATCTTAATTTGTGTTCCGAAGAGGAGCGAAAGTCTTACGGGTTTGGAAAGACATGAGGGTGAGTAATTAATGACAGAATTTTCATTTTTGGGTGAACTATCCCTTTAAAGTGAGTTTATAAAAAATGGCAAAGTTTTTCTTACCATATTAAATGTATGAGTCCTGTTTTTAATTCCTAAAATTCCATTTATTTAATGAATATAATAAATAAAACAATAAATAAAGCCAAATCAATTTCGATCAAATGAAATCATTATCAACAAAAGCCATCTTTGCACTGCTGTGGGATCTATTTACACTGTTTAATGTTGCTCGGAGGTGGCATGAATTCAGTTACAATGGCATAATGTTATGAGATAATATTTTAAATAATAATAAATGTTCAATTGAGTGCAATGATGGCAAAAACCAAGCGATACTTTTATATATTAAACTCAAACCAGCAGTATGAGTGACTCAATGAGTCATTCATTCAATAATGAAGCAAGTGGCTGTATTTTTGAATGGGTCATTGCTGCGTCTGATATCGAATACTTCCCTACATTATGAGAAAAACAGTACGCCAGCAGAGTAGCATGTCCGAATTCATAGTATTTGAAAAACAGTAGGTGAAAAGTACCCGGATGACCTACTACTTCCGGCGAGATTCTGAAGTGCGATGGACACTATCCCATGAGGCCATGGGAGAGGATTTATGAATGGAGGTGAAGGGACGCAACTGGTCACATAGGTCACATGACAAAGACAACATGGTGAATGTAGTGCATCCGGATTACCTTCACACTACATTCATTCATACTATTTAGAACATACTTTTTTAACGTTCGCAAAGTAAGTTCAAATTCAAATGTACTAAGAGTAGACTAAGAGTTTCCATGATCTACTTTTCGCTAGGTGTTTAACAGAGGTGGAATGAAAGGGACAGAAAGTAGAGGGGTCAGCGTGGACTAGTATCACTTAATTTGGCAGCTGAAAGGGAAAGCATAGGCTCTGTTCCAAAACCCAGTGAGCCGTTTTGCTGTTTACTGCCTACAAAGGCAGCATCTGAAATGGAACATCACTTTTTGTACCAGCAGTGTCCCCATGATGCTTTAAAATACTGCATACTCAGGCAGCTCTCTAGTTTTCGGAACAAAGCCACATCCATGTTATGGAGCTGGTCTGTGTGCATCACTAGGAACAAATGAGGGAAACTGGGGCCCGGGGCTCCACATAATGCCACTTTATGTTACTTCAGCCATGCAAAATGACCCCAGGAAAGAGACAAGAGGAAGTTTTTCCAAGAATTACTGTCGAGACACATTTAAGGTACCAGTATGGGCTGAATTATGCATCTGTGTGAGACTGACAGAAAGAGATTGCAGCCATGGTCTCTGATTCACCTCTCTCTCTCTCTCTCTCTCTCTCTCTCTCTCTCTCTCTCTCTCTCTCTCTCTCAGACATGATGAGTTATGAGTCTTCAAACTGGCCCCTGAGGTTGTTATTTCCTACGCCTATAAGGGAATAACAGTGTAAAAGCTCCATTACATGCCAAAAAGACACAACCCTGCAATAAAAAAAAAAAACATTTCGAAAGCAAAGCTTTAGGTTTTATGTTATTTTGCTTTGCGCGCGTGTGTGTGTAAGTATTTTTGTCGCATAATATGAAATATTGCATAAAAGTAACAGAGCGATATTTCTATTGCATAAAACAAAATGTTAAACTGTCACAAAGAGTTTATATTTCTAAGTACATATGTTTACCTTCTCTACAGAAACTTTTAATTAGACGAGGATACTAAAGTCCTGACTTTGTAGCAAATAAAAATAAAATCTTGATTTGAGACCAGAAAGTTTTATAAGGGCACAGCCCCGTTATTTAACTCAATAACAGCGCAGTCGTGCGAAGTGGAAAACTGAACATTTATGCAGCAATAATTAATAAGCGACGGTCCCTTTAAGAACGTGAACGCGCATAGTCTTTTCCATTGCGACTGTCTGCAACAACTTCAATTGCTTTTTCCTTGCAGAAATGCAGCACATTTACTCTCTCGAACCACTCCAAGCCATCATCAAACAACTCCACATGATAGATAGAAACGGCTTACGTTTGTAAATGTGTCGTCGTGATGGGGACAGAGCCGCAGAGGGAAGTGTCTCTCCTCCAGACGAGGCTGTCAAGAGCGTCTAGACTGACTGTCTCACTCTCATGGCCAAAACTCAGCAGAGCACAAACTCCCGTTGTGTTCCAGTCAGTCCAGCCCTCTGTCTCGCTCTATGAGTAATTTACAACACACTAGAGCGACATCTGCAGGACAGGAGTACCAATGAGCGCACACATACGTCACAACAATTAGATAGATAGATAGATAGATAGATAGATAGATAGATAGATAGATAGATAGATAGATAGATAGATAGATAGATAGATAGATAGATAGATAGACAGACAGACAGACAGACAGACAGACAGACAGACAGACAGACAGACAGACAGACAGACAGACAGACAGACAGACAGACAGACAGACAGACAGACAGATAGATAGATAGATAGATAGATAGATAGATAGATAGATAGATAGATAGATAGATAGATAGATAGATAGATAGATAGATAGATAGATAGATAGATAGATAGATAGATAGATAGATAGATAGATAGATAGATAGAGGTCTGGCTTATACCTAATCAATATTTAATTACAAACAAAGTCAAAGAGGTATCATTTAAAAGTATACATAGGATTTACCCAGTGAAACATTACTTTGTAAAATGTAAAGGTGATATTGATTTTAATTGCACTTTTTGTGACAGTAGCCCTGAAACTGTGGTTCATTTATTTTGGCACCGCCCATATGTAAGACAGTTTTGGCAAAATGTTTGTGATTTTATCACAAAGAACATTGATAACAAATTTGTGTTATTCTGGAGACATTTATTTGGGCTTTTGGAGAACTATAAAGACAAGCGCACTCAGGTCTATATAATAAATTTACTTCTTTTAATGGCAAAATTCCATGTTCACAAATGTAAATTTTCATGTAAAAAAAACCCTGTTTTATATAATTCAAGAAAGAAATGGAGCATATTGAATCAATCCAATTTTCTATCAAGCAAAAAGCAGTTAAAATGTTAAAAGTTTGCAAACTTTTCAATGTCTTTATGTAGGTCTAGTTTAAACCTTCCCCCTAGTGTTTGTTACTTTTATGTTGTATTGTTTTTGTAATTTCTTTTTGTAAAATTTTGTCTTGCAATAAAAATGTTTTTTTTAAAAAAGACAGACAGACAGACAGACAGACAGACAGACAGACAGACAGACAGACAGACAGACAGACAGACAGACAGACAGACAGACAGACAGACAGACAGACAGACAGACAGACAGACAGACAGATAGATAGATAGATAGATAGATAGATAGATAGATAGATAGATAGATAGATAGATAGATAGATAGATAGATAGATAGATAGATAGATAGATAGATAGATAGATAGATAGATGGATCGATAGATGGATCGATAGATGGATCGATGGACAGACGGACTAATAGAATGTGTGTATGTGTATCACAGAGCACAGACAATACTGAGGATGAAAAAGGTATTTATACATAAACCTGTACAGCAATGTCTACCCATGTGTGAAGACTGAAAGCTGGACATCACCACCTGGAGTGAGTCTGCGTGAGTCCTCTGCGTGTCTGTCTGGAAGGATGAGACAGCAGTAGGAAGGCCTAGTGAAAAGACGAGGTGCTAATTTTGCAACGGTGTTGTGTCATTTACCCTCCTAAAAGACACATGTACCAAAACGAGACTGAACCACCTGGCAGGGATATAACAAGAGTGTGTCATTACTGTTTGGTTGTGTATGAGAGAGTCCTTGCCAACCCGGTGCAGACATGGCCACAGGGTTAGCAGGTGTGCAATCAGGTCACAATACTATGTTCCCTTGATTAACACACTCTCAGCAGCCTGAGGACCAAAGCCCTGACCAGTTACATCTGCCACAGACAGAGAAGAGAGAGAAAAAAATAAACCCAGAACTACTGTGACCCAATTGTTAGATCCGCTCAGGACTGGGGGGCCAAACCAGGGCTAAAAAAAAAACATTCACAATCTGATATTTAGACACTATTCAATTGTAACTACACTGAAAGAGCACATTCATAAATATGTCTCTGTTTTAACCTCACAAACTGCACAGTACAAATTTTTTTATTTACAGTGTTTTTTAAAAAATTTTATTATGAGACGAACATTTGGATCACGTGTGAGGATTAATCGTGAAACTTGTCAAGGACATGCCCCAGTCATATTTCACTCCAAAAAAATCAAAATGTATTTTCCTTAATAAAAACAAAGCCTTTTTTTGCATTGTTCCATTTTCATACAATAAGGACAATTCTGTTATACTACAATGCAAAAAAATCTCTTATTAATAGAAGATAAAAATATTTATAATACTGTATTTTTTTATTGTAACGTAAACTCGAACATATTACAGTAAGGTATTACGTTACACAAAGAATGTAAAAAAACATATATATATATATATATATATATATATATATATATATATATATATATATATATATATATATATACACACTGCTGAGAGTGTGTTAATATATACACAGATCAGGCATAACATTATGACAGGTGAAGTGAATGACACTGATTATCTCTTCGTCATGGCACCTGTTAGTGGGTGGGATATGTTAGGCAGCAAGTGAACATTTTGTCCCCAAAGTTGATGTGTTAGAAGCAGGAAAAATGGGCAAGCGTAAGGATTTGAGCGAGTTTGACAAGGGCCAAATGTGATGGCTAGACGACTGGGTCAGAGCATCTCCAAAACTACAGCTCTTGTGGGGTGTTCCTGGTCTGCAGTGGTCAGTATCTATCAAAAGTGTCATGGGCGGCCAAGGCTCATTGATGCACGTAGGGAGCGAAGGCTGGCCCGTGCAGTTCCGATCAAACAGACAAGCTACTGTAGCTTAAATTGCTAAAGAAGTTAATACTGGTTCTGATAGAATGGTGTCAGGATACAAAGTGCATCGCAGTTTTTTGAACTGAAGGTGGCCTGGTCTGATGAATCACGTTTTCTTTTACATCACGAGGATGGGCGGGTGCATGTGCATGTGCGTCACTTACCTGGAAAACACATGGCACCAGGATGCACTATGGGAAGAAGTCAAGTCGGCGGAGGCAGTGTGATGCTTTGGGCAATGTTCTGCTGGGAAACATCCATGTAGATGTTACTTTGACACGTACAACCGACCTAAGCATTGTTGCCGACCATGTACACCCTTTCATGGAAATGACATTCCCTGGTGGCTGTGGCCTCCAAATTCCCCAGAACTCAATCCAATCAAGCATCTGTGGGATGTGCTGAACAAATAAGTCCGATCCATGGAGGCCCCACCTTGCAACTTACAGGACTTAAAGGATCTGCTGCTAACATCTTAGTGCCAGATACCACAGCACACCTTCAGGGGTCTAGTGGGGTCCATGCCTCAATGGGTCAGGGCTGTTTTGGAAGCAAAAGGGGGACCAACACAATATTAGGTCATAATGGTATGCCTGATCAGAGTATATAGCCTGTATTGTTTAAAGGGTTAGTTCACCCAAAAATGAAAATTATGTCATTAATTACTCACCCTCATGTCGTTCGACACCCGTCAGACCTCCGTTCATCTTCAGAACAGAAATTAAGATATTTTAGTTGAAATCTGATGGCTCTGAAAGGCCTCCATTGGCACAATGCACGGTTCACTCTCAAGACCCTTAAAAGACACTAAAGACGTCGTTACAAAGTCCATCTCACTACAGTGGTTCTACAATAACTTTATGAATTGGCGACAATAGTTTTTGTTCGCAAAAAAACCCTAAATAATGACTTATATAGTGATGACGATTTCAAAACACGGCCTCATGAAGCTTCGAAGCGCTAAGAATCAGTGAGTCGATTCAGCGGTTTGAATCGCCAAATTTCAGCAGTTTGGCGGTTTGACACGCGATCCGAATCATCATTCGGCTCACTGATTCATAACGCTTCGAAGCTTCATGAGGCCGTGTTTTGAAATCGTCATCACTATGTAAGTCGTTATTTAGTCGTAAGTAGTTTTTTTGCGCACAAAAACTATTCTCGCCGATTCATAAAGTTATTGTAGAACCACTGTAGTGAGATGGACTTTGTAACGACGTCTTTAGTACCTTTTAAGGGTCTTGAGAGTGTAAAGTGCCATTGTGTCAATGGAGGCCTTTCAGAGCCATCAGATTTCAACTAAAATATCTTCATTTGTGTTCTGAAGATGAACGGAGGTCTTACGGGTGTCGAACGACATGAGGGTAAGTAATTAATGACAGAATTTTAATTTTTGGGTGAACTAACCCTTTAAACAATGTTTTCATGCTTGTTCGGTGAACCATAACTAATTATTGCACATGCACGTGTGGAAGAAACCATAAGACTAATAAGAGTTACAATAACTTTGGACACTAAAGAGACCCTTATACTGACTCTGAAAAACACCAAAAGATGCTCAGGGTCCCTAATCACCTGTGTGAATATGCTGTAGACCTGCTGCAGGAGGACTGCAGATGTGGAGAGAGCAATAAACTGCTATGTCCGTAATGTAAGACACCCAAGACAGTGCTGCAGGGAGACAGGAAGGACAGCTGATCGTCCTTGCAGAGCCAAACCATGTGTAACCATATTCAGAACTTGCAAGTGTCTTGGAGGAAGAGTGGAGTATCATCTCAGAAAGAACTGGCAAATCTGCTGCACACATACCCATAACACTATTCCAATTCTCTTCATCAAATGTCCGTGAAATTTGTTCTGTTTACATCGCAGTTGTTGAATATTTTTATGCTCATTCTGCTAAATAAAAATAGGTGATCTGGACATAATTACTGATCATTTAAAAGAAAAATGTCAGTGGGTTGATTGGTGGAGTTCACCATGTGTCGATGACGTAGCTGAGGTGCGTGGGTAGGATCAGGCTCATTCATTTGCTCGATGAGAGAGGGTGGAGGCAGGAGGTGAGCCAGTCGAGATCCAGCTCTGGGGGGGTCCAAATGAGGGAAGAAGTATCTGTAGGAACAGAGTGGGCAACAAGCAACAGAAACGAGAAACACCCACAACACAGAGACACAAGCACAATAGAGAGATGTAAAAATGGACATTGAGGAAATTACCACAAAAGATAATTTCAGCTCATCCTTCAGTTTGTAAAAAACACAATCATGCTTACAGACATGCTTTTAAAATGGTAGCCAATGGGGCAAGACAAAATAGAAACTTTTTCTTCAAAGAAGGTACTTAAAGGGATAGTTCACACAAAAATGAAAATTACCTCATGATTTACTCACCATCAAGTCATCCTAGGTGTATATGACATTCTTCTTTCAGACTATTACAATCGGAGTTATATAAAAAAATGTCCCGTCTAATCCAAGCTTTTTATAATGATTGTGAATGGCCGTTTCTGTTTTGAAGTCCATAAAAGTGCATCCATCCATTATAAAAGTAATCCATACGGCTCCGGGGCGTTAATAAAGGGCTTCTGAAGCAAAGTGTTGGTGTAAGAAAAATATCCATATTTAAAACTTTTGTACGTGTGTTCACGAGACTGGCGTTCCAGCGTATGACGTAGGCGTACCGTTAGTTCTGGTGACGAACGCGGAAGCGCAGAGGATAGAGCAAAACAAAACTTGCGAGAACTAGCATATTCTCACCGGAGCGTCCTTTGCATACGCTGGAACGCCAGTCTCTCGTGAACGCGTGCATACGACAGTTAGTGGAAGTTAGAGATTACAGTTTGTAAAGTTTTAAATATGGATATTTTTCTTACACAAACGCATCGCTTCACTTCAGAAGGACTTTATCAACACCCCAGAGCCGTGTGGAGCACTTTTATAATGGATGGATGCACTTTTATGGACTTCAAAACAGAAACAGCAATTCACTGCCATTATAAAGCTTGGAAAAGCCAGGACATTTTTAATATAACTCCGATTGTATTCGTCTGAAAGAAGAATGTCATTTACACCAAGGATGACTTGAGGCTGAGTAAAGGTTGAGCTAATTTTCATTTTTGGGTGAACTATCACTTTAACTATCGGAGCAATTTTATTCCACGTGATTTTATAAGGTTTATCATTTTTATAATTTCATTAACCAAAAATTAGGGCATTGTTTACACCCGTCAAAATTTGTAATTACTAGTCTGCAAACTAATTTTCCACTACTAAATATTTTAATTAAAAAGACTAAATTAATCAAATTAAAAATTATTCAAAAAAGAAATGTAGCCTTTATTAAGTTGCCTCTGAATATATTACTACCTAGTTTGGGAATAAATGTTGGTTTTCAGTTGCAGCTAAACTAGAAAATAAAGAAAAACAGCTTATTCAGTAACTTTAAATAGGAAAACTGCAGTTAACACTGCACGTGATCTGTGTAATAATTAGTCTGTGCTTTAAATGTATAGGATTCATTCAGATATTTTATTTCTTTTAAATGTGTTTTCAGACCAACTAGTTCCTCTTATAAGGTTTCTTTGAATGAAGACCACACAATTCAAAGAAAAGGTTACATAAAAAAAAAGTTCTCAAGAGTTCTCTCTTAAATCTTCTCTTTTTGAATTCCCAATTTAAGTGGCAGCACTATAAATAATGTCATGATGGGGAACTAGCATCTCAAGATGAATATTGACAATATATAGCATTTATGATCGGATAGCAGCTTTCATTTATTCATGCACCAAAATACTGAACTGACACAAACTTTTGGCAATAGTTTATTAACGGATACATATATTTTAGCAGGTCAAATATTTCATCATTGAATACTAGGCTTTATCGCTGCCAAAAGTTGCTTGTTTTAGAACAAACAATCTGTTCCTATTATGTATTTGAAAACGGAACAAAATTTGAGCAGAACTGGACTGAATGATAGTGTCTCCCTCTACTGTCCACACCACACAATACATAGTGAGCAGCTTTAAACTAACAGCGAAAAAACGTCAATTTACTCACCTTCTTGATGTTCCAAGTGAAAATCATTAATATTATTTTATTTTTAAATTAGGGTTTTTAGAATTTTTCCTTTTATACGTCACAGAAGAAACTCAGTTGTAAAAGTTCACGAGGGCAAGTAAACAATGATAGAATTGAGTTATCTGTTCCTTTAAAAGCAACTATAACAGTTTTCGGATATAGTCAGTACAAATGGGTGCAGCTACATATATGCTTTGAAACTTGAAAATGACCTACACTTAAGTATTAAAATAAATAATTAATACTGCATCACATCACAACAATTAATAAGAATGTCAATATTGATGGACTCATATTTAGTGTAATTTGTTCAATAACACAAAAAAAGGCTCAATGTCAGGTAAGTGCCACTGAACAGAACACACAAGCACAGTTCCTTTAACAGCCACACAACAGATCGTGCCTTCAGCACACACTTCTGTCAGATTAGTAGCTAGACGAGTGTACAGGTGTCACACCGTGCAGAGGAGGGTCAATGAGGTCTCAGTCCAATCCTGTGCATGCAGCAAACAGCCAATCAGCATATTAGGCCGTTAGCCTGGCATGAGCTGAGCTTTTTTTCTGTTAAAAATAAGACATTTAATTATCTTTAAACCACAAACTTGAACATTTAGGAAATGTAAAATATATGTAGTCACACCAAAATTTATTCAGACACCTTCAACATTTTCTCACATTATCATAGTTTATTCGCTAAAGTTTAGAAAATTGTAATAAAATATGACAAGAATTCAGAGTTAAACTGTATCAGAACAAATTCATCTTGATAATGTCAGATAACTTTGACAGAAATGTATGCAATGGATTACAATCAACCAATCAGCTGTTAAATTTAAGTACACAATTAAATACCAATTTAGGTCAACCAATTACCAAGCAATGCTTCATTTTGTTAATAAATAAACTATAGTGTCCTGCACCCACTAGTAAAAAAGTGGTGTCTGAAAATATTTTGGTTTGACTGTATATGGGTTAATGACAAATAAGAAAAATAATACTTTTTTGTAGATAAAAAAAATAATAATTTTAAGAGTTTTAAAATGCATTTTTATGTCCAAAAAATGTATGGTGTTGATTCATATTGGTTTTACAGCTTTTAAGACAGTATTAATTCATTATTAAACAACTTTCTGATTTTACCACCCAGAAAATGTCAGGTGGTGCGACCATATATTCATTTAAAATAATATACATATATACACATATGAATTATTGTAAAATGCATATCACATGGTAAATTCCCCTTTCTATGTATTGCCTTTTTAGTCCAATTCATATAAACTGACACTTTTCTATGTGTTCAGAACACAATTTTTCGTAAAGAGTTATGTTTTTTTATTTTTTATTTTTTTATTATTATTTGTATACATTATATAATGGTTTACATTTATATTTCTTACTTCCTTTTGCAATTGCAGTGGGAATTGATACTTTTAAATGTAAATGTGCTGGTCGCACCACCTGACATTTTAGGTCTTTGGACCACCACAACTCAAAGTCAATTGAATTACAAAAAAAATTAAAAGAGTATCTTAAAAAGGAAATATTGTAGATCAATTTGATACTTGACATGTATTTATAAAAATGTTTTTTAGGAAAATAATGAATTCGGACACAAAAAATAGATGTCATGTCATTGACCCATATATGGGTCGTCATTGACCCCAATTTTGTTTCCTTTTAAAACAATTTGATAAATCCATTTCACATATCACTTTATTATATACAACCTATTTAGTTTGAATAATTTTTTTGTACATTTAAATACATATTTTATGCTTTGTTATCTTAAACCTCCAAAATGTCAGGTGGTGCAACTGTCGGAACAAATGAACAGACTAAGAAATCGATTTAAAATTAATAATAAAATAATTACAAATAAATACTATGGCATAATTTCAGGTTTGAAACCTTTCATATAAACACATTTTATAAATATCAGTAGTTTTAAAGTGGTTCCGATCATTGAAAAACCTTTTTCCAGTCATTTGTATATTCTCAAATGTCAGGGTGGCACAACTGCAAACATGGCTCTTTTAATATTAATTTTCAAGGTAATAACTGTAAACATGATAATGCATCATCCAGAGGACCACAACTGATTCTTTTGGCAGAGTGAAAATGTTTGCAGATCTCTCTCAAATACTGGTAAAAACTGCTAATTTGAAGTATGGGTAGGTTGGTACACTTCCCATGTTAAGTGAGTGTATACAACTATTTAGTTGTACTGCCTGACACAAAAAAAGTCACAAAATGAATTTAAACACCTTGAAATGTTATTTAACAACTGAAACAAAAATATGCATTAAATCAGTTTTGAAAAGAAAAACAACTTTTTGAAGCTTTATTTGTCAATGAGCAACAATAACTATATTGAGGGTCATACTGCTCAACTCTACATCACCGCACCGCCACATACCTGCCAGCAGAAGCCGCCCCAACAACCATCTGAGCAGGGAGGCCCACAGTGCTCAGAGCAGTAGTGTGTCCAGAGGAGCCGTTCACTGGGCTCCCGTCTCCTCTCAGGATCCCTGTGCACTTCCAATTGTCCATATAATTAGCTGCAGACAAGATGAACCAGAATTCACAGCATAATTCACATTATGTGATTTATATCGTGAAACATATCAGGCAGGGATATAATTAGTCCATATAATTTTCCACTGCCTGAGCAGCCTTATTGTCAGCAGAAATTAAAAGTAGTTACATTTTAAAAGGGCTGGGTTTAAGCAGTCTGCCATTTTTATCATTAGATTTAGTTATGATATTTAAGATTAAAAAAAGGCTTAAAAAACAAGTGCATGAATAAATCAAGATACAACATATAAAATGTATTTAGAAAATAGGTGAATTTTAATTTTATGCTGACTTTAAAGTAGAGCTGCATGATTAATCATACAAAATAATAATAATTGTGATCTTGATTCAAACACCTATGCGCTCTTATTCCTAAATGACAACGATTCGCCTGTGTCTATTAGTCGATTAAACCTTTGACAAAAATCTCACCGAAACATTCAGATCACCGTCTCTGAGCCATGAGCAGTTGTAATGTATAGGTATGAAACAGCTTCACAAACAGTCTTTTCAACCACACAGTACCATTACAAAAATATATTCAAAGTAATCACAAAAGTACTGGGATAAAAGTATAGAATTCTGATAGAAACGCAGATGTCTACTCTACAGTATTGATTATTGTAGTGATTTTCATTAATTGACTGTTAAAAAAGGTATTTGTCATTGAATGCTCATTTGTTCAAAAATGCTGATTCATCCTTTAATGAAACAAGAGACGTCTTTATGAGTGAGTCATTGAATCATTCATTCAAACCGATTTTTTATACAATTCATTTAAATTAATTAAACATGTTTTAAATACGCAGCAGCAATAAACAAAAAAATATCAAAACCTCTAGTAAAATACATGTTATTTTGTTTAGTTGTCTGTAAAGAATTGTCACAGAATCGTGATTTCTATTTGAAAAAAAGAATCGTGCAGTTCTACTTTAAAGGAACACGGCGACCTTTTGGGACTTTAGCTTATTCACCGTATCCCCCAGAGTTAGATAAGTCCATACATACCATTCTCATCTCCATGCATGCCATAACTCTGCCTGACGCACCCACCGCTAGCCTAGCTTAGCACAAAGACTGGAGGTAAACAGCTCCAGCTAGCCTACTGCTCAATAAGTGACAAAATAACGCCAACATTTTCCTATGTACATGTTGTGATGTGTATAGTTACACCGTGTACCAAGACCGACAAAAAAAGAAAAGTTGTGATTTTCTAGACCGATATGGCTTGGAACTATACTCTCATTCCTAATGATCGAGGAACTTTGCTGCCGTACCATGGATGCAGCGGCGCAGTGATATTACGCAGCGCCTGAAAATAGGCTAACTTCCGTCAACATAACCAACGTGACAACCTGCTTGCACAGAGAGCGTGCTGGGGACTATTTTCAGGCGCTGCGTAATATCATTATTTTGTCGCTTGGCTAGATGGCCGTTTACCTCCAGTCTTTGTGCTACGCTAGGCTAGTGGTGGGTGCGTCAGGCAGAGTTATGGCACGCACGGAGATGAGAATGGTATGTATGGACTTATCTAACGGTGAAAAAGCTAAAGTCCAAAAAAGTCAGCGTGTTCCTTTAAAGTTAATAATGGACATTCATTCAGCATTTTGATGAAACTTATTTGTAAAATTATTTTACAATTTTCATAATAAATGAAAAATACCACTTATAACACTTTATAATTTATAATAAATAAAAATAACATTAAAAGAGTTGGACTGTAAAGAGAATATCTGAAGAGGCAATGATAAGAGTTATTATTGCAAAATGTTTTTCAAAAGATTCACTCAGCAGGAAGTAGATTAAGTTTATGGCTGACCTTTCCAGAGTCGCACACAGCCATCATCTCCAGAGGAGGCCAGGAGAGTGCTGGTGATGTTCCAGCTCACGCGCCACACCTGAGAGTTATGACTGTCAAACTGAGCCATCACCTGCACCTCAAACTTAGTGGGACCAGAGCTGTTGGCACTCTCTCTCCTGTCAGAAACAAAACATGAATCAACTGCACCAACTATGTAAAACTTGATGCACAAAGCTAGGGCGTTGCCAGGTGGTGGCTTAGAAGTTCTAAGATGTTAGCACGTCGCTATTGTGAGTGGTGCTTACTAAGGCTTCATGATTTAGTAAAAAACTGGGGTAACACTTTAATTGAAGGGGTGTGCATAAGACTGACATGACACCTTCATAATCATGACATGACACGTCATGTGCATGTTTTTATGCATGTTCATGACAACTGTCATTAAGTGTCATTCGCTCAATTATGTAGTTTTTAATGCAAAGATGACATTATTTGAGATGTCTTAGTTATGACAACTTGACATTACCAAGACAACATAGCCTGTCAAAACATGACATAGCAGATTAATTATCAAACTTAAGTATTCAAATATTAAAAGTATAAAGTGTTAATACTATTATTTTATAACAGTGTCATGAATATTTTTCTTGACCTAAACTACAGTGGTACAAGTTGAATTTGTCATTAAAATGTCATTAAGTGTCAATACTCTGTCAAATTATTTTATAACAGTGAAAACTCACCTCAAAATGATAGAGTGGCACCACTGGTTAGGTGTACGCCATTATGATGGTGTCTTAGCTAGACTTTTCCATGAATTATTAAGCATTTCAAGAAAATATAAATGTGTGGGATGCTGTAATTAACTGTTTAGGAAACTTTTTTTTAAAAACATTATGAACTTAAACATATTCACAACGCTGTTATGAAATAATTGTACAGAGTTTTAACACTTAATGACATTTTAAATGACAAATTCAACTTGTACCACAGAAAAAAAGATTTATGACAGGTTATGTTGTCTTGGTAATGTCAAGTTGCCATGACAAAGACACTGACAGGTTATGATGTATTGGTTTATGTCAAGTTGTCATAAAGACATCTCAATGTCATCTTTGCATTAAAAATGACATAACTGAGCGAATGACACTAAATGACAGTTGTCATAAACATGCATACAAACTCCTTCATATTCATGACGTGTCATGTCATGATTATGAAGGTGTCATGTCAGTTTTATGCACATCCCTTACCTAATTTCACACACACGTATTGTGATAAGAATTTTTTCACCAGAAAACTTGAATAGCTCTATTTGGAAAGAAACAATTGAATGATTGGGATGATTTTGTAGGGAAGTGTATTTGCATAGAAAATAAATAAAAGATTAAAAATTACTTTTAGTGTGAACCATCCTTTAAGGAGTTAATGATTTGGGAACACTTGGGTTTACTCTGTTTTTATTATTTTTTTTTTTTATCTCTTTTCTATTTTCGTAGGGTTTTCATAGGCCACATTCCCATTACAAAAATCTGATTGGCTGGTTAAAACATTTAAATACTGTTCAGAAACAAAGTAGCAGCTGTTTTGTTTATGGGGTTACCGGGGTTCCATCAGCAGCACCATCTGCTGTCAAAGAGTGAATGTGCATTTTTATTTAGAACGTCTCCTTGATGCAGCATGCAGCAGTGTTGTGCATTTTAACCAGTTGATGGGAAAAGTATCCTTTAAATGCATTCAAAAAATCGGAATTTGTAATAAATTATTATTCACAGTATTTTAAAGTGCCCACAATAACAATATTGTGCATGTTCATTATCATGATATATTGTATTACCGTATACATGTGTTGATTTAAACAAACCAAACAATGGATCATGAGCTGTATGCATATAAATGAACATAGTGCTGCATTTCCCTCTGAAACCGGCAGCACATATATTTATTACATTAAATAGCAGACTTTGAAAATTACACCAAGCCATACTGCAATTCGATTTTATGTCAATATATCACGCAACCCAAGTGTTTACTAGCCCAAGTCAAAAGACACCACCCTCAACTCCCTATAAATGGTGTTGGCCCTTCCTTTAATTTTTTTTTCAATGTTGCTTTAGACATTCTTCAAAATATCTTCTGTTCTGTTCCACAGAAGAACAGGAGTTACACATGTTTGAAACTACATTTCAGAATTTATATTTGGGTGAACTATGCCTTTAAGATGACCAATTTAACTGCTTAGCTTTCTTACTACCGAGCGTGATATCCTATTTACCTCAATGGTACGAGTTTGAAAATGCGGACATCTTTGGTCGCTATTGCCAGCACATGGAAGGATCTCCCCAGATTAGGAGCAAAGGCGATGTCATGTACTGGGTCAGTCACAGTCATCAACGTCTCTGCTTTGGCATACTTCCTGAAGGTCAACATAAACCCATTAGAAACATGCTCATAACTGAAAAATAGAAATTAAGGAACTGATCCATGAAGTGAAACTCATACCTTGTATTTTCATTATACTCATAAATTTGCACTTTGCCACTGTATGTGACATTGCTGTCATCACTGCCCACAGCTATCATTGGAGGATGAGCTCGAGAACTAAAAGGCAAAACAAACAGTTGTGACAATCAAGAATAATTATTTAATATTCAGGTGTGCGTGTGTGTATACAGCGTTCAGACCTGGAGGGGTTCCAGGAGATGCAAGAGCATGAGAGCTTGCAGGAGATCTCGTGTTGCAGTGACCACTGGCTGAGGTTCATCACATCAGGAGCCTCGTAGATGCGCACCACACCGTCTGCAGAGCAGGTGGTCAACATCAGGCCCATGTGCTTTGGTGCAAACTTCACATCGGTCACTGATGTCCGACTGTCCACCAGTGTGGTTCTCTTGATCTGGAGAAGCACAGAATAAATCAACAGAAGACCTATGACAATGCTTCAGAGTTGCACAAAACTTGACAGGTTACCAACTTCTTTTCAGAAAATTCACAGGTTACCCTCAAAATCACAAGTTTATATTCAGACATTTGGCAGAAACTTTCTCAAAGCAACTCTGAAATCATTGTATACTCTAATTATATTATACTTTTCACTTCATGCAGTCCCTGGGAATCAAACACATTGCTAGCACCATGTTCTACTGTTTGAGCAACAGGAAAAGCAAAGTAAGGGCCTATGACATGATGACAACGTGTATATCACAGAATGCCATAGTATTTCGCAAATTTTGGAAGAATAAATCGGAAGTAGGGCTGTAGACTTAATCAAATAGTAATATGACAGACTAGTGTCTGTCAATATTAAAGTGTAGAAAGGCTGCCATTTCTTAAATATGAAGTCTACATGTATCTGTCTCTCTCTGTGTGAATGAGTAGCAGTTTGTCTACAACACATACTCAACCAAGGCATAAGTGACACTTGTGTGTTTCCAGTAGGGCTGGGTATTGACACATTTCACAATTCGATTAGATTTCGATTCACAAGCTTGCAATTCGATTCAATATCGATTATTTTGGATATATATCAGGTAATACATGGCAAATTTTCTCAAGGAAATAAAATCTCTTAACTAATGCTGTAAACTATGGGAATCAATTGTAGCCTATAGGCTACATTAGTCTTCTATTAAAAGGTAAAAATTTACTTATTTGTATACAAACACTTAAATTATAATAATAAAGTTATAATATTAACTTTACAATTACATAATCATATTTCTATTTTTGACATATAAACATTTAAATGGTGGTGGCTGTCATAAAAAAACTTGCCAGATTTATTCAAACGTGTGTGTGTGTTATATATATGTATATGTGATATATATATGTGTTAATATTTGGTACAGTAGCCTTTGTTTGCAATTACAGAGGTCAAACGTTTCCTGTAGTTTTTCACCAGGTTTGCACACACTGCAGGAGGGATTTTGGCCCACTCCTCCACACAGATCTTCTCTAGATCAGTCAGGTTTCTGGCCTGTCGCTGAGAAACACGGAGTTTGAGCTCCCTCCAAAGATTCTCTATTGGGTTTAGGTCTGGAGACTGGCTAGGCCACACCAGAACCTTGATATGCTTCTTACAGAGCCACTCCTTGGTTATCCTGGCTGTGTGCTTCGGGTCATTGTCATGTTGGAAGACCCAGCCTCGACTAGACATGTGCCGGTAAACGGTAATACAATATACCGCAATAATGAACATGCACAATATTGTTATCGTGGGCACTTCAAAATACCGTGAATAATTATTTATTACGAATTATTCAGATTTTTAGAATTAATTTTAAGAATACTTTACCCATCAACCGTTTAAAATGAAAAACACGTCACGCGCACTGATGTAAATAGACCGTGCATGAGCCGAGCACATGGCGGAATGAGGAGACACGCTGAAGTGCACATTCATTCTTCGACAGCAGAGGGCGCTGACGGAACAGCAGAAATGCAGCCGCTTCCCCAGTAATCACATAACCTAATACATAATACTTAAAGACTTAAGGCTATTCATTTTCAAACTTGCATTTTATATTTTAATCTGGACTAAATTACATGCCCTTGAATATGTTCTGACTGTTGTTCAATCACACACTTTACAAGGCTCCAGTATTTAACATTAGTTCCTTCATTAACAAACTGACAATGAAAAATACTTCTAAAGAATGAATTAATCTTAGTTAAATGTACATTTCAGCATACCTATTGTTCTTTATAATTCTTTTGCACTTTAATCTGTTTTAAATATTTGTTTACTTTATACATTTTTGTGTATTGCTTTATTGTATTTAAATGTTTGGTTCTTTTGTTATAAGAAAGTGATTTAACCTGTTATAGTATGACAACACTTTTTTTGCAACTTATTTCAATATCGTGATAATACCGTATACCGTGATAAAAGCTTCAGCAATTAATCGCAACATGAAAATTTGATACCGGCACATGCCTAGCCTCGACCCATCTTCAATGCTCTAACTGAGGGAAGGAGGTTGTTCCCCAAAATCTCGCAATACATGGCCCCGGTCATCCTCTCCTTAATACGGTGCAATCGCCCTGTCCCATGTGCAGAAAAAAAACCCCAAGGCATGATGCTACCACCCCCATGCTTCACAGTAGGGATGGTGTTCTTGGGATGGTACTCATCATTCTTCTTCCTCCAAACACGTTTAGTGGAATTATGACCAAAAAGTTATATTTTGGTCTCATCTGACCAAATGATTTTCTCCCATGACTCCTCTGGATCATCCAAATGGTCATTGGCAAACTTAAGACGGGCCTGGACATGTGCTGGTTTAAGCAGGGGAACCTTCCGTGCCATGCATGATTTCAAACCATGACGTCTTAGTGTATTACCAACAGTAACCTTGGAAACGGTGGTCCCAGCTCTTTTCAGGTCATTGACCAGCTCCTCCCGTGTAGTTCTGGGCTGATTTCTCACCTTTCTTAGGATCATTGAGACCCCACAAGGTGAGATCTTGCATGGAGCCCCAGTCCGAGGGAGATTGACAGTCATGTTTAGATTCTTCCATTTTCTAATGATTGCTCCAACAGTGAACCTTTTTTCACCAAGCTGCTTGGCAATTTCCCCGTAGCCCTTTCCAGCCTAGTGGAGGTGTACAATTTTGTCTCTAGTGTCTTTGGACAGCTCTTTGGTCTTGGCCATGTTAGTAGTTGGATTCTTACTGATTGTATGGGGTGGACAGGTGTCTTTATGCAGCTAACGACCTCAAACAGGTGCATCTAATTTAGGATAATAAATGGAGTGGAGGTGGACATTTTAAAGGCAGACTAACAGGTCTTTGAGGGTCAGAATTCTAGCTGATAGACAGGTGTTCAAATACTTATTTGCAGCTGTATCATACAAATAAATAGTTTAAAAAAATCATACGTTGTGATTTCTGGATATTTTTTTTTTAGATTATGTCTCTCACAGTGGACATGCACCTACGATGACAATTTCAGGCCCCTCCATGATTTCTAAGTGGGAGAACTTGCAAAATAGCAGGGTGTTCAAATACTTATTTTCCTCACTGTATATATATATATATATATATATATATATATATATATATATATATATATATATATATATATATATATATATATATATATATATATATATATATATATATATATATATATATATATATATATATATATATATAGCCTATATTTAGCAAAATCCTCCTCTCTAGAGTAAATTTTTTAAGTTTATGGACACTGGATGGTTTTTCTGAGGTAAATGTGATGTTACATGACATTTTTTACAAGCGGTTTTATTGACACTATAGTTGAAGAGAAGATCAGTTAATGTGAGCTCCGCGCTGCTGGTTCTCTTGAGCTGAGCTGCGCCACAGCGATCGAAAGCCACAGCGCCAAAACGGTAATTTATGTTTTTGAATTCTGTAATAAAATGGATGTAATTTTAAATCTGAGACTTTGTTTCATATCAATAATAATAAAGCACAAAGATTATTGCGATTTATTGGATGGGAGGAGCGCTACAATGCTCTGTTCATTCATCAACTGAAAACAGGATAACTAATCGATTCTTGGGATTTAAGAATCGATACCGGTTTGTAAAAATGAGAATCGATTATAATCGAGAAATCTATATTTTTTACCCAGCCCTAGTTTCCAGCATCTGCTGTCTCACTTTACGAGAACATGAATATTAACTTCATCTCCACAGCTGCTCTGAGAGTCACTTCACCAGCATTTCAGAAATCATGACAGAAATATATTACAATTATTATTACTACAGTAGAATATACTTCTCAAAGTAATAATAATAATAATAATTATAATAACGTTTATTAAATATTTATTAAAACATTATTTAATAAATAGACAATTAAACATTTGTCCGTTTTAATTTAAACAGTAAACCTATTAAGCAATTAGCAATTTAACCTATTTTTTACTTCTTTTTTTTGAAAAAAAAAAAGGAATTTAATATTAATTTTTTTAAAATATTAATTACATTTATGAAGTTTTATGCATTTGATTACCATCATTTTTGATAATACATTTTTATGAAATCAGAATCCAGCAGACAACACAACATTTCTGAAAAGATAAAACATTTAATAAGGCACTATTATTGTTAAAATTTTAATAAAAATTTTTAGGGCTGTAAAAAAGAAAAAGTGAATGATTTTACATACCCAATGACTCTGACCACGCTGTTTGTCATTGGATTCTCCGACTATCTCCTCCCATACAGCCGCAGTGCGGTCAAACGAACAAGATGCCAACACTTGACCAAACTCAGGATGCGCCCATGTCACCCTCCAAACAGAACCACTATGGGTCTACAACAGACACAGTCAGAAGAATGTGGTTTAAAACCATTCCAGGAATTCCTCAAATAAAGTGTCTTTGATCAAATTAATTATTTTCACATTTAGTGCGCTAAGTTTTTTATATTAGAGGTGCACAAACTTTCCCCATGTTTTTACAGAAAAGGCTTAAAACTAATCTCAGATTAAAATGCATGCTTGAGCTGTTTTAACTGAAAGCAACTTGCACTGACATATCTTAAAACATGTCAGTGCTATTGTTTTGTCTCAAGACACACATCAGTAATGTTTTTGTTTTCTAAGGCACATTGTTTAAAAAAAAACACTTATGTCCTTATTGAACTAAAGCCTAATCTTTAAGCCCTGTGTATGAAACCAGGCCGAAACCAGGCCTTTCACTTTAATACTTTTATTTGGCAAAAAAAAAAAAAAGTGCTATAATGAATATGTATCTAATAGTATCCCACCTTTTTAACCAACATATGATTGAGGATGGAAACTAAAGTCAGCTATGCAGTTTAGGGTTACTTGGAGATTTACATACAAAGCACATAAAAGAAAAAAAGCTCATACCTTCCAACTAGCAGTACAGTGCCATTCTCCATCATCACCTTTGTCCCAGACCTAGAACAGTTTACACAAGCCAAAGGTTTATCAACAATATGGAGAACAAGTATGCACATAAGCAAAAGAACCACAGCCTCAACATCAGCTCCTATCTGAAGCCGCTACTATCCATCCTTAATCCATCTCATGTGATGCAATGGAGGCTGGCTGCTTGACCATTTTTAATTTTCTTATTTTTTGTGTTTACCCGTGTATTAGTATAGTACTACCATCTGTTTCTTATTCACTTTATTTTCACTTTATAAAGTAACTTTGATAGTTCTTGATCATTTCATTTGAAGTCAAATTTTAAGGAAAAACTAATTGTTTCAATACCTGAAAATTTGCTCTCAGTCATTATTGAGGTTTCCGTAAACATCTGTATAACCAAAAATGTTTTAGGCCATGAAATATGGCTGTCACGGTTAAAATCCGCATGAACTGGAAGTTTTTAAGTTTTTATTCCCTACCGTGATGTATATCTGAGTGAAACTGCTTCTCATACAAGAAAAAATGTAAGGCGGACTTGATTTTGTCCATTGGAATTGATTGGATCATTGTGATGTGATATGCCCTCGCACCAGTAAACACGTCATATGAGATGAGATGCTGCAAGAGGAAGGGAACGTGATTTAAAATAATAATAATAACGATGTGAACAGATAAAACATTTATAATAAATACTGCTGTATAACATAAAAATAAGAATTTTCAATTTTGATTTTCATTGTGAAAACAGTGGTTGGTATCACCAAAACAGAGGTAATCACTCCAAAAAATGGAACATACAAATTATTTTACTGCTGAACTACATACAACGTGACACATTAACAGATATTCTTCTACAATTTATCACTCTCACACACATATACATATATATATATATAATATATATAATATATATATATATATATAACATATATATATATATATATATATATATATATATTATATATATATATATATATATATATATATATATATATATATATATATATGAGGGGTGTGCGATATTGACAAAAACAATTATATCTCAATATTTTCTGTGAATTTCTCGATAACGATAATTAATTAGACAATATTTTGCTGAGTGTGTTTACTGTGCAGGCTAAGTTTAAATTGATTTTTTACCTTTTATGTGCATTGTTCCTTTATAATGCCATTTTTTACATTTTTATAATACATCCTCTTTTGTGTCAATACTCACATTTAATCAATAAATTAGAATAATAAGACAACAGAGCTGCTACCAGTCAAATGAAAAAAGGATCAACATAATTCATCTTTGCAATGCAGAGAAAACAAAGCAGCTGCATTTGAAGTGGCATTTAGATGCATTTACACAGATGTTCAATGCAGCTTAGAGGGACAAGAATACATTTAACCTGCATTTGCAAATGCATTAATGTTCTGAGAGAGAGAGAGAGAGAGAGAGAGAGAGAGAGAGAGAGAGAGAGAGAGAGAGAGAGAGAGAGAGAGAGAGAGAGAGAGAGAGAGAGAGAGAGAGAGAGAGAGAGAGAGAGACTAATGGTTTATACAGTCACATTTAACGCGCTATATAAAATAAAACGTACTATTATTAACATACATGAAATTTATTTTTAAATATCTGGCTCCGTCTCAAAACATGGTGTCACATGGTGTTTTTGGTATCACAGGCGCGTGCAGTATTTACTTTCTAGGCAGGCAGCTCAATATAAGTTTGGACAAAGTCTCTATAAAGTCCTGTGCGGTTAAACTGATCACACAAAAGTGTTTTCTTGCCTTGACGCTCTGATCACTGGAGCAGGTCGCCATCCTGCGACCATGAAAGTCATAAGAAACATCGTGAATCAGATCTTTATGATCCGCTGCGATGCTCTTCGCCACGAACATCTTCTAGTAAAACTACTTATTGACGCCACCAAGGAAATATCTCACACAATTCAGTCAATGAAACGGTAGATAGACGTTTAGTCAAACTTCAGCAGAAAATCTTAACTCCACCGGTGCCATGTTTTTTTTGTTTTTTTTACTCGAAAGCGTTACTCGCTGCTTTATTGCAGATGAAAACATCTGAGAGCGGACTGCCACCTACTGCACTAGCGGAGTTACTGCTCCCACTATTATCGACACAAACTGAGGTGACGAATCAACAAGTGAGACCAAAAAATATGCAGTCTTACAACATTTAACAAAACAAGCATCTGTTAAATATATTAAATTATTAAATATAAATATAAATCGACCTGTTCAGCACAAGATAAATGTACGATTTAATTTTATGTTTAAAATGAACATAACGTTAATTTTATTTTCAACATAAAATTATAAAACGTAACCATAAAATTAAACACAAACGACCACGTTTGAGATGTAGCCTAAAATATCTCTGTGTAGCCTACTACTTGTCTAGGCTACTTAAGTCAAAAATTATCCGAACAAAATGTAAGGGTTCTTTTTTCATTAGAAATATAATTAAAGTAAATTAGATCAAATTTGATGTATTATTTAATTAGGTAGAGCAAAATATCACACACCTTTTGCTACCAAATTGTCTACGTGCATTAGAGCCACTATTTGCTATATATAGCTATTTTGAAGTATCAACTGAATTTCCACCATAGAAATGTAAGTGTTTTTGTAATGTAATGTAACACTTTACATTAAGGTTCATTAGTTAACTAGGCCTACATTAGTTAACATGAACTACTAATGAACTGAACTTATAAAGCATTTATTTATTCTTGTTAATGTTAATTTCAACATTTACTAATACTTTATTAAAATCTTGTTAACATTAGATATGCACTTTGAACTAACATGAACAAACCATGAACAGCTGTATTTTTATCAACTAATATTAACAAAGATGAACAAATACAGTGACAAATGTACTGCTCCTGATTAGTTTATGAATCTAATTAACTAATGAAACCTTATTGTAAAGTGCTACTGTGTTTTTTATATTTCTCTCAAGCTCATACAGCACTAATGCATCTCTATTTCTTCAGAAGACTGCCATCTAGTGGACCAATTGTATTATGAATGTTTGCTCTTATCTTTTGGCGCCAGGAAATTACATCATAGTTGAAGGAAAACGAAACTTTAGTGCTGCCCAGCTGCGTTTTGTCTTGGTCTGTGTGTGCAGTAAAATGGCTGAAGGTAGGTTTTCTCAGGACCAGTTCAGCTGTCCAGTGTGTCTGGATCTGCTGAAGGATCCAGTGGCCATTCCCTGTGGACACACTTACTGTATGAGCTGCATTACAGACTTCTGGAATCAAGAGGAACAGGGAAAAGTCTTCAGCTGCCCTCAGTGCAGACATACCTTCAGTCCAAGACCAGTTTTAGCTAAAAACACCCTGCTGGCTGAAGTGGTGGAGCAACTGAAGAAGACTGAACTCCAAGCTGATGTTCCTGCTGGAGCTGGAGATGTGGAGTGTGACGTCTGCACTGGGAGAAAACACAAAGCCGTCAAGTTCTGTCTGGTGTGTCTAAACTCTTACTGTCAAAACCACCTTGAACAACATGAGAATCTCTTCAAAGGAAAGAGACACAACTTGATGGACGCCACTGGACAGCTTCAGAAGATGGTTTGCCGTAAACATGAAAAACTTCTGGAAGTTTTCTGTCGCACTGACATGAATTGTATCTGCATGCTGTGTATGGTGGATGAACACAAAAACCATGACACTGTATCAACAGCAGCAGAAAGAACTGAGATACAGGTACAGACAGAATGAAATACATTGGCATGGTTATTCAGTTCTCTGAGATAAAAACAAATGCAAAATTGACTCAAAAATACTTTGTTTCGCTCATATTTTTGTGATGAACCATTGTTCTATCCTACAGAAACACTTGGATGAGACACAGAGAAAATTCCAGCAGCAAATCCAGGAGCGAGAGAAGAAGCTTCAGGAGATGAAAGAGGCTGTGGAGGATCACAAGGTGAGTTTTGAGAAGAAGACTCAGTTAAGACTCTTCTGCAGTCAGTCAGTGAGGGTGATTTTCCAGTCCTACTGAAGACTGTAATGTGTGTCCTACAGCGCTCTGCACAGACAGCAGTGGAGAATAGTGAGAAGATCTTTACTGAGCTCATCCGCTCCATTGAGAGAAGACGCTCTGAGGTCACACAGATGATCAGAGGTCAGGAAAAGGCTGGAGTGAGGCGAGCTGAGGAACTCTTGAAGCAACTGAAGTGGGAGATTGGTCAACTGAGGAAGACATACGCTGAGCTGGAGCAGCTTTCACAAACACCTGATCACATCCATTTTCTCCAGGTTGCAGTATAAGTGCTGTCAAATCGATTAATCCCATCCAAAATAAGTATTTTCTGTTTCTACCCTAAATTTTATTTCCGACTGTTGTTCTTTGTGTCTCTGTAGAATACCACAACTCTCCCTGTCCCTCCCAGATCTCCAGAAGTTACTAGCATCACTGTCAGTTATTATAATGATGTAGGAAAATCTATCTCTCAACTGAGACAGAAACTGGAGTATTTCTGCAGAGAGGAGATTGAAAAAATATCTGTCAGAGGTATTTAAATATACTGAAATACGATTTGTAAAAATACAGTGCTTAAAAATGATTACTGAATTTATGTATCAATTGTAGCAGAAGGGAGCAAAAAAAAGAGAGCTGTTTTTGATTTAAGAGGTAAGTGACGGGAGACTCATTTACTCACCAAACTAAATTAACACATCACAAATCCTAATGTAATAATTCAGTGTATTAAATTGTAAACATAGTACTCATCATAAATCAGTACGTGCCCTCTTTAACAAATTTAGCTTTTTTTTTTCCTGTACAGAGAAGACATTATGGCAGTCACCCAAAAAGCATGTCAATATTTATCAGGAATATACACTGTATGGACAAAAGTATTGGGACACACCTTTTAATTATTGAATTCTGGTATTTTATTCAGGCCCATTTCCACAGGTGTATAAAATCAAGATGGACGTGACAGGTCGTGCTGAATTCAATAATGGTACTGTGTGTGTGTGTGTGTGTGTGTGTGTGTATGTATGTATGTATGTGTATATATATATATATATATATATATATATATATATATATATATATATATATATATATATATATATATATATATATATATATAATATATATATATATATATATATATATATATATATATATATGTATATATATGTGTGTATATATGTGTATATATATCTATATATATATGTGTGTATATATGTGTGGGGGGGATCACATTATGAAATAAATGTTTTTCTCAAATACAAGTTGATATTTTCCCCCCATTTTCAATTGTTTTACTTCAAATAAAGGTTTGTTGTTTGATTTTTTTTAAGGATTAACAATACAGATGTATTATTATTATTTATTAATATTTAGGGTTAGTTCATAGTTTAACATAGTTCTCATTTACCAAGGGTGCCAATAATTCTGACCAGGACTTTATATAGATGTATGTAATGTGTTGCAGAAATTTGTAATTCCATTATGGAATTGTACGCATTATGCTGTTACTCTAGTGTGTGGCGGTGGGGGTGTTTAATTGCATATCATTTTATAATATTATAATTTATATATTTAAAGAACTGCCGGGACACAGAAAGATGGATTTAAACAAAGTATCTAAGGTATGTAGACTAAATTACTTTGTAAAATAAATGAACCCACCATGAAATATGATGTAAAAATGCAGTGCTTTTAAAACATTTATTAAATTGTTTGCAGAAAAGCCAAGTGAAGACATTAAAAGCCTTTATGAAGGAAGACAAATGTACAGAGGTACAGTACTCATTTACTCTTCAAAATGAATTGATACAATAACATAAAATATAGTGCTTTAATAATCATTGCTAAATTGATACATTCCATTAATTTACACAGAATATCATGTCTGTTGGTTTCCACAGTGAGATGCACCCAGATCACACCAGAACATGACACCAGGAAAGAGTTTTGGGCTGAAAGGAAAGCAAATGCAGGCACCATATGCATGTCTTTAAGCTGGTGAAACTACTGTCAAAACAGCACCAAATATTACTTAAAAAAAAAAAAAAGTGCACGTGATTTAAAAGCCAGACCAGCTTATATGTTGCAATTTCTGGTAAATATGAAAATAGCCCATTGTATTTTATATTGTTTTTTAGAAAAACTGACCATGCCTACTAGTTTTATTGTAACTTGGTGTGGGCATGCTGAATTTAAACATGCTGTTTTTGATAATTCCATAATGTGAACAGGTGAAGATGATTCTAATTTTTATATATATATATATATATATATATATATATATATATATATATATATATATATATATATATATATATATATATACGATTTTAATACTCGTTTCTCTCTTAAAAAAAAATGCTACAGTTTTTTTTACTCTGAAATGTGCATTCCGTGTCGGAATGTTAGTTTTTGTTTTGGTGTGTGCAATACCGCACGCGTTGCCAGTTTACCCAATATAATTTTTCGCCGCCACAGGTTGCCAGTTTGTAGAAAACATAGCTTATTGCAGCCATGGAAGCCAGCGGAAAAAATGGGTCAGAGATTGGGAACATATTAAAACGCGATATCAACTTACTGTGTGTGAGTCTCCTCGCCTTCCATTGTCAATTGTGCTCGTTCCTGTTGCATGTCCTCAAACTGGCAACCCACATGAGCGGATGGGGCTGGGGAAACAACTCTCCAATATTTTGACTTTAGACTGCAGTACTCATTTCACCCGATGTCAATCTTGCATTCTGCAACTTTAAATAAAGTGAGATTAAATTGATAAAAAGTGTTTGTATTGTTTATTTTTATATTCAATTTCAGCACTGTGATTGGCTGGCCATCAGTCCAGGGTGTTTCCCTGCCTTCAGGCCGAGACATTAGAATAGGCTCCAATATCCCTGCAACCCTACATAGGAAAAGTGGTTGGAAAAAAAATGGATGCATGGATATTGCAAATTTGCCAAAAGTTGAGGGGCTGTATTTCTCTCTGTTTGAGTTAATTTTGAGGAATATATATGTTGTTAGGATTAGTGAAACATTATGTTATACAAATATATTATATAAAATATACATGATATAGAAATATAGATGACTTAGGTATTCTGCAAGTAATTTAGTGATTATAGATGAACAGGCTCTAACAAGAATGCTGCAAACACTCATTGAAGTAATATTTGATAACAGTTTTTCTTGATCGCTAACATACATTGGTCAAAACATAAGTCACATTGTCTAAACTCTTCGCACTGCCAAAATGGGATCTTTTGTTGTTTTTACTGTGTAACCCCTCCTGTTCGAAACACCTGCTCCAAGTGGGACTCGAACCTGAGTCTGCCGGCATGAGAGTCGGACACTCTAACAAGGAGGCTAAAGGCTGCAACCCCTAACGTCAGTCGGTAGAGCGTCTCTTGAGATCAGAGGAGTGAGGTTTACTCACACAGCAACTACTAGCTGGCCTCCGTTACACTCACCCCCCTAAACCTCACTCCCATCCGGGTCACGGCACCAATGTAAGCCCTCCTGTTCGAACCGCCCGCTCCAAGTGGGACCCGAACCCTGGTCCGCCTGCATGAGAGTCGGACGCTCATGAGGAGTGAGGTTTACTCACACAGCAACTATTAGCTGACCTCCGTTACAACTGCATCACCTTTTTTAAATGCTAACACACTGCTTTCAAAACACATTTAAAATCGAATAATGGCAAATTTGAGGTATTTCTTCAGTAATTCTAGAGAAAATCTTAGCAGAAAATCAGCTTAGCTTTTAGTCTCCTTTTTTATTTCAAAACGAAAACATAAAGAACACTAATCAAAAAAATCAGATGATCTATATACAAAAAGATGGCATGAAAACTGCATGTTGAAATTCACGAGTTTGCTTGATCTCATAATCATAGAGCAAATTATAGGTAAACCGATTGATTTTAAGTCCATGATTTTAAGTTTGTTTCTAAATCGAGATCAAGCTTCATGATTCTCCCTCCTGTCACGGGTAGCATGTGTAAACAGCATGAAGATGAAGGAGATTCAAAATAACAATCTTTTAATGACAACACTAGAATAGGGAGATATCCAAACTACACGCAACCAAACATCAAGGAGAATGGACAGAGAATGAGGGAGAACATAGGGTATAAATACACAGGGAACTAACAAGATGGTTAACAGAATAGGTGAACGTGATGACTAATTAGACACATTGGGAAAACTGTCACAGGAAAAAAATGTATGTGTATGTGGTTAACAAAGCCTCTAAATATTTTCACGTTTTGATCTATGACATAAAACACATTAGTTAAAACCTGCTTGTGATTTTTTAAAACTTTATTGTGTCTTAAAAACGATGGTTGCTAACAAGTTGCTAAAAGGGACTACATCCTTTGGCGGGGACTTTAGACGTCATCGTGACAAACAGGCAATCTCTCACTAGCCCGCGTTTCAGCCTAAGAATGAAGAACTTATGTGGTGTGAATAAATTGCGCTATTCGCGCAAAGTTGGATGCTTGAACATTTGGAGTTTACTCTCTTCACATGTTCGTCTCGTTGAGAAATGGCTGACATGGGCTATGTTTACACGTCTTTTTGTGATAAAATCTAATATGTGACAAAACGTAGTTTTAAGACTTTTTCAGTCGATAATGTAGTTGTTTAAAGCTCAAATCTGTGGTTTATTTATAAGAAGAGTGCCTATTTAAACATTTTATCTGGTGTTTTCGGAGTTGTGAGCTCCAGTGAGTCAGCGGCGGTCAGCGCTTGTTTAGCCGGCGAGAGTTGACTTTCCTCGGCCAGTCCTTCTGACGTCTGCCGCTGGCTCTGATGTCTCTGTGGCGTCTCCAGCTATAATTCGTCTTGTGGAGATTTAACGGCTCATATTTGCTCTCATGGATCTATAATTTGTTCCCTAGCAAATCGTTTAGGCTGAATGCAAAGTGAAGTTTCATTACTTGTTTATTTTTAGGCTATAACTGTACGTTACCGTTGTAAGTTAGCCGACTAGCACTGACTTTGAATGTTTGACTGAATTGTTTGCTTTATTTCATGTGAAGCTTATTATACGTTTTGTATTATTGATCATACATAAACTTGCATTTAACAAAAAGAGACTGGGTTGTGTTTCATGTCATTTAATGTTATCACAGTGATAATCATATTGTCTGAAAAAACATTAACAAAAGATAAATCTCAGAGAGGCACGCATAAACAAAATTAGTTTCTAACATTTTTGGAAAAAACGAATGGGCAATATTTCTCATGAAAAGTGGATAAGTGTTCATACACAGCGCAGATCATAATGAGCGAGCGTGTTTTTAAATAAAGTTTGAGAAGCTTGATGATGACGTTGATCCGCGACCATGGTGTGCTGTAGTCCGTTTATAGCCTACCGTTAGCATTTTATATCTGACGGCTTTATTTGGGCTTCAAAATGTATACATTTTGGATTAACTTGTAAAGATTATCTTGGTAGACAAAACGTGTAAGGGTCATAACTCTTTGTTGAACACAGATCTTATTTTTTGCGATTTTCCAAAAGTATATGGGGAAAATGCAAGGCTTTTTGATCGAGGGAACCCATGCGCCGCTAACTTCCGGGTTGGCCTACAAAGTGACGTCATTACTTCGGCACTCTATAGACGGGTAATTAAAAACGCCCCCAAAGCTTGGAAAGCGGACATCTGGGCACATTTCGGATTCCGGCTTCACACCGCACGCGTTGGCAGTGCGTTGGCAGGGCAGAAGCGGTGCGTACGGAGAGCGGGAGCCGCGCGCCTCTGTTGTGGATTCACACTGGCAGCGTTTATCTCGTGCAGCTGAACCGCGGCTCGTATTTTGCTAATTAAGACGAATATTGTCCATTATGTCACATTTTCCGGTCTTCTCCTCCAAACCCCGTCTGTGTCGTGCTTTGATTTATGATGGGCAGCATATATCTGCTGCAAATGTGACCGTGTTCCCCTTTGTCTCATACACACATGCATATAACTTGTTGTATATAAGTAGTTCACATGATAAATGTAACATTAAAGTGAATATATGCTTCTAGTTTTAATCATTTAAACAGGCTTTTGAAGTTTGGGCAAAAACTTCTGGCAGTGTTGTGTTTATTTTATTTTTTTACTGCTGGAAAAAGTTGGCTGTTATTATTGCTTTATTTAATTTCAAATGGTTCTAAAGCAGAGAGAAGAGAAACATTTTTCATTCAAAGCACTGAAAGCAGTGATTTATGTTTTCTTTTTCAGGTTTGAAAATGCCATATCCAATACCCTGTACCATAAAATTTTATTTTATTTAATGACATTTATGTCAAAGATACAGGAGAGTGATAATACACACATAGCAGCCAATACAATCTGTTGTTCAATATCTGACTGCTTGTATTGCTTCATGACTGATTTGCCTTGTTGTGTGCAGTAGAATTTTGATGCATCGCAATGCATCGTAGAATCGAATTGAATCGAATCGTTACCTGGTGAATCGTAATCGAATCGAATTGTGAGGGCAGTGCCAATGCACACCCCTACAAATTATTATTATTAAATTATTATTAAAGACCAAAAGCAGTTTTGAGTAACAGCAGGCTATTAATTCTCATCGCCCCAACCACCCAAAAAGATTTGCTTAGAGCAGGGATGGGCAATTCTACTTCTCAAGGGCCACTGTCCTGCAGAGTTTAGCTCCAACCCTGATAAAACTCACCAGCCTGTAGCCTTCTAGTAATCCTGAAGACATTGATTAGCTGATTCAGGTGTGTTTGATTAGGATTGGAGCTAAACTCTGCAGGACAGTGGCCCTCGAGGACCGGAATTGCCCACCCATGGCCTCCATGGTTGTGACAGAAAAAAGTTTTGGGACGTCCTCCATGTCCAGGACTGGAAGAGCTGGCGGCTCTGGGATGGACTCCATTGCTGTTTGACATCGAAATTTGGGACCACCGGATTTGGAACCACCAGACTTGAGACCACTAGAGTTGGGTCCCTCAGGACCACCGGACTTGAAACAGGAGTTGGGTCCTCCAGAGCAGGGGACCTCAAAGACAATCTCAACACAAACGGATTAAGTAAACTTCAATTTGACTTATTTTTAAGTGAATTGAACACAATCAAATTAAGTTAGGACAAAATGTATAGCAATTGTGTTGCTTTAGCTCATTTTAACTAAGCAATTTGAACAAGCAGTAAAAATCTTTTAGTTTTTTTCCAGTGTATTCACATCTATGTGTCTCATCAATTTATTCCTTTCAGGAATAAGCACACACTTAAGGAAATGTCTAAAATGTGGAATCGAGTACCGTTACCTAGACTGGGAACATGGAATCCACAACTTTAACAATCATATTCTCATGGGTTTCCACTTGTGTTTGTATTGAAGGGCATCACTGCCTGTACATTTTAAATGTGCCTTTATTCCTAAAAATTTAGGCTCTCTTTCTCTCTTTGTATATATTTATTCCTTCCCACAGTCCTAAGTACTGCTTATTGTTACTAAGTAACAATGCCTGCCACAAAGTATAACACTTTTATATTTGTCTGTAGACTCATAATGTAGCAGGCAGAGTTTTCTGCACCTGGTTTAAAGCTTCCTTCACATAATCATCTGTTTCATGGTTACCTACATTTTGAAGCATTAGTGCAACATGACAATAAATATTCATGCATCAATTGTGGCTCTCATCCTCCTGTGGTTATTATGGATCTTCATAAAAAGGGAGTTTTCAGTATACCAGGTATGACAACATACACATTAAAGCTATTCTGACAATGTTTGTTTTAGGCTTTGCTTGTATTGTGAGGAACAAAGAATGTTGGTTTCCTTTTGCAGTGAGTGAGGTACCTGATCCAACCGAGTATATACTGGGGAAGTTAATGTGAAAGACTTCTGGGAGTCTCTGTCCTTGAATATTATTTCCCTTGGGTTTGTGAAGGGTATACATTGATTTCCTTTGTCTCTGAAGTAAATTGTACCTGCCTCTATTGAATGATTGATTAGCAAACTAAAACAACATATATTTAAATGTTTTCTCATGTAGATGGAGAGGAGAATCCATTTGTTGTCAAGCCGACCTTTGGTTTTTGGGCACCATGGATTTGTTACATGTATGCCCTGTCTTGTGTGTTTTGATTAAGATTCACTGGCAGCTACATGGAAGAGCTGAGAAATGTTTTTGAGGTGGACCTAATAGACTTTTTTGGAGAGGTCTCTCCAGTGCCCCCTGTCTCTCCAGCGCCCCCTGTATCTCCAGAGTCTCAAGAATTCCCGCCCAGCCTCCCTCTCCCACCTCTTCTGATGGTCCATTCCTCAGTGCTCCCTTCACTGCTGTCCTTCCGCCCCTCTGCTTCGCCCACACGCTGGGTGGACACGGCGAGTGTCTTCAGGCCACCAGCTCTGTCCCACACTGAGGTTACTCTGTCTCCTCCTCCAGCCTCTGTGCCCCCTGCTCCGCCTCGGCCCGTCGACTCTTCGCCGCCCCTTTGGCTCCTCCCTCCCTCGGCTCCACCGGAAACCAGCGGTCATACGGCTTCTCCGGGCTCCCTCGTCTCTCCGGCTCCGCCTTGGTCAGTTCGTCGACCTGCCTTCTCCTGCGGCTTCGTCTGGCTCCGCCTTCCCTTCAGCTCTGCCTTTGTCCTCGGTCCCTCTGGTTCCCTGGTTCCACCTTGTGTGCTCGTCGCTGTAGTGCCACTTCAGTCTCCTGGACCATCAGCTTTGCGGGGGCTCATCGGCTCGTCGGCTCAATTTCTGGCTCCTTCTCCGTTGGTCGTCCCCAGGGTGTCGTCTACCTCCCAGTCGACTCCTCCATGGCTCCTCCCACCATCGACTCCGCCCTGGGGCCTCGTCCTGGCTGGTTTCTGCCACACCACCTGGATTCTCCTGCTCCTGGCTCCCCACTGGCTTCTCCCTCCTTCCACGCCCCCATGGACTTGTTCGTTCTTTTGGACTGTTTTCCGTTCCTTTGGACTCTGTTTTGCCTGTTTTTTTCCACACCCTTCTCCAAAGCTCCCTCCCTCCTCAGTTGTTCCTGTTTACGGCGGGAGGACGTATATGTTACATGTAGCCTATGCCCTGTCTTGTGTGTTTTGATTAAGATTCTGTTTCTCTGTTTCTCCCCAGTTTGGTTAATTAGTCATGTCTGTCACCTGTGCCTTGCACCACCCGCGCCTCGTTATCCTCATTTGCTCTGTGTATGTAAACCCTCAGTTTGCCCTCAGTGTTTGTCGGTTCTCGTTTCATGTTGGACGTGTTATGTGTGTTATCCTGAGTTTTATATTAAAGTGCCCATTTCCTGTTATCCTTCGTCTCCGTGAGCTCATTGCCTGCCTGACTGCATGCCTGTTTGTAACAGGATTGGACCAAAAACTCGAAAATCTGATGTGGTTTGAAACACAGAGTGGGAAAAAGTACACCGCCCAGCAAAAACAAAAGAGCAGGCAGAGCTAGACATCACTGAAGACAGACTTATCGAGGAAGTCATGAAAATGAAGGTCAGGATTATTTGTAATATTTGTTGTCTGTGTGAATATGTATCATAGTTTAACTTTTTTGAAATTTGTTTCAACTTTACAGGTTGATGATGTCAAGAAACTGTGGTTTCTTGGAAACTCATCCCTCTAGTTCAAAAACAGACCTTATCCTCAGGCTTCATATTGAAATTAGGAGTAGGAGTACCTATGATAAGATTTTTGAGAAAATCTGGGGTGCATCAGGTAAGGAACCATACTCTGGTTATGGTTATCATTTTTATTATTGATGGTTTTAGGAGGCTAGTCTGCAGTTATGTGCCCATATGGAGTTGTATACAGCCTGAAATTCAACATGAGAGCGGAAAGTCCAAGAGACTATGTTGATATTTTACTGTCCTGGCAACATTTACCAGATGTTACCATTTATGATTTTGCCTGAGGTCTGGCAACACATGGGAATCTGGGAATTGGTCTTGCCATTTGCTCCACATAAGGGAAGACTACTTAGCCCTACAGAAGAAAACATTTCCTTAGCCAAAGAGGGCAAGGTCAAGGTTAATCTTCCCTGGTTAACAGAGCCGCGAAATCCCCCCCGATATCAATGGGCATGTACTTTTTTGTCCCTTTAAAGATTTATGATAGTTTGTGTGTAGATAATTTATTCTTTAAAGGTGGACATTTGCAACAAACATGTCATTTTACTTCCATCTTGGAAACCAGGCCATTTTACTTGGGAACAATGCCATTGGATGATTACTGTAAGTTAATTAAGCTATTAAGCTATTTTTATGTGAACAAAAGTTTTTTTTAATTATTATTATTTTTTCAATCCATTTAAAGTTGTCTTATTGAAAAGTTTGTTGCACAATAATAGGTAAAAGTGTTTTTGGATATTTTTCATGAGATTATGAAGCCAAAGCAAAGATAACTGTTCTTTCTTGACTCTCTCTGTGGTTCTGGTTTAAGTGATGCCAGATACATTCAATTATACAGGTCCTTCAAATGTTCCCAACAGCAGTGTGGTAGTTCTGTTTGAAACCATACTGCTTGTTTGTTTTTGTTCCACTTATAACTTAAAGGGTTAGTTCACCCAAAAATGAAAATTATGTCATTAATTACTTACCCTGTAAGACCTCCGTTCATCTTCGGAACACAAATGAAGATATTTTAGTTGAAATCTGATTGGCACAATGCACTTTACACTCTCAAGACCCATAAAAGACGTCGTTACAAAGTCCATCTCACTACAGTGGTTCTACAATAACTTTATGAAGCGACGAGAAGTTTTTGTGCGCAAAAAAACCTAAATAACGACTTAAATACTGATGACCGATTCAAAACACAGCATCATGAAGCATCGAAGCGTTATGAATCAGCGAGTCAATTCATGATTCGGATCGCGTGTGAAACCGCCAAACTGCTGAAATCACGCGACTTTGGCGATCCAAACCGCTGAATCGACTTACTGATTCACTGACTCACTGATTCAACATGTAATCTACATCTTTAGTGAAAAATCTATTCCCTTAACTGATTATCTATTATAAATTCTACAACTAGTCAAAATTTACCACAATAAATACAATAGAATGTGACAAACTCTAGTAAATGTGGTCATCGGGAGTTTAAAAAGCTTGCAGGATGATGCTTCCACCCTTTTCATCAGTCATTTTAGTGGCTGTTTTAGCTCATGTTCGACTTTCTCAGTAGTCTTTTACTACATTCTCAATAGAATTCAAATGGGACGCACATTTTATCATCAGCATCGCATAGGAATGGCTCGTGCAAATATTTGTTTACCGACGCATCCGCACGAGCAGCAAAAATTACATAATCGCGGAGTGGGCGGTCATGCGCTTTGAGAGCGCGAGACCCCATTTCGCTTGGCTCAGCGGACACTAACGCTGTGGAGCCAGGCGAAAGTATAAACAAGGCTTAACACTTTTGGAGCTGGATGGTGAATGCACCTACAGTGATTTGCGCGCCACTTAATTAAACATTTGGGCGTCCGTTATAAAGGCGAGAAGTAGCGGTAGGCAAGAAAAGATGCAGGTACGCTTAAGAATAAAATGTAGAGGTGCCGGTACTGCGTACCGGTGAGTACCACCCCACTTCAAGCACTGGTTGTTGCAAAATTCCTAATCTAGCCAGGTAGCCACACACACTGCCTTGAAAAGCACTGGTATTTCCTTAAAGGGCACCTATTATGCCCTTTTTTACGATGTAATATAAGTCTCAGGTGTCCCCAGAGTGTTTCTGACACCAAAATTCCTAATAGATCCTTTAATATAACATTTTGAAAATGCCAATTTGTGGGTTTGAGAAAAATGTGCTGTTTTCTGTGTGTCTCCTTTAAATGCAAATGAGCTGCTGCTCCTCTTTCCAGAGGGCAGAGCCTTCACAGTGAACACTTGAATGAAAACTGAAACATGATATATCTGTTTGTTTTGATGATCATCTCTATCGCAGACATGCTCATGTGACATTGCAGTTCTTCATCATCATGAAATATTATCATCTGCATGCGTTTTAAAGCCTTATCACTCTAAACCTGAGCGCACACACCCGACGCATGTGCACAGAGAGCTGGATGTCTAGCTCTGGACTAGCTCTCTTTCATGTGTTATTGCGATTAAACTGTGAAATGCACACAAGGTTATGTCAGAAACACACAAAGTTCACATGAACACAGTTGGTTATGTCTGTGCACTTAGGCAACAAGTACAGAAATCCTGTGGGTACAGGTGCTGGTCATATAATTAGAATATCATCAAAAAGTTGATTTATTTCACTAATTCCATTCAAAAAGTGAAACTTGTATATTATATTCATTCATTACACACAGACTGATATATTTCAAATGTTTATTTCTTTTAATTTTGATGATTATAACTGACAACTAAGGAAAATCCCAAATTCAGTATCTCAGAAAATTAGAATATTACTTAAGACTAGGGGTGTAACGATTCGTTTTAACAACGATTCGATTCGTATCACGATTTGAGGTTGTCGATACGATTCAAGGACGATTTTGGTTCATTTAGAACGATACGATCCGAAACGATTCAGTGACCTGAAATCGATTCAGTAACTTTTTAGCCAAAAATTGTGTGACTGAAATAAATATCTGGATACTGGTCAGTGCAGGTGAAATTTCCAAGATTCCTGTTGTTTCTTGTAAGGGAATCAGGTATCAATTAATTATGGATATAAACAAACAAGTAAACAACAATTAATGGCAAATGCATTCAAATTTTATTTGAATAAAGTGCAACAGTTTAGGTTGAATTAACAGGAAGTTAACCTTTTCTGCTCTCATTTTCAATATTCAATACATTTTCAATAAAAGCACAGTAAGTGCAACCAACATTTCAACAGTAGGTTAACCTGCTACTTCTGCTTTTGTTATCCAACATAATAATATTACAATATTAATATCAAAAATAAAGTGCAACTAACTTCTCTTCAGGTTTAATTAATAGTAGGTGTACCTGTTACTTTTGCTGTTGTTTTTCAACATTAAAATAATACAAATACAATATTAATATCAAAAATAAAGTGCAACCAACATTTCTTCAGTTTGAATAAACTGGCTGAACCTGCTACTACTCTCAGTTTAATAAACAAACAATATTTAACAAAAGATAAAATGTAACCAACTACTCTTCAATGACTCTACATATTTCTTTTTCAAAAATATCAACATGATCTGACCGCAGAACACTTCTCTGTGCGTTCACTATGTCGCCAGCAGTACTAAAAACTCGCTCTGCTGGCACACTGGTCCCAGGAATGCACAGGTAACATTTAGCAAGGGTTGAAAGTACAGGTAACACGTTACTAACTTAGCTCTTTCTCCTGGTGACTTGATAATTTCTCGCTGGTTGGCTTCTCCTCTGCCATCCGCCATGCTGTTTTGTTTTCTTAGCGCTGCTGCTGGTGCGTGCGTTGCGATGATGTCACAGATAGGCAGACTGAATCGAGTAACGTTTAACGCCTTTATCATTAAAAGTGCTAAGAAAAAACATCCATTTAAAGTCTGACGTGCTTAAATCCAATGCGTTATTTCCTATGATCGATACAATCGATTGATTACCTTTTAAAACGATGTTAGATCGATATATGTCGTCCGGAAGGCCAACTTGCCGAGCACAGATCGATGTAGTTAGATCGTAGGAAAATAAATCGATACATCGATGTAGTAGATGAATCGTTACACCCCTACATCTTCCTCTTCACAATCTTCCAGCAAACTCGCCTGACCTTAACCCCATAGAAAATCTATGGGGTTAAGGTCAGGCGAGTTTGCTGGCCAATTAAGAACAGGGATACCATGGTCCATAAACCAGGTACTGGTTGCTTTGGCACTGTGTGCAGGTGCCAAGTCCTGTTGGGAAATTAAATCTGCATCTCCATAAAGTTGGTCAGCAGCAGGAAGCATGAAGTTCTCTAAAACTTCCTGGTATACGGCTGCGTTGACTTTGGACCTCAGAAAACACAGTGGACCAACACCAGCAGATGACATGGCCCCCCAAACCATCACTGACTGTGGAAACTTTATACTGGAACTCAAGCAACACCTCTCCTCTCTTTCTCCAGACTCTGGGACCCTGATTTCTAAATGAAATGCAAAATTTACTTTCATCAGAGAACATAACTTTGGACCACTCAGCAGCAGTCCAGTCCTTTTTGTCTTTAGCCCAGGCGAGACGCTTCTGACGCTGTCTGTTGTTCAAGAGTGGCTTGACACAAGGAATGCGACAGCTGAAACCCATGTCTTGCATACGTCTGTGAGTAGTGGTTCTTGAAGCACTGACTCCAGCTGCAGTCCACTCTTTGTGAATCTCCCCCACATTTTTGAATGGGTTTTGTTTCACAATCCTCTCCAGGGTGCGGTTATTCCTATTGCTTGTACACTTTTTCTACCACATCTTTTCCTTCCCTTCGCCTCTCTATTAATGTGCTTAGACACAGAGCTCTGTGAACAGCCAGCCTCTTTTGCAATGACCTTTTGTGTCTTGCCCTCCTTGTGCAAGGTGTCAATGGTCGTCTTTTGGACAACTGTCAAGTCAGCAGTCTTCCCCATGATTGTGTAGCCTGCAGAACTAGACTGAGAGACCATTTAAAGGCCTTTGCAGGTGTTTTGAGTTAATTAGCTGATTAGAGTGTGGCACCAGGTGTCTTCAATATTGAAATTTTAACAATATTCTAATTTTCTGATACTGAATTTGGGATTTTCCGTAGTTGTCAGTTATAATCAATAAAATTAAAAGAAATAAACATTTGAAATATATCAGTCTGTGTTTAATGAATGAATATAATATACAAGTTTCACTTTTTTAATGGAATTTATGAAATCAATCAACTTTTTGATGATATTCTAATTATATGACCATCACCTGTATTAGATCTGTGTAACGTAACTAAAGTGAAAGCAGTGTAATATACCAAGTACCTACTGCTATATCTGCTGTTAATATGAATCAAACAACCGAAGAAATCAGAAAATCACTCATTGCTCTTGACTGAATGAACTTTAGTAGCTTTATTAAGAACACATTTCTTTCTCGATTGCTGCTGTTGAATGCTCTGGCGAGGAGATAAACATGGCGGACTGTGTACAGCTCTCTGAGGGCGGGGTCTGTGTCCATCAACACTCGTGGGCGGGGCCTGTGAAATGTGACGTCACTTTACCAGGATTCTGCAAATGGCTTGTTCTGAGACACTGCTTATGATTTATGGGGATACTTAAAAAAAAGGAGTGGGTGGATTTTTACCATTATTGGGTGGTTGTGTACACACACTGCCAACACACATTTATGTTCAAACACCATGTAAAAGTGAATTTTGAATAATAGGTGCCCTTTAAAGAACAATATTTTTGGCAAGATTTTGAAATGTTGTTGTATTCTTTGGTGAATAAGGTTTTTAAAAAATATTTAAAATTGGTCCATTAATTAGATTTTATTTTGTATTTAATTTTTTTTTACTGTAATTTGTGATCAATGTAATGCATCCTTACATTCAAGTAATTTTGATATTGTACTGGTTCTATTGCTTACTTTATTTTTTTTATTTTTTTTGCATGACAATCAAATTGTGGAAGACATGGGAGAAAGAGAAAATGAGCTGTTGTGGCTGGTATTGTCAGCTTTTTTTATATTTTGCTGATATGTTTTTGTCAAATTAAAAATTAATGGATAATTTTATCACTTATTATTATTTTTTATTCTAATCCACTTTCAGAAGAAGAAGAAGAATTCTCTGCACTCCCTGAAACCTATGAGAAGAAAAAAATAGAAATTGTATATGAAAGTAAGAACTTTGATATGAAACAAAATACATATATTATACTGGGTTTCAAATTATGTAACTATAATATTGGTCAGCTAATTTTAATTAGCAGACCAAACCCCTGTTGTGCCCTCTGTTTTTAGCCAGCTATCCATAATCAATTTGAATGATGATTTAAAATGTGTATCATAGAACAATTTGAATATACTTATATTTTTCTTTAAGGGTGAGCTGTTAAAAGATGATGACCCTCCATCATGCTTCATCTTCAAGGTAGTTGAATAATGTTATATGTGCTTTTTAACTTTTTTTTAACGGCTTGTGCTAACTGTTGCTATCTTTTCAGTTATCAGGAGCAATGCTGAAGAACATACTTTTTGAAGTTGTTCTTGAAGAAAGAGATGCAGCCTACATGCCCCTGTCATTGGCTTGCTCAAGGTTCAGGGACATAGTTGGGGATGACAATTTCAAGAATCAGGCACACTTCTTATGGCTAAAAAGTAAATATTGACATTAATAAATAAAACGCATAACAAGAACATCATTGATAATGTTAAATGTTATGTTAATTTTTTTTTTCACCTCAGGTGTTGCATGTTGGAAAAATAAGTCGTCTCACTACAAACAGCTCTTCTGGAGGATGTACTCAATCTCCACTTGTTTGGAGTGTGGGTTTGAGTATAAATTCTGCACACCTACATTTTGTGTAAATTGGTGATGAATAAACTAGTTGTTAGTCTAGTTGTGGCATTTAAAAGGAAAACTAAAAATAGTAATAAAGTCTAATCTATATGTCATCCCTTGGAGTTTAAAAGTTCTGGAGTCTGGACACCATTCACTTGCATGGCATGGAACGAATAATTAATCGCGATTAATTACAGAAAACAATGCGATTAATTACTTTTTTTTTTTTTACTGATTCCCAGCACTAACATAAAGATAAAAATGCCTACATGTCATATTGGATAGTCATTGCATGTATCAAAATTACCTATTTGCAGTAATGACATTATTTGACCAATATAATATAATTATTTGACTAATCGGGGGAATACACACATGGATTTAAACTCACACGTCAGTTTGAAGGTGTCTATATTTTGCCAGGTGTCTTTATTTTATAAATAGTGAATCCGCCATGGTGCAAGCACACCTGGCTTTTAAAGGGAATGAGAGATGACACTCTGATTGGTTTATTGCACATTACGCCCAAAACACACCCATGACTCATAGACTCAGAGACTAGGTAGGCATACAACCCTTTTGGACCATGTCACATACCACAATGGTATGCATTTAAGCACATGCATATTTTCTCTCCTTTTCTGAAAACAGAAGACTATACTGAAAATGCCTTACTATTATTTATTAAGCAGCCTACACATTTAAAATGTATTTTCATATTATATTATATTATATTATATTATATTATATTATATTATATTAATTATATTATTATATTATATTATATTATATTATATTATATTATATTATATTATATTATATTATATTATATTATATAATATAATATAATATAATATAATATAATATTATATTATATTATATGTACATTACATGTTAAATTATGTCTCTACTGTTAAAAATGTTTCCTACAGTAAAATACTGTTATTTCAATAAACAGTTTAATCCTGTAAATTTACAGTCTTTGTTCCATAAATTAATTACTTGCGGTAAATTTACAGCATTTATGTGTAAACCCATTTGTTCCTGGAAAAAACAGTCTTGGACTGTAAAAAGTATCACGTGGGGGCGGGGCATCTTCAACGCGGTTTACTTTCGAACAGAAAGCAGTCAAAGAACAGCAACACTCCTCTAGGCTGTTTTAAAGAAGGACACTGTTCAAGGTAAGTTTATTTATTTGCTGTTATTCTATTATGTTGCTCCCAACCTGTAAATCGCCTTTTTCACGAGGTATTTTTGACTGTGCTAAGTTACTAAGCGCGAATCACGTTTTGCAGACGAGCTCTCAACGGCATGAGGCCTTTCGCCTGCTAATGAATGTTCTCTGAGCTCCGATTATTACTGCGAATTCTTTGCTTGGTTGAGGTTAAGTTACCATTTAGAAATTAGTTTGACTTTCTTTTTCACTAGAACGCTGCAAGATTTTTAGAAGGATATCTGCTGTTTTACAGATTCATACGATGCAAGTGAACTGGTGCCATATTATGTTAAGGATGCGAGTAACGTTAATCTGACACAGCGCCACAAATTATGTGTGTTTTGATTGAACAGGACAGGTAATAATTACATATTAGTAATGGATTTGTTTCTTACCAACACGTATCATTTTACCTTATAAAACATGAACTGATGGACAGGAATAGTGTGGATTACTGTAAAGCTGCCTACTATGCTGTTTGGATTGTCAAAAGAATGGGACCCGTTCACTTCAATTGCATGCATAGAGCTCTAATGTCCTTAAAAAAATGTATTTGTGTTCTGATAAAAAAAAATTCATAGACATCTTGGATGGCCTTAGAGTGAGTAAATAATAAGAACAATTTTGTGTTAACTGTTATTTTAAGTGTTGTGTATAATTTGAAAAAAAATAATTTCAGGGAGGGCAGAGAACTGTACTGAACGGTGGATGATTACCCAGAGGGTCGTGTTGTTTGTGAGGGCATACAACCACGATTTCTGACTGCAATTGCAACAATGTTTGGTTGCAATGTTCTATGTCTTAAATCTTCAGTATCCAGAGGAGGCATGTGGCACATTGGAATTCATTCAAAGGTATTTTATGACCTTTTATAGTACCCTTTAAATTGGTTAATTATTTTCTTTTATTGCTCCCTAATTTAGCAAATGTATATTTAATCCAATATTTAAATTGATAAAAGGTAGATTTTGTAAGTTTTCTCTTTTAAAGTGTGTGTGTGTGTGTGTGTGTGTGTGTGTGTGTGTGTGTGTGTGTGTGTGTGTGTGTGTGTGTGTGTGTTTTATTACCCTTAGACGATTAGTTGGGATAAACCTTGAAAGAGGTTCTAAGACCTGCAGAGGCAAGGTGGTTTCAAAGAAGACTGGAAAACTTGTCACTGTCAATCCCAAAGTTGCTTCTTTCCTAAAGAACCTCATCGATTTCGAATGGAATTTCGTCTAGGTAACTAAACTTAAATGCCCACTGACACTCACATTTCTGCAGCTTCCTAAAAGAATCAACACCGCTTAAAGGATTAGTTCATCCCAAAATGTCCTGATTATTTACTCACCCCAATGCCATTCAAGATGTTCATGTCTTTCTTTCTTCAGTGGAAAATGAATTAAAGCTGTAGTCTACGATGTTGAAAATCAGTCGAGAAAGCCTGAATTTTTAAGAAACTCATCCCGCCCCTCCACACGCACACCCCTCCCCTCTGTGCGTCACTCCAACAACAACGTCACTCAGTCAAGCAGGAGTAAACATCGGAACAGAGATGTACCATGTGCTTAGTCGCTTCAATCTAATGACCGCGCTAATGACACATCATATGTAAAGTTGACTTTCGACACTTGAACTTAGTTGCTTCATCAACAATTCAATGTCACCATTGTCGTAACAAAATAGCTCAGAGCCACACGTTTGAGTTCACGCCCACGCAAGATTAGCAACACATGCAATGTTCTATCGGCTCGAACAGAAAACCGCTAACGTTAGGACTATTGAAACAGTCAAGCACTTCAAGAAATATAATTACTTTGACCCGTGATAGGCGATGCTAAACGGCTAACATTCCAATGCCGACCGGCAGCATGATCATGTTGTCAGACTGATAAAAAGCTATTTATGTAATACACCACACCATAAAAGTATAAATAAATGCATACCTGCTCAACAAAAAGTCAGCGTCGGTTTTAAGTCCAAGGTTTCTCTGAAGCTTCCTCCAACGGGCAACGGTGGACCCTATATTGATTCGGCTTTGAGTCCGGCGTTCTTCACTTTTTTTTTTAAATCTCTGCTCTTTCCTCAATTGACTTTCTCTTTCTTCCAACCTTGACTGTTGGGGCGAGCAGGGGCCGCTTTCTGATGTCTGTTTGTTGGTTTTTCTCCATTGATGAGTTGACGCTGCCTACTTGCCAGCAAAATTTCATGTCGCAGGAGGGGGCGGGGTGGGGTGCGGTCGGGGGGAAACGCGAGTGGAGCAGGGATTGGATGAGAGCAGTTAACCAACGGACAGCTTACATTGGTCAATTTCTCTGCGGGTGTACACCCAATAGAGTGAATGGATTTTTTTCATTCTTTTTTCTCTTCATATTGTTAGGATTGTACTGTAGAACCATAACCAGCATCTAAACGAGGTTATTAATAATGAACAATCTTTGAAATCGTAGACCATAGCTTTAAGTTTTTTGAGGAAAATATTTCAGACACACAATGGACTTCAATGACAACCAGAATGTTGAAGGCCAAATCAATGCAGTTTCAAAGGGCTTTAAAGTGCTTCAAATGGCTCTCCTCGATCCCAGCTGAGGAATAGGGTCTTATCTAGTCTTTAAACAATAAACTTTAAACAATAAACTGACACAAAGACATAAATATGTCATTCAACATATAATAAAATGTAAACGATCCTCCTTCTCCATGCTGGTAAACAATGGGGTGGCAATTACTTTTGACCTTTCCAACGTGATGACGTAATGCCTGGCGCGTTGCAGACCAGCACAAGACGAATAATCGTGGTTAAAAAGTATATGCATTTTTATTTTTCTTAGAAAATGACTGATCGATTCGCTAGATAAGACCCTATTCCTCAGCTGGGATTGAGCAGAGCCCTTTGAAACTGCATTGATTTGGCCTTCAACATTCTGGTTGCCAATGAAAGTCCAATGTGTGGAGAAAAATCCTGAAATGTTTCCCTCAAAAAACGTAATTTCTTTTCCACTGAAGAAAGAAAGACATGAACGTCTTGGATGGCATTGGGGTGAGTAAATTATAAGGACATTTTCATTTTGGGGGGAACTAATCCTTTAACTGCATTCATATGTAGTGTGTAAGAAAGTATCTGAACCCTTTGGAATTGGATGATTTTCTGCATTAATTGGTCATAATATTTCATGTGATCTTCATCAGTCACAGACAAAACAAAGTGTTTAAGCTAGCTACACAAACAATTAAATCTTTCATGACTTTACTCAACACATCCCATTAGCCACTCTCAGGGCTGTGTAATACAAATTTAAATTTGGTAAGTGACTACCTTGTTGTTATCTCTATGAACCACAAATGTTGTTTTTGTTTTGTGATGGTTGTTCATGAGTCCCTTGTTTGATCTGAGCAGTTAAACTGCTCAATGTTCTTCAGATCAAATCTACCATGTCCTGCAGAGTCTTTGGTTTTCCAGCATATTCTGCACAATTGAACCCTTTACAATAGTGACTGCGTGATTTAAAGACCCATCTTTTCACAGTGAGAACTACTGATGGACTCAACTATTACAAAGGGTGCCAGGGGGAGGCTTTTATTCTGAAGAACAGTGGATAGTTTAACTGCTCAGAACAAACAAGGGAATCATGAACAACTATTACAAAAACAAAAAAACATTTGTGGGTTATTAAGTAACAACAAGAAGTTCACTTGTGAATGTTTAATGGGATGTGTTTAGTAAAGACATGAAAGATTTTAATCTTTTTCGTGTTGTTAGCTTAAAGGGCTAGTTCACCCAAAATATTATTTCATCATTACCTACCCTCGTGTGATCCCTGATATATATAGCTTTTTTCTTCGGAAAAACTAGATTTTTAGGAAACAAATCCATCTCTGAGTCCATATAATATCATTGATTGGCTGTCGCATGTCTGACACTTTAAAAAAAAACAGCGATCGTGATGGTAATTCATATGACTCCAGTGGATAAATCAATGCCTTTTGAAGCCAAATGATAGGTCTGTGCAATAAAATAAAGAAAAACTAAAAATTCTACATTAACTATAACTCATTGCTTCCAGTCTACTGTCATATGAGCACTTACGAGAGGGACGTTGTTACGTGATGTAAGTGCAATGTGAAAGCTTGTTCGAGAAGTAACACAGAAGCAAAGATGACCGACACTTCGCATGAGCTTCACAACTCACTTATGTCACGTCTTATGACCGTAGATTGGAAGTAATGATTTATAGTTCATTTAGTATTTACGTTTTTTTTTTTTTCTCACACAAAAATAAAGTGAGTTAAAAATATTAATATTTTTATTACACACATCTATCGTTTGGCTACAGAAGACATTGATTCATCCACTGGGGTCTTGTGAATTAATGTCAAGATCGTTGTGTTGTTGTTTTTTAAGTGTCAAAAGAATGGCAGCCAATCAATACCATTGTATGGGCTCAAAGATTGTGTATAATAGCATGAGGGTGAGTAAATGAGAACTATCCCTCTAAGGACATTGTGTTTGTCTATACTTGTGACTGGTGAAAATCAGATGACATTTTATGACCAATTAATGCAGAAAACCAACCAATTCCAAAAGGTTGAGGGTTCACAGCTTTTTTCCCACTGTACTCTCAAATGTACTTATTCTGCTTTAAACAGTTTGCACATATAACTTAACAGATCTCTAGACATATACACACTTATAATATACATACTTACACACACACTCAATCACTTAAATACTCCTTTCCGGCTAACTGGAAAACGCACAATCACTTTCTTTTACACACAGCTAAACTTTCTGGTCTTTTCTTGACCCCATAATCTTTCTGTTAAGATTATGTTTTTGATGTTTTTCCTCTATGCTGTAACAAACATACACCCTCATTTGCTCTTTAAGATTAGTTTAGTACATTAACATGATCATTTTATGTCTCTTTTATAAGTTTTCGCAGAGTAGTGATCACTAGTTTTTGCCATGTGCTTTATTGTACCTAAGATTACTAAGATTTTCTTGATTTTCTTTCCTCTCAGACCTGGATTTCCTCTCAGACCAGATGTGTCAAAAGCTGATGTGGGACGTGTTGGCTGTTTTTGCCTCTTCCTACGTTTTTTCACCCATTGGTTCCCTTGATTATGTCCTCTCAGATCCGGACTTCCTCTCCGGCCAGCTCTTTCAAAAGAAGGTTGGGATGTTATGACAGTTTTTTGCCTCTATCAAGGATTTTTGATCCATTGGTTCTCAATGGTTTCCTCTCAGACCCAGACTTCCTCTGTGGCCTGGTTGCTGATGGGACATTGTTGGCTGTTTTTAGTTTTTGTTTTTTGTCTCTTTGTAAGGTTTCTGTTTTTGCCCACTGGTTCCTCTAAAACAGTATTTAAGGAAAGAAAGTCAGAGAAAATGCATTTTAAAATGCAATGAATATATTGTTAAACCCTGTTTTAAATAAATGGCAAACAATGTACACCATAATCTATTTCTTTATTTTTTCCATTGAGGAAAAAGTCTGTTTGGAATGTCTGTATACATTATGGTACATATAGGGATGCTAATATATATCAGACAATAGAGTAAATAGAAAACAGTATTTATATAAACTTTTTTATACTGTAGAATTATAGCTGGAACCATTGCTTCCAGTAGTTTGTGAAATTACAGAACAGCCATAAAAATTAAAAACTGTAGAATTACGGTAAATGGCTGGAACCACAGCTGCCAGTACTTTACTGTGAAATGACAGCATTATTGAAACCGTAAAATTGCGGTAAAGGGCTGGAACCACAGCAGCCAGTACTTTACTGTGAAATTTACTATTTACTTTATAATGTAAAATGCAAGTGGACCACTGTAATATAGCATTACAGTACAATACTACAGAACAGTGAACATTGACTGATTACATACCTGTTCTGTCTACAAACGTTTTGTAGGATTGAGGACACGGTTGCATATGGCTGCACCTTTCGTCCTGCCTCGGCCATAAGGTCATGATTGAGAACTTAGTCCACAATAGTGGCCCTTATTCCATCAGAAACTGTCTACAATATTGGCCTCCTCTTTCCACTGTTTTGCTTCCACCACGCATCTTTACTCCTCTTCTTCTGTTGACCCTGTTTGTTTGCCTGTTGTTCTTGTATTGTCAGAATTGGTAGCACTGTGTTGTTCTCTTGTCTATGTATGCTTGCCAAATGAAGTAAACATACCTTGCCAAACCGCTGATCTCTTTAGACAACTGGTTGATCATTGATTGATGTAGCCCTTTACATTCCCCTTCCTTAGTGAAATTCAAAATTCTCCTCCACAATTCATCAATTCAGGACACATTTACAAAATGTACAGAAAATATACTTGTCACATTATGACAACTAGACTAACCATTCTGCATTTAATGACTTATGCAAGGAACTAAGGTAACACTTTATAATAACTGCACATTATTGAGCATTAGTTAAGCATCAGTAAATAGTTAAGTCATCATTTATAAAGCATTAATAGACATTAATAAGCAGTTTATAAATACAGCTATAAATGCTTTATTCCTGATTTATAAGCTTATCTTTAATGTGTTTAATAACTGAATGTTCATACTTTATTAATGATCTATTTATCATTTCTAAATTAACTATTACATTATTTACAAATCAGTTATTTAGGAGTTGTCAGTGGTTCATAAGATCCTTTAGAAAGTGTAAGTAAAGGATTAATAAACTATTTAAATGTACATTTATTCATCTTATTATTTAGACATATAGTAATAGTTACTCTACTTAAACATATGGAATATGTGATTTGCTTACCTGCACATCTATTAACCAATATCAGAGAACCATGAACATGCAAATGTTTTGTTAAATTATTGAAATATCAAATTAAAATCTTAAAGGGCAGGCCTATTTTTTGTATTGTATATTGAGAATAACAAAAAGAGGGAGAGTTTTTCCTATAACACTCACCTGTTCTTCTGTCAAAAACTATTTTGTGCTTTTATTCAGTGAAATGCTTAATAGCACATTAAAACATAAAAGGCTCATCCTTTTTAGTAACAGTATTTTATTGGCAATGAATTTTAATCTAATGTTATAATGTAATGTTAATTGGGTTAATGATAACTTTCTGTTGAAAGGCTGTGAGGATTTGAAGATAGAATGTTGAACTATGATGTCATCAAAGTTTCTAGAATTCTTTTGAGCATTTGGAGATTTCACTAAAGCATCAGATTACTTTAATCAGTGTTTGATCAGTTTGAGTTGAAGTTAAATTTGAGCTAGAAAACATGGAGCACAAGTTCATTGCCACATCTTTTAATGTGTTTGACGAAGTTCGTTTAGAGGGCAAACACACAGACGTCATCATCATCGTCAATGGCAAAGAGTTTAAAGCTCACAAGATCATCCTTAGTGGCTGCAGCCCTTATTTTAGGTAAGGACATGCAGGAACATGCTTTGTCATTGTACAATGTCTAATTTAGAAGTGATATCTTTAGAAATTTATACCATTTGCTCCACAGGGCACTCTTCTCCACCCGATGGACCAACGTGGAGAAACATTCCTATGATATTCAAGGAATCTCCTCAGACACCATGTCTCTAATTATTCAATATGCATATGCAGGAGCTGTCCACATCTCTGAAGAGAACGTGTTGGAGCTCTTGGTGGCGGCTGATCAGTTTTTAGTGTCAGATCTCATAGATGCTTGCTGCAAGTTCCTGGAGGAAAACTTGTGCCTTCAGAACTGCATTGGCATCTGCATGTTCACAGAGCATTTTTACTCCTGCTCAAAGCTCCACCGCAAAGCAAAGCTTTACACTCTACAGCACTTTGAGGAGGTGCAGCAAGAGTCTGAGGAGTTCCTGGAACTCTCGCTGGAACGTCTAGGTGAGATGATCGGTCAGGATGAGCTGAATGTCAAAACGGAGGAGGTGGTTTTTGAGGCCATTCTCCGCTGGATTGATCACTCACCTGAAAACAGGAGAGAACACATCGCTGTGCTTCTGCCAAAGGTAAGACAGAGACAAATTCATCATGTTAACCATAGTTTTGCTTTATTGTTTATCAAACCAAGAAGTAACTCAATATAATGTTTTTTATAATGTGCCCATTTTTATTTATGCATAAAGTATTTCCCCATAGACAGAGATTGATAATAAAGGCCACATTTGGTTCTCTTCCCTCACTGTGCTTCAGGTTCGAATGGGGTTGATGTCACCAGAGTACTTCATGAGTAATGTTAGTAACAATGCACTGCTGTTGGAGAATGAGGCGTGTTCGTCCATTCTCACCAGTGCAATGAAGGCCATTGTTAACCTCCACAAGGAGGGATCCAGCGGTTCAGACCAACTGACACGCCCACGTCTGCCCTCTGAGATCCTATTGGCCATTGGAGGGTGGAGCATAGGCAATCCCTCCAATGCAATTGAGGCATATGATACAAGAGCAGACATTTGGGTTGATGTGACTCCAGAGGATGAGCGGCCCAGAGCCTACACTGGTACAGTGGTCCTCGATGGGTTTGTCTACTGTATCGGCGGCTTTGATGGCGAGAATTATTTCAGCAGTGTGAGGAAATTCGATCCCATCTCGCATACTTGGCACGAGGTGAGCATTGCTTATCAGTTTGCTTATCAGTTTACTCTTACTACTAACAAATATAGTGTCTTAGTCTCTTGGACTGTATATGGACCTACCTAGTCAGCTTTTCTGGGCATCATCTGCGCATTTGAGCATCAAAAATGTTGTTAGGATAGGTAGCTCACTGGTATTTGAAAAACAGCCATGATATTGCCCAAAAAATTACAGTGATGGTATCAAGTTATCAGATGGTAATACTATAGTACTTTTATATATACCATGGCACCACTTGGTTATAATATTTATATGTTATTTAAAGACACTGTAAGGTACTTCAAGGAATACTGCAGTATTTGGTAATGTCCACACTCTAAAAAAAAGGTTCTATATGGCACCAAAAATGGTTCTTGGCTCGTAATCATAGGGGAACCTTTTTAAGTGCTATATAGGACCAATTGGTGCTTCAGAGGTTCTTCACCGATTCTTTGACTAAGGTGCTATATAGCACCGCTAACTATGGTGCTATATAGCACCGCTACCATATACAGAACATGTTAAGATATGGAGCTATGTAGCACCAAAAGTGGTTCCTCTATGATTACGACAAATAACCATTTTTGGTGCCTTATAGAACCTTTTTTTTAGAGTGCAGTGGAGTATGGTAATAGCATGGTAACGTTACATGTAAAAAACAAAAAACAAAAAACAGTATTACAGTAATGCTGTTCATATAAGCAACTCTCTTTGTTTTGTGTTGTCTGTGCATTACACACTAGGTGGCTCCCATGTACGAACGGCGATGTTATGTTAGTGTCGCTGTTCTGGACGGACTCATTTATGCCATGGGTGGTTTTAATGGACACGTACGGCTAAGAACAACCGAACGCTACGATCCAAACACCAACCAGTGGACAATGTTGCCGCCCATGAACGAACGGAGGAGTGACGCCAGCGCCACCTCACTGCAGGGCAGGGTAAGAACATTCACCCAAGTCAAACACTTGCAAAAGTAATTTCATGGTTTAAGAGCATGTCGGACACAGGGGCAGATTTAGTGATTTGCATGATTTCCGACTCGGACACTATCAGTTTGTTAATTTTATTGTATTTGTGTGCATTTGGCAGGTTTATATCTGTGGTGGTTTTACTGGGATGGAGTGTCTCTTCACAGCTGAGAGCTTTAACCCAGAAACAAACCAGTGGACTCTCATCGCTCCCATGAGCAGCCGTCGCAGTGGTGTCGGAGTGATCACTTATGGGAATCTAGTTTATGCTGTGAGTATTATACACATGTACAGCGATATGACAATACAAAATAAGGTGTTTAAATGTGACATTATCAACTGTACAAAAATAGATAGGCCTACTCAGAAGTGCATGCATGAGTGCAAAACCTTGTGTGGTTGCTGAGCCATATATTAACAGATAAATGCACATTTATGTTTCAAGGTTGGTGGTTATGATGGTGCCAGTCGTTTGCAAAGTGCAGAAGCCTACAACCCTCTCACTGACAGCTGGTGTGATATCGAATCTATGATCAATCCACGCAGCAACTTCGGCATTGAGGTGAGATATTGACATCTAATGAGGATTCTGCTCAAACAACAGTTTTTAAAGACTCTCATTGGTCGCATGCTGAACATGTTTCATTAGTAACAGTTATTTGATTCTCCAAACTTCAGGTTATGGACGATCAGCTGTTTGTTGTTGGTGGATTTAATGAACTCGGCACCAGCTCTAATGTGGAGTATTACGACCAGAGGACGAATGAATGGTAACATTCACAAACAATACAGATCACTGATCATTTCACAGTGCATGATGTAATGTATACAATTTAATTGTGACCTAATTGTGCAAAAAAAAAAAAAAACTGAACAAATTGTAACACTTTAAAGTAAGGTCCCATCAGTTAACATTAGTTTATGCAATAACTAATATTAACTAATAATGACCAATACATTTGTTAGAGTATTTGTTCATCTTTGTTTGGTAATAAAAACACAACTTATGGAATGTAAAATCCTGATCCACATATTCATGTGGAAGGAAGTGTTTAAAGTCATCATGAAATGCCACGTGCAACCCATCTTTTGTCTTGTGAAGTATTTCTGAGTCGAACATGATGTTAAAGGAGAAAGAATGGATGGGACTTCATTGTATCTGTAGAACTGATTTGATGGTGAAAAGAGTCATTATGTGACTTTCTCTATATCTTTTTTCCGCACAGGGAAGAGGCATGTGACATGAGCATTTCCCGCAGTGCTGTGAGCTGCTGTGTAATATCCGGGTTACCTGATGTCTCACAGTATGTGGTCGATCGAGACTCTCTCCAGATATCAGAAGATGAGTCGGACAGTGACTGATCCACCTCCCCTTCCTGAAGAAACATCATAGCAGCAGTGACTTGCCACATGATATGATTAAATGCAGTTTTAAAAAACAGTGTTGGATTGTGCACTTAAAGTCGGCATGAAATGCAAGTTGCATTTGTCTTTTCTTCCCTATTGTGACATATATCCGAGGAAAAAGGATTCTTGTGCGGGGCTTGATTTTTCCCATTGGGAATTGACTGGATGGTTGTGGTTTGTTATTGGTGGATCTCATGTGTGAGTGACAGGTTGCCCCGCCCTCACACCAGTAAACACGTCATCAGTGAAGAGAAGAGATGTCACTGCAAGAGAGAGGGGAAGTTGTTTTGATTAAAGATTATGAGACACATGAATAAATTAAAATGATTTACCCGCACACATGAAAAATGTGTGCCGGTAAATCATTTATAATTAATACTCCAATATTCCATAAAAGATATGAATTGTCCATTTTTATTTCATAGGTGAATTTAAAAGTGCATTTACGGATTGTTTAAATATCAGAGTTGATCATTAAATCCAAATTTTGCATGAAATAGGTGACAGCAAAAATGGAACAACAAAATAACTTATTTACATGATAAATGTTTCTTTCCAAAGTCTTTCTCTTGTCAGAATACACAGTGTAATGCAATTTGTTGCGTATGGGGCTGCATAGCCGCAGACCAGTCAGGGGGCCCATGCTGACCCCTGTCCACCTCCAAAAGCACCAACAGTGGGCACGTGAGCATCAGAACTGGACCACTGAGCAATGAAAGAAGGTGGCCTGGTCTGATGAATCATGTTTTCTTTTACATCACGTGGATGGCTGGGTGCGTGTGTGTCGCTTACCTGGGGAACACATGACACCAGGATGCACTATGGGAAGCCGGCGGAGTCCGTGTGATGCTTGTGGCAATGTTCTGCTGGGAAACCTTGGGTCTTGCCACATATGTGGATGTTGCTTTGACACGTACCACCAACCTAGCCGGGTCCTACCAGACTCTCGTACATTTCTTTTGTACAGAGAGTCTGGCCACTCTCCATTGACAAGCGTTTACTTCCTTGAACGCGGGTACTCAGTTGAAGTTTAAAACTATTGGATCTGCCCAGAGACACTCTGGATCTGCCATAACCAATCGCTAACGTTTGGTCGTGACGTATGTCATTTCAAACTAGCGCACGACATCAACGTCATCGTTCTTAGCCACTCCCTCTGTTCGCTGATTGGACCGGTTAAAATTTGATCTGAGAAAACCAGAGAATATTCCGCAATCCCAGATGGAGTACTAAAAGAAAAAAAAGGAAAATTGAGCGGAAGTATGTAGGAGGGCGGAGCCAGGCTACCACCAACCTTAGCATTGTTGCAGACCATGTTCACCCTTTCAAGGAAAGTTATTCCCTGGTGGCTGTGACCTCTTTCAGCTGAATAATGTGTCCTGCCACAAAGCAAAAATGGTTCAGGAATGGTTTAAGGAGCACAACAATGAGTTTGAGGTGTTGACTTGGCCTCCAAATTCCCCAGATCTCAATCCAATCGAGCATCTTGTGGGATGTTCTGAGCCTGATCGGTATATATTTCCAAGCTCAGTGAATTGAAGTGTGGTACAGTGATAGGTGTGAGTGGAAGCAATTGGGAACAACAGCAACTCAGCCAGTGGTAGGTCATGTAAAATCACAAAGTGGGGTCAGCACATGCTGAGGCGCACAGTGTGCAGAAGTCACCAACTTTCTGCAGAGTCAATAGCTACAGGCCTCCAAACTTGGTGTGGCCTTCAGATTAGCTCAAGAACAGTGCGTAGAGAGCTTCATTGAATGGGTTTGCTGCATCCAAGCCTTACATCACAAAGTGCAATGCAAAGTGTTGGATGCAGTGGTGTAAAGCACACCGCCACTGCAGTGGAGACATTTTCTCTGGAGTGACGAATCACACTTCTCTGTCTGGCATTCCAATGGATGAGTCTGGGCTTGGCAGTTGCCAAGAGAAAGGTACTTGCCTGACTGCATTGTGTAAAGTTTGGTGGAGGGGGGATTATGGTGTGGGGGTTGTTTTTCAGGGGTTTGGCTTAGGGTGTGCCTTGTACCATGCCCGAGCACACTTGTCCCCCCTCCCCACTCCCCCACTGGCCTGAAGTCACATAATAGATTTTAGCCTAATAGATTTATAATTTATGCCGTGCAGCGATTTGCACTTGATTGAACTGCACGCATCACAAGATTATTACTTTGATAGATAATACATAATTATTATTATTTACATACTTATTATTATGACTTTCATGGAGGAATTTGCAGCTACAAACTACAATCCCTGTTCGTCAATAAGGTGAGAACCAGACCTGTTATAAACCTAAATATACTTGAATTCATTGAAAAGTGTATCCAAGTAGTAATAGTTTGGTGTTTTGTTGTCGTAATGTTGACAGTAGCACGCAGCTGTACCGCGCCCAGGCACGGTATGTGGAGCACTCACACTAGTCAACCGAACCAGACTCTGGGGGTCAAATGCGTCCAGGCACGGTTCAGATCGCCAAGTGTGAGTACACCTTTAGCCCCTTAGTTCCAGTGAAAGGAAGTCTTAATGCTTCAGCATGCCATGACATTTTGGACAATTTCATGCTCCCAACTTTGTGGGAATGATGGCGATTTTTTGGCGATGGCCCCTTCCTGTTCCAACATGACTGCGCACCAGTGTACAAAGCAAGGTCCATAAAGACATGGATGAACGAGTTTGGTGTGGAGGAACTTGACTGGCCTGCACAGAGTCCTGACCTCAACCCGATAGAACACCTTTGGGATGAATTAGAGCGGAGACTGCAAGCTTTTTGTCCAACATCAGTGCCCGACCTCACAAATGTGCTTCTAGAAGAATGGTCAAAAATTCCCATAAACACACTCCTAAACCTTGTGGAAAGCCTTCCCAGAAGAGTTGAAGCTGTTATAGCTGCAAAGGGTGGGCCAACTCCATATTAAACCCTACGGATTAAGAATGGGATGTCATTAAAGTTCATGTGCATGTAAAGGCAGGCGTCCCAAAACCTTTGGCAATATAGTATATATATAAAACGCTGGTGTATATATATGAAACAACCCAGTGTTTTATACATTATATACAGATATGGACAGTTGGTTTAAAAAATTGTATTGAATTTTTAACCCAACGGATGGGTTTGTCCATATTTGACCCAAACTATAAATATAAACATTTTACATAAAATATATTTTTTTAATTCTCTAAGTATATACACAGATGTGTGTGTATTTATATATACACAATAATTATACACAGTACACACAAATATTATGTGAACACAAACTTTTATTTTGGATGCGATTAATATAGTTGTTTTTGATTTTGATTTTTTTGAACCAGTTTCTGGTTTTACAGTGTAAATCACTATTTTAGAGCTATTATGTATTGTAGATTAGAATACAATTATAGAGTATAACAATTGCAAAACGAATAATAATTGGAAGTGAGCATCACTTATATATACAAATGTATATATGAGAAAAGGTTTCCAACGCATGTACAAATGTTTAACACATGTTTGTTTCATATGTTCGGCCAGCTCTGAAATCTTGGAATTTCAACGCGCACGAGCAGACCAGCGCCGCTCTCCTCACTGCGCATGTGCAGAGGACTGAGCTTCTTGTCACAAATGTCAGCGACACGGACAAACACTGACAGACTCTCTCCCGGTACAGAGTGAGGTCGAGAAATGAGTGGTTTCTACTGTGGTGACATTCTTAATAAAAAACTAGCTTAAATAGTAAGGAATTGACGGAGATATGGAGCAGGAGTTTGAGGACATAGATTCAGAGGGCCGCTGGCAGAACCTTTATTTAGTAAGTGAAGCTAAGTCAGCTAGCATGCTAATGAGCCACGCAATCTACAGTTAGCCGTTATAGAAATGTCTCTTTATCTCCTTTTTCTGTCTCTTTTTGAAGTTTAATTCAGTGTGCTCTCACTGTTTTTCGTGTTTTACTGTTGTTGAAATGGGGATAAAATGAAAGTGAAGCTGTAAAACCAGGATGTTATGGTGGTTGTTCTTTTGTAAACTGTGTTGTAAAGTGTTGTGAGTAAAACTGCAACTGTACCTCCGAATCTAGTGACCTGCCTACCTAGACAGCATGTTTTGGCACTGAGTCTGTTTGTTTAACTTATACTTTTTTATTACTATTATACGTACTGTTTTGTCATAACAAAAGAAAAACAGAATGTAGGCTGAGATTGAAATCGTAATGAACTGCCTATTGTATATACAACATTTTAACGTGTCTTTAACGATAATAATGCTGTCTTGGTAGGCAACACACTAAGTTTTGAGACAGACATCTTATGACAACAATGTAACACATTCACACCGTTTAAACGAATAACAGCTGTTAGCTATTTCTGTCTTAAACACGTTTATTTACTGTAAACAGCAACTGTTACGTTTTCCTAATATCATTGACTAAATGTTATCCGTAAAGATAAAAAAAAAAAAAACAGGACAATCTGTTAAATAAAACTGTCCTGTTGTCTTTACATTTAGTATCCCATACTCTCTTGAACAAAGAAATATTAAAAACTTTGAACGTTATTTCAAATATTTCACTCTTGTAGTGTTAAATAAACATGCATTTATAGGCCTCATAAATTTATGATGTTGTTGGAGTTTGTTTTAACTAAACAAACATGCAGCTTCCTTGATTAACTTTCCAGTTATATTATGTTACTATTTCTGGAACCAGTCATAATCAATATGATAAGCTAATTTCTTTTAAATTTGCATTTCCTGTTCTGTTTGCTGACATGGGCAGTTGACTTGGGAAATGAACTGAAATGAACCTTGATGACTCTGATTACTCAGTAATCACCTAATTTAATTGTTGTTTTTGCTCAGGAAATACGCAACCAGTCACACGAATGTGCTTTCAAAGTGGCCAAGTATCCAGAGAATCGCAATAGAAACAGATACAGAGATGTGAGCCCGTGTAAGTAATGTCAGGTTCACTAGGTGATATTCTTCTCGCCATGTAATGCAACTGGACTTTAATATTGCATTTGACATTGTTTCCCTTTTTCCCCCAAACATATCAGTTGACCACAGTAGGGTGAAATTAGAAAACACAGAAAATGACTACATCAATGCCAGCCTGGTGGTAATGGAAGAAGCCCAGAGAAGATACATACTTACCCAGGTGAGTGAACACCACACAGTCCACTAAATTTACTCTTGGAACTCCAAGCATGCAGAGCTGACAAGGTTCCCACAGGTCTTTAAAAAGTCTTCAGTTCAGTTTTAATAAATTTAAGGCCGTAAAAAGTATTAAATATCTTAAATGTTGTAACGAGTCCTTTTTTAAGAGATCTTAAACTTAGGGACAGAACAGAAAAACAGGAATCATGACACGGCCTGGTTCAAAGTCAAAACGCAGCACTGTTGGACGCTATAGGCTCGCAATTTCCGATCCGTTCGCGATCAAGCAATACAGCACATTTATGCTAATATTACTTATGATCTGCTCTTGATGTATTGTGACAGTGTTTACTTGATATTGTAATATGTTCAAGATGTTTATAAGTTTGGAGATTTTTATTTTCCTTGTCTTTTTGAATGAGCAGCTGGAAGTAGTAAAGCATAGACATTTCAAAATAAGAGTCTCCGTGTATTTCAGGCCTGTGTGTATTTAAAAGTCCCACATTATCAGGGTTTTTCAGGATCATTTGACACATCAAAAGTATCAAATTGTTTTGTTTTGTTCCGTTCACTGCTATGGTTTTTCACTGCCAGTCTGATTCAATCGCGCATTTAAATACGGTTGTATCTAGAAACTTCGCAATGTGTAGTTAGCAGCATGAAAAATATATATTATATACAGAAAGTGAGCAGAGATCGCTGCCATTATAATCACTGAAGTACAGTTACACAGATGCACTCTTGCGAAAACTGACATTATAATCAATGAAACTGTCTACGTTGTGCAATGATTGTCTTATTGACATTGTGTTTATACTTTATTAGTTATAATGAAAGGATTTGCGAGCATGCAGAGCTCGAGCTAAACAAAAGCGCAGACAAAATTAAACACATCTGATCGGCCATTGTGCTCATGCACACAACAGATATGTCTGTGATTGGATACATTAATCAGCACTGCAATACACATAATGTAAATAGAAGCCTTTGATGCTGTTCACTGAACGCTTACCCAAACATGTACAGGAGTGTTTTAAAGCAGAACGGCAGGTATCGTCACATTAAATGATCAAATACATTTTTAGTGGGACAGATTAATTTTGGTGGCCTCTAAAATATTTTCAATGCAGGAAAAACCCTGATTATGCATAATTTTAGTACTTTTATTACACAAATGGCATCTGACATTTAGTTTTACGTTAGCTCTTGTAGCTCATGAGAAGGTAAGACAAAGAACATTATTCAACACATTCATTATATAGATTTTACAGGTTTCGATGCAATAATCTGTTTGTAACAGTAATAATCTGTTTGTATCTAATGTCGAATGTATTGATTTATTAGTACATAAACCAATTTTAATACATGTATATATTGTAAAACAAGTTTATTTTAAACTTGCAGTTAACCTGCTATGCAGCTGAAGGTGTTTTTTTAGTGCTGCATTCACACCGAACGCGGATTGAGCGTCAAATTCGCTTCCTACGCGTCTAGTTGGACGCTTGGACATTTTGAATCCACTCGCGCCTCCGAATTGGACACGTGTATAAAGCGAGCGTTTGAAGTGAAATAGACACTCGTTCGAGGCGCTCCAGGAGCTGCGCCTGGATGATGGCCGCTTTCAGTGGTACTTCTATCTGTCCCGCGCCCATATAGCTCCGTATGACTGCTCACTGCCAATTACAGACTTTTTATTTAAACTTTTTTTTTTAAAATTAAATGCACGAAAGAACAATAACAACAATTTTCATCATTGTCATACACTCAGACACTCAATTTGGCTCTTTCGCGCAAACTGGACGCGCGAATGAAGCGAAATCACGTCCATTGCGCCGTGCTAAACGCATCCATCATACTGCAGGACCTCCGGACGCGCGTCAGCGCGTCTTTATATTGACTTAACATGGAAATCACTCGCTCCATACGCTCAATTCTTGTTCGGTGTGAACGCAGCATAAGTCACTGGTCGCCACCTAGAAGTTTAAAGATGTAATTGATACAATCGTTATTTGAAGCACCAAGTTACTTTCAAAAAAGGTGATTTGCTCTATCTTGATTGGTACAGTGTTTTTTCTGTTTTATCCGAACTCTACATTTTTATCCCAATACTATGAAATAATGAAACTGTGGTTGAAAAGAAGCTGTTTAATACCTATACATGACAACTGCTTTCTCTGGGTCAGTGGCAGTAGCAATGCAGATCTGGATGTTCAGGTGTGTTTTTGTCAAAGGTTTAATAGACAGGAGAATCTTTGTCATTTAGGAATACGATCGTGTGGGTGTTTGAATTGAGATCACAATCTTTTAAAAATGAATCATGCAGCCCTAGTTTTCAATATTAGAAAGCTTTTGTTTTGACGTTGTGACTAAGTTGCCTTAAACAGACACGTTTTGTCTAAAGTTATTTTCAGTAGACTAATTGCTGGGACGGTCCCACTGGAGAAACCTGTGGTGATTTAAATGGCTTTGCTCAGGCACACAGAATAGCAGTTCTTAGTAAAAACCTGTGTGTTACTCCTCTAGATTCAACACCTTTGGCTACCTTCTCCACTGGCAGTTGCTTTACATTGATGTTACTACAGGATGATGTAGGCAGGTGGTAGGTTTTACGCACGTCTATTACCAACCAAGTTGTGTGGGTAGCATTTCGAAGGTCACAAGCTCTGAAATACATTAGTCAGCCATATGAAATTTGGTTTTGGTTAGAATTTTTTTTTTTTTAACAAATGTGTAGGTGTGCCAGACTTTTTGCATTACATGATTTTGCATAGCTAACTACTAGAGATTAGTGCTGGGCGGTATGACCAAAAATCTGTATCACAGTATTTTAAGGAATCTGTCTGATGGTATATCAGTATATAATTTACAGTACTTTTTTTTTTTTTGGCATATTTTACTGTCAGGAGTACAGATACAAGGACAAATACAAATTTATTTTAAAAAAATGGTGGTTATCAAATAAATTTATAAAACTAACAATTTAGTTAATTTCTACTGTTCAAATTAAAACGAATTAACTTATGTGATATTGCTTTAAAATAATGTTTTAATTGATTATTAAGTATTATTGTTACTTTAGGAAGTACATTTTACCGTGCAATTTCTTTCATAATTTCTTCTAGTTAAACTGAACTTTATTTTGGCAGGTTGTAATGAAGACCTTTGAGTTTCTGTGTGTTTTAATAAACTGTATCCTTATTATTATTTGAAGTACGCTACAGTGAAATAGTAATATGTTTCTTTTGTAATTTCTTAATAAAATTTTCATCTGTAATTATCAATAATGATCACGATAAATGTCAAATCTTTATTTATCTTTTAAGTTTAAAGGCCGATTTTTGCTTCTAAGTGAAAGTTTTAGAAACCATACTGTTAATTGTGGTTTTAAACTACTCTTTATTTTCAGAATATGACGACACACTTCATGTTTTTTGAATTCTTTACACTTTTCCAGTAATTTTTCCTTGTAAATATCAAAATAAATATCTTAATAGAAAAATTTATTTCATAGTTTCTGCATGTTCTAACTGTCGATATTGTTTCAAAGCATGAAAGCTTTTGTTGCCTGATTTTGCTGTATCTTCTGCACAGTTTGCAGTGCAGTCTACATTTGCATAATGCCCGATATGTGGTATGTTATCCACCCCCGAACAACTTTACCAGGCCTCAAACATCATTTTACTGACGACTGCTTCTCAAATCTCAGAGTTCAAAGATGGGTCAGTAGCCAGTTTATTTGGACCAGCTTGCTCCTCTGAATCATAACCTATAAGTATGTATAATTATTGATGTATATGTTTTCTACCGGGTGTTCAAAATACGTAGAAATTGTTATATTGTGTAAGTTTCCGGCTAACTCACGTTATTACTGTCTTACTGAAATACTTCTGCTAGTCAGCTGTGAGACACTATTACCTAAAACTTTGTCTATTAATCCAGATTGTCTGTTATTCTTACTGCTTAGAGTAAAGATAAAGGATGGAGCAAGATTTGTTTTGCAAACATTTGTTACATCAGTCATTCACGTTAGTGCTCAGCTAACATATGCGCTGTTATTGATACAGTTCCCACGTGTGCAGCGCACTAAAATACACATCGGTTTGTTGATGGACATACTCTTGTTAATGCTGATGGTGAGGAATTACAGTTGCAACATCTCATAATGTACCTCAAACTAAGTAGCTTATCACTGAGAAACGTCCTGCTCAATTCGTCCTTGCGATGGAGGTTCGGGTTGAATAACTAGTTCTTCCAATGTTTCATCATCGGACTCGGCTTGGATTGATATGGTAAAATCAACGTCTGAGCTGAAGTACAGTTATGGTAATGGGTGTTTAGCTTCCGAAATGTGCTGTAAGCGGTACACCAATTGTAACATACTGGGCCAACTGGCCAATCAGAGAAGAGTAGCCTGCGGAAAGGAGGGATTTTAGACAGACTATATCATCGAATGAGTCGTATGAGAATCATTGAACGATGTGGTGATGTGCAATGGATATTATGAGAAAATGAAAGTGTTTTTTGACCTTTCATGCATGTAAACCATAGACTGTAAAAAATATGGAGGTAGTGTCCGTGACATCACTCGTAGGTTTCTGGAGAAAGTTTTTGAAGCCTTAAGTCGGCCATTGCTATCTTGGCCGCGCGTCACCCCCAGACTGAAAATGGGCATAGAGGCGGGACGTGGCTGGAGCCAAGGTGACGTGACGTGATGACTAACAGACAGCAGAAAAAGGGCAATCCATCTGTCACTCAAAGTGGCCACGCCCTTAATTATGCAGAACTTTAAGGCTTTATATAATTTAAACTAATGAGTTATAAGAAAAATTCACCCCCCTCACAGTTGTCATGAAGGGCAAAATTAGCTGTATAGACCAAAACCACTTTTTGTACCAGTCTGTAAACATGTTTTTTTTTCTGCTATAAATTAGGGCATTTTAACATAGGGCTCAATGAGATTCTGCTCCATTTTGCTTCCTCTCAAGCGGCCAGTCGATGAATTGCAGTTTAAGGCCCAGCTTCTATTTTATTTGCCTTCCCCTACTCCTACTCGTTCCCCTTGCCCCTTGAAACAGAGTGACAAGGCGTAGGGGTGAAAATATTCCCCTAAGAAATGGGACACCACTACTATACCATTACACTTCATCATACGTCATCATACCCCGTTTCTTTTATTAGTGTCCTGTAACATTTAACCAGTATAAACATCAATGAAGTTTGTAGGCTATATCTAACAGAAATCAGGCGCAAACACGTTTAACAAATTGCTTGCACCCTACATAGTTTTGCGCTGTATTTGGACTTAATAAAACGGCACTCTTTTTCAGTTCAAAAACGTATGAGCCTTCGAGTTTCCTAAGATGATACAGAATGATACAGAACATACAATACTGGTGAAGCCGCTTTTCCATCGGGCCAAACTGTTCTCTTTGTTTATTAACCGCTCCATTCCGTGCTGATCCGAGCCGGCGGTACGGATATGGCTTCATTTTCTACTGTGGTGCTGCGATAACGGAGCTCTTTGCAATGTAATACGAACGAGTCTAAGTCACTTCAGTATTTGTTTCAAGAGAAACTGGGTGAGGTTGCCGCGTGATGTAAACCTATTGTTGGAGACCTTCAAAACAAAATCTGTAAAAATTGTAATATTCTGAGTTTGAGTTTTATCAAAGTTAACCATTGGTCTTCCATAGTATCATGCATCTAGATCATGATAACCAGTTTAAACCACACATATAGCACCTCAATACCGTGAATTTAGTGGTATTTGTATGAAAACAGTATTCTAAATACATTTACTTCCACACATTTTATTACACAGACATTATAAAAACATAAACCAATACAGTGAAGGGCACATTGTCTGCACTTTCTTTTCTTATCCCCACATTCAACACATTTGAATGACAGTCAAAACACACCAAAAAAAAAAAATGAAAATAGGGTGAATTCTCACAAGAATGGGGTTCCAAGTTTTGTCAAATTTAAAAGTTAGTGTACTTCAGTTTTTTCTAGAGAAAGGAATGACATAAGATGACAAGACATAAGATGACCGGGCGGCAGTGGCTCAGTGGTTCATGTAGGTTGTCTACAAACCGGAAGGTTGGTGGTTCAATCCCCGGTTCTATCTGACCAAGTGTCGAGGTGTCCATGAGCAAGACACCTAACCCCAGCTGCTCCCGATGAGCTGGATGGCGCCTTGCATGGGTGACACCGCCGTCGGTGTATGAATGGGTGAATGTGAGGCAAGATGTAAAAGCTCTTCAGAAAAGCTCAAACTTTTTCTCCCATGTTGACTTCAAAAAGGAAAGAGATGAAGTTCTAGATGAACGCAACATGAAATATATAGAAGATATAAGGTTATAGGTTATCTATAGGTGCTGACAATGAAATCTCAGAATTTTCTGGCAATTGGGGGAAACTGGGACAATGAGTTCATGCCAAATTACGAAGTTAAAAATACCTGAATAAGCCTGTAGTATGTAAATTATATTTGCCTAAATATATTTAGTATAAATGCACAAATTATATAGCTTAATCACAAAAAATACTGTGATTTATAATTCTAATTATTACTTTTTTAATACATGTCAAGTACATACAAGTTTGATATGTATATATGCCACAATACCATGATGCAGTTAGTGTTTCTACAGTAAATGCATGGTAAATGATGGCGATTTGAGATTGAAAAGCCTTCTGTCAGTGCTATTTCATCTGGCTATGCCTATACTAGACATTTGTGTTTGCTAAATTCAAGCACTTCTCACTGACATGGTCCATGTGGCACTGTTCAAATGACTTTCGTTCCGCTTTTGGCACATAAACATTATCAAATATTTGTCTAACTCATTTAATCGAGGAAAAGTATATCATTATCATTATTGTTCTATTGGCCAGCCCTGTGTCCATGTCCTCATATAGTGAAATGGTTAACGCCGAAACCCCACAGGCATCACGCATGCTTCAGTATGTGTGTAGTAGAGGAAACTGCAGCGCTCATTTACACAGACTGCGTTTTTATATATTCTGTTTCAGTTTTATATTACAGAAAGTGCATAGTCCACTTGATATTTAGTACTGTAAAGCTGCTTGCTTTAAAGCAATTTATTGAATAAAGCACTATATAAATAAACGTGACATAACTGGAGTGCTGAATTGCAGAGTTTGTGCAAACATATCCACATCGCTACGATCAGATGCTTTCTTAATTGTTTTCTCACCGCAGTCCTTTTTGTTGTTATTGAGAAGAAATCGTGCAGCACATATTTACATATTCATTTTCATAATCTAAACGCTCAGGAGCTGGTATAATTCTGTCGTCTTGTGAGCTGGGTTTGCTAATGCTAACGCTAGCAATGAACCCTTGCACTTCTCCCCGACTGTCGCAGTCCACTTTCTGAGATAGCACCGACATCTTGAGGTTTGGTTTGAACCGAACACAAAGCCACTGACATCTTGGATGTAAACAAATAAATATCGATACAGTGTTTTTGAGAATTTATACAATATCGCCAAATATAATATTGCAATATTCACGTGTATTGATATTTTCTTACACCCCTAGTAAGAAGGGTATGCAGTTAATAGAGGTCCCCTCTCAATATGCTCTACATAGCGTTCTTTGTGGTCGTCAAATATATCTGGCCATTTTTTCAGCTATGCACCGGTATGGCTGTATTTGAAAAATACATATTGTTTGCAAAATTGAAACCGGTATACCGGATGGACCGGGGGTACTGCCCAGCACTACTAGAGATGTGCAAGATTACATGTTTTGAAAATCCACTAGGGTTTACTCATTGACTAGTCAACTCATATGTCATCTTAGGAAAGCACTGAAAAAAATATAAAGTTGGGTTCATATTTCTATTCCATAAGACACATTCTTGTGACCATTGTTGTGGCCTATCCCTTCTTATTGTCTAACTTTTTATGTGGGTGTTTCTCTATTGTCAGGGTCCTCTGAGAAACACCTGTGGTCACTTTTGGCTGATGATGTGGGAGCAGAAGACCAAAGCTGTTATCATGCTCAACAGAGTAATAGAGAAAGGCTCGGTAAGCATCGTTGATCAAAACCTTTTCTCTTTGAAAGCACCACTCTTTCACATTACAATGAAATGTAAATGCTTTCTCTTAAAGGAATAGTTTACCCAAAAATGAACATTCTGTCATAATTTACTCACCCTCATGTTGTTCCAAACCTGTATGAATTGCTTTGTTCTGCTGAACACAAAAGAAGGGTGAACTATCCCTTTAATTCATATTAGAGAGCTCAGCAGAGCCTTAGGGAGTCTATGTAAGTAGTATCTCTAAGAACTACTATATGTGTAGAAGATGCAGTGCTATGCAGACTATTAAAATTAGTTCCCTTTCAGTCGGTCACTACGACGTACGTCGGTAATAACCGACGAATTGGGATCACTTCAGAGAGCCCCTATCAGCTTCGAGAACTTAAGAACAGGCCAATGAACAATTGGCGTGCGAGATTTGCATCTCGCGCTCCGCCCCGCGCCGCGGGTATAAACAGGAAGCGAGAGCATCGCACTGACGTCATTCACTTCGGAGCCTAACCGGCGTTTGAAGTCTACAGACTGCTTCCTGATTGTTCAGCGAAGAACTTCTACAGAGAAGAGGAATCGTGTGTGTTGGTGTGACAGCGCTTTCCAGCGGGACCGCGAACTCAAAGCTGCAAGTGAAACAACTGCTGTTATCACAGCAAACCTGTTGGTTTCGGTGGGCGTTTCCCAAATTGAGTGCAAACACAGGCTGCACTATTCCCTGTGTGTTGCCGCGGTTTCCCTGGGTGCTTCAGCACTCTCTTAAAAGAGCGTTTCCTCACAAAAAGAGCAACACGGGTGTGACACTGCGTCTTTTTCAAGATGTCATTCCACCTGTGCGTTTCTGGATGCGGTCGTTCCCTCTCGCCCGCTGACGGCCACACTCACTGCATCACGTGCCTGGGCTTACAGCACGCTGAGGCAGCGTTTGTGAATAGCTCGTGTTCTCACTGCGGGAACATGACTATTGCGGTGCTTAGGTCAAGACTCACCTACCTTCGGGAAGGCGGAGTCCCCCTCCCCATACCTCGATCTAGAGCTATCCCTAAACAGGATAGACCTACTTCGACGGATGACCGGGGTGACTTGAGGATTACGTTCAGGACAAACCCGCCTAGTGTTCCTACGCAGGTCCCTGAACCCTCACAAGCACCGCTGCCGGTGGCGCCACCGGAAGAGATCGCTGGTCCCGCCCACGGGCGCCCAGTCATCTCTTTCGGAGCGCCCGCAGACGAGCAGATGTTGATCGCAGCATCGGAGGGGGAGTTCCAGTCCTCGGAGGATGAAGATTCGGCTGTACTGCCTCCCTCTGGGAGAGTGGCAACGGCCGAGTCGGACCCTGAGTTGACGGCTATGCTTTCCCGGGCCGCCGAAAAGGTCGGGCTTGTGTGGAACCCTCCACCACGTCCCGAGCCTTCTAGGTTGGATGATTGGTTTCTGGGGGGGGGTCGCGCTGGTTCTCAGCGTCCCGCCCCAGTGCCATTCTTCCCGGAGGTGCATGAGGAGCTTTCCAGGTCGTGGACGACACCCTTTAGTGCCAGAAACAGACCTGGAGGCTCCTCCCTGCTCACTACCCTTGACGGTGGACAGGCCATGGGTTACGAGAGGATCCCGCCAGTCGAACGCGCCGTCGCGATGCAGCTGCGTCCGGCGACCGCCTCCGAGTGGCGTGGTGATCCTCGTCTCCCGTCCAAAGCCTGTAGGTTTTCGTCCAGTCTAACTGCGAAGGCCTGCAGGTCCTGCGGACAGGCCGCGTCTGCCTTGCATGCCATGGCGTTGCTTCAGGTGCACCAAGCCCAGGCACTCATGGACATGCACGAGGGTAGGTCTGACCCAGAGCTCCTCCGGGAGCTCCGGGCGGCGACGGACCTCGCCCTCCGGGCGACGAAAGTTACCGCCCGTTCCGTGGGTCAGGCGATGTCCACCTTAGTGGTCCAGGAACGGCATCTCTGGCTCAACCTGGCCGACATGAGGGAGACTGACAAGAACCGGTTCCTGGACTCCCCCATATCGTCGGCCGGGTTGTTCGGCGACGCAGTCGAGAATTTCGCCCAGCAATTCTCGGCCGCCCAGAAGCAGACGGAGGCCATCAAACACATCCTGCACCGGCGGCCCGCTGCTGCCTCCACCCAGCCGCCGGCTGCAGCACCTCCGCCTGCCCGTCGCCGAGGACGTCCTCCTGCGGCCGCCCCCGCTCCCGCCCCAGCCCAGCAGCAGCCTTCCACCGGCCGTGGGCGTGGAGCCGGTCGCGGGAAGAACGTCCAGCCCGCTCAGGCCGCTGCCAAGCCAGGTGGCAAGCGCCGTCGGAAGAGACCCTGAGACGGGCCGCCCAGAGATGGAGGAAACTGCTCTTCAGGAGATGGCTGCAGCACCACTCCTTCCCCCGGTGGAGGGCCGGGGGAACCCCATTTTTCTTTCTGTTCCGCCACTGGCCCCAGTGCCAGTGGCACCCAAATTCTCAATAAAAGGGCAGTTTCTAACATCTCTGGGTGCCAAGAGAGCGCGTCTGGCGGTATGCGACGCTACCATGCCTCGTACCCCTCAGACACCTCTCTCCTCGCCAACAGGGGGCGTCGGTTGTGCGGACGCACACAAAGTGCCTCCCCACGCTCGCCCGTCCCCTCAGCGGATGCAGGTCGTGTGTCAGACCCAGACCCCTGCACGGACCACTCCCATGTCGTCCTGGGGCCCCTGCGTTCCGCTGCGCTGCCCCGCTCCGGGTACGTCCGTGGTGCCGATGATCCCGCTTGCTCGGTCTCTGGGGGCCTGACTAGCGCTCCCCAGCCCGTCTCGCTGGATCATCCGCACCATCAGACTCGGCTATGCGATTCAGTTCGCCCGGCGTCCCCCGAAGTTCAGGGGTGTCCACTTCACTTCTATACCGAAGGAGGGCGCCCCCGTGCTTCAGGCGGAGATCGCTGTCCTATTGGCGAAGGACGCGATAGAGCCGGTCCCTCCAGCCGATATGAAGTCCGGGTTCTACAGCCCGTACTTCATTGTACCCAAGAAAGGTGGCGGGTTACGACCGATCCTGGACCTGCGTTACCTGAACCGCTCCCTCCACAGGATGCCGTTCCGAATGTTAACCCAGAAACGCATCTTCAGATGCATCCGTCCCCAGGATTGGTTTGCAGCGATCGACCTGAAGGACGCGTACTTTCATGTCTCGATTCTCCCTCGACACAGACCATTTCTACGCTTTGCTTTCGACGGACGGGCATACCAGTACAAAGTCCTACCCTTCGGGTTGTCCCTGTTGCCCCGTGTCTTCACGAAAGTCGCGGAGGCGGCCATTGCTCCCATGAGAGAGCGTGGTGTTCGCATCCTCAACTATCTCGACGACTGGCTGATTCTTGCCCAGTCGCGGGAGCAGTTGTGCGAACACAGGGACATGGTGCTCCGGCACCTCAGCCAGTTGGGTCTTCGGGTCAACTGGGAGAAGAGCAAACTCTGTCCCGTACAGAGGATCTCTTTTCTCGGGATGGAGATCGACTCGGTCGCCATGACTGCGCGCCTCACAGAGGAGCGCGTCCAGTCGGTGCTGAGCTGCTTGAGTACGCTCAAACGCAGTACAGCGGTTCCACTGAAACATTTTCAGAGGCTCCTGGGGCATATAGCAGCAGCAGCCGCAGTAACGCCGCTAGGGCTGCTCCATATGAGACCGCTTCAGCACTGGCTACACGACCGAGTCCCGAGATGGGCGTGGCACAGCGGGTCCCTCCGTGTCCAAGTGACGCCGAGATGCCGCCAAACCCTCTCCCCGTGGTCGGACCCTTCGTTTCTACGGGCAGGAGTGCCTCTAGAACAAGTGTCCAGGCATCATGTTGTCTCCACGGATGCCTCACCCACGGGTTGGGGTGCCACGTACAACGGGCTTGCAGTATCGGGTCTGTGGACGGGGCCCCAACTGCAATGGCATATCAATTGCCTAGAGTTGCTGGCAGTTCGTCTTGCTCTCAGCCGCCTCAAAGGGTCGCTCAAAGACAAGCACGTTCTGGTCCGGACGGACAGCACGACGGCCGTTGCGTACATCAACAAACAAGGTGGTCTACGCTCCCGCCCTCTGTCCCAACTCGCCCGCCATCTCCTCCTGTGGAGTCAGAAGCATCTGAGGTCCCTTCGTGCTATCCACATTCCGGGCCTGCTCAACCGTGCGGCCGACGAGCTGTCACGGTTGTCAGTGCTTCCCGGAGAGTGGCGACTCCACCCCCAGGTGGTCCAGCTGATCTGGAGTCGCTTTGGGGCCGCACAGATCGATCTGTTTGCCGCCCACGACACGACCCACTGCCAGTTGTTCTATTCCCTGTCCGAGGGGACCCTCGGCACGGATGCACTGGCACACAGCTGGCCCCGGGCTCTGCGCAAATATGCGTTTCCCCCAGTGAGCCTTCTTGCACAGACTCTGTGCAAGGTCAGGGAGGACGAGGAGCAACTCCTCTTGGTAGCTCCGTACTGGCCCAACAGGACGTGGTTCCCGGAACTAGTGCTCCTCGCGACAGCACCTCCTTGGCCCATTCCTCTGAGGCAGGACCTTCTGTCTCAGAGACGGGGCACCCTATGGCACCCGCGTCCAGACCTCTGGAAACTCCATGTCTGGTCCCTGGACGGGACGCGGAGGTTCTAGGTGACCTACCGCAAGCGGTAGTCGACACCATCGCTTCCGCCAGAGCCCCCTCTACGAGACGGCTATATGCGTTGAAGTGGAACCTGTTCGTCGACTGGTGCTCTTCTCGCCGAGAAGACCCCCGGAAATGTTCGATCGGATCTGTGCTATCTTTTCTTCAAGACGGGTTGGAGAGAAGGCTGTCTCCCTCCACCCTCAAGGTATATGTTGCCGCCATCGCCGCAAGCCATGACCTCGTTAATGGTGAGTCCTTAGGCAAGCATGATCTGATCGTCAGGTTCCTAAGGGGAGCGAGGAGACTAAATCCTCCTCGCCCTTCTTCTATACCCTCTTGGGACTTGACTCTGGTGCTGACCGCACTTCAGAGGGCGCCCTTCGAGCCTTTACAGTCAGTAGAGCTTAAGATCTTGTCTCTAAAGACAATACTCCTGATTGCATTGGCCTCAGTTAAGAGGGTAGGGGACCTGCAGGCATTTTCGGTCGACGAATCGTGCCTGGAATTCGGGCCGGGTGATTCTCAGGTAACCCTGAGACCCCGGCCTGGATATGTGCCCAAGGTTCCCACTACTCCCTTCCGGGACCAAGTGGTGAGCCTGCAAGCGCTGCCTTCGGAGGAGGCAGACCCAGCCCTAGCTTTGCTCTGTCCCGTCCGTGCTCTCCGGACTTACGTGGACAGAACGCAAAGCTTCAGGACCTCAGAGCAGCTCTTCGTCTGTTACGGAGGACAGCAGAAGGGAAAGGCTGTCTCCAAGCAGAGGATGGCCCACTGGATAGTGGATGCCATCGTCTTGGCGTATGAATCCCAAGACGTGCCCTGCCCGCTCGGGGTTAGAGCTCACTCCACCAGGGGTGTAGCCTCTTCCTGGGCGCTGGCTCGTGGCGCCTCGCTGACAGACATTTGTAGAGCTGCGGGCTGGGCGACACCCAACACGTTCGCTAGGTTTTATAGCCTGCGTGTAGAGCCGGTGGCTTCTCGTGTGCTCGCTTCCCATAGTCAGCTTCACTGAAGTGCCCGTTCTAGTGTCGGCTTGCTGCGCCATTCCCTTCCCCTGGAACGGATACGTGCGCTTATTTTCTCCAGTCGAGTTCCCCAGGATTGGCGAACCCTGTTGAGTCCTCCGCACCCCTCGGCAGTCGGATGTTGCGGAGCGTCCGACGCCAGGTCTGGCACTCGTATGCATTGGTGGAACTTGTGTCAGGCTGGGTTCCGTATGTCGTGACCCCTACGGCGGTCCCATACGTGTATTTCCACGGTACAGCTCCCTACGGCGAGCTCGTGTCTTTCCCTTGGCAGAGTTCTCTGCCGTCTCAGTACGGTGTCGTCCCCCGCCTGCATTAGGCCGGGGGCTCCCCTGGGACTTCCGTATGTTGTGCTGCCCACGGCCAGCCCATACGTGTTCTCCACATGGTAACTCCCTCCGGGCATGATGTGGCTCCCGCAGCGTCCTTCGGGCACGCTTTCCCAGCGTTATCCAATCAAGTCTGCTGAATGGGTCTTGCGGAACAGCAGTATGACTCTTCTGGCGTGAATCTTCCCGCCCGCTTCAGAACGGGGTCTGAGGGGCTCTCGCTGGGCGCTGGAAGTGGTAGTAACTGTGGCGTTTTCCATAGGGATCCCAATTCGTCGGTTATTACCGACGTACGTCGTAGTGACCGACTGAAAGGGAACGTCTCGGTTACGTATGGTAACCCTCGTTCCCTGAAGGAGGGAACGGAGACGTACGTCCCGTCGCCACAGTTCCTTCCATCACTGCCTGGCCGGTCTCTGGTTAGGCTCCTCAGTGAAAAACGTCAGTGCGATGCTCTCGCTTCCTGTTTATACCCGCGGCGCGGGGCGGAGCGCGAGATGCAAATCTCGCACGCCAATTGTTCATTGGCCTGTTCTTAAGTTCTCGAAGCTGATAGGGGCTCTCTGAAGTGATCCCAATTCGTCGGTTATTACCGACGTACGTCTCCGTTCCCTCCTTCAGGGAACGAGGGTGACCATACGTAACCGAGACGTTTTCTATAAATTAATAAAATCTAAATATTAGATGAAAAATGTAAACAAAAATAAGAAATGTTGCCTTGAGAACCAACTAAAATAAAGTTGAAGTACTACAAATTAAAACGGAAATAACAATAAATTAAAGCTAAATAGAAATTATTTAAAAATGACAAAAGCACATAAGTTATGTAAACTACAATTAAAATGAACTGAAAACATACACAAGATATTAATAAATACTGAATAAATCATGCTACAGCTGTATTGCCATCCTGTTTATTTTTGTATGACATTGAGGCATCTTATATAACACTATTAGAAAACGAGTCTTGTTTGTGGGTTGGTGGCATTTTAAACATGAAATGAAATATGTATATTTCACAATAAAATAATGACATATTTGAGATATGACAGATATTTTATCTGGCCTAGCTTTAAGATTTTTTTCTAGATCTAGTATTTTACTAAAACATACATAATGTAATTCATACATTTTATAATTAACATGATTTCATGACTGATTGATGAACTGATTTAAAATGAACATTTCTCAATTCAGAATTCATGTTATTTGTCAATTGTTTTTACTTTTTGAATGCAAAGATTATGCTTGCAAATGTTTTGCTCATCAATTTGTACATACATTTTAACTAGATTTGTATCTTCATCTCACATTTTTATTTCTCATTGCCCCAGTTATCACTGTATATTCTTAGTGGGTGTAACTTAAACTCTTATTGGCAAATTCTAATTTTGGACAGTTAACTCAAATAACTATCAAATGTTTTCACACAGTCATATGTTTTTGGACATTGTAGCTGACCCTCAATTTTTACCACTTAGTTTAAATAAAGAAATGTTCTAAAATCTGTTCCTATATTTCTTTATTTCTACACATTCCTTAAATGCAGGAAAAGTGTGCACAATATTGGCCAACACAAGAAGAACGAGAGATGTCCTTCCGTGACACCCGCTTTGTGGTAACACTAGTGTCAGAGGACATCAAGTCATATTACACCATCAGAGTGCTAGAACTCCAGAATGCAAATGTAAGTTTCTCACATTCACCACTGAAAATCACATTCATGCTTTCTATCTGATGTCTTCCTATACACATTTTAATTGCAATTCTATACTTTTAGCAATACTAATATCCTATACATTTCTTGTCTGTTTTTTTTATCATTAATTTTTATCCACTCAGACGGGGGAGAGAAGAGAGATCTATCACTTTCATTATACCACATGGCCTGATTTTGGTGTCCCAGAATCCCCAGCCAGCTTTCTGAATTTCCTGTTTAAGGTGAGAGAGTCTGGTTCACTCGGGATGGACCATGGTCCAGCAGTGGTTCACTGCAGTGCAGGAATTGGGCGATCTGGAACGTTCTCTCTGGTCGACACTTGTCTCGTCTTGGTGAGTTGGGTCTCAAAAACCAGGAGCCTACAGGATTTTAACAATATCATTTTTATTTCTTAATGGCGAATTCTACCATCAAAGCAATTTGCAGTTTTGCTTTTGCCTGCAGGTCACTGAAAGGCTGATTTTCAGTGATATAGATACAAAGCAGACAATATATTTACTTGTGCCGCTTTTTGTAAAGTCTTTTTAAGTCATGAGAAACAAAGCCAATCAAGTGTTTCCAAAGTTATGATTGGTAATATTAAATATTGAGTTTTTCCAAAAAAGTAAAACTGTTGGGAGAAAAAACGTTGAATTAGACAGTGACTTTGCTAGTCTCTCATTATTAGACAACATATATGTGCGGTATTGTATTCTCATGAGGCTTATGCCGAGTTCACACTGCCCGATTTTAGCCCCGATTTTGACTCGCGGACAGGGTTTGCGAAATCTCAGACAAATGCCTGAAATCATAGGCAAATCGGTGCTCTTTTACGCAAGTGACAATCATGCAGCGTGAAATATTAAAGACGCGATCTAAAAGAATCACCGACGCCCATGAGATATTTGGCATACTAAATATCTGGACCTGTCAGCGATTCAAAATCCTGCTGTGTGAAATGTGTTCTGACTGAAAATTACATATGGGACTTGTCCAATACAAGCCTGTAGTGCTTCAGTCAGAAATTTAAGCTTTCGCGCCTGGATCGCCCCCCGGTGGCCGGTCCCAGTATAGCTCCTAAACCCCGCCTCTCCATGTATTAGAATGGGCGCGAGACACACTAAACAATTTAATTACACTTCAAATAATTGTTTCCTAAAGATGGTTTCTGTCATTTTAGGCAGTTTTTATTACAATAATTTCATTTCAAGTGTTCGTTTTTTAAATAAGTTTAGTTTTAGTGAGTTATTTGATGCTATAAAAACGAGGGGTGTGACGTCATGATTGACAGCTGAGATTGACGGGTTCTCTGAATGAACTTGTCACTGAGGCACTAACGGACTTTTTTCTGGATTTTTGGGAGGAGATTGGAGCTTTAGCTTTAATTTCTACACTTCCATAACTGTTTATTTCACACCAACATAATGAATTGTTCTGCATCTGCGAGAGTGTGGGCGGGCTTTTGATAATCGCGCCTCTACTTCCTGTTCTCTACTGCGCAACTCCGGTCCCGAGATCGCTACTGCGCAGACTCGGTCCCAAGATGTCAGCGCCGTGAGCGGGCCTATGAAAGCTTCAACTTTGGTCAGCGGAAATTCAATGAAGTCGCGTCGTCCATATTTTTTTACGGTCTATGGTCCAATATTAGAACTATTTTAGGAAATGTTTATAGAGTACTTAGAGATATTTTCAACACTGATATTCCCTTTGACCCCATTGTGGCTATTTTAGGGGCAATACCTGAGGGTATGAAGGAAAGAAGATTGAATTACCTACTTCAGACACTAATTTCAGCAGCTTTGAAATGTATGTTTAAATGGCTCAAGCTATATCCTCCCACATATGAACAGTGGATCCAAAGAATCAGAGATATTTATGGAATGGAACGAATAACTTACTCCCTTAGACTTCAGTTGAACATTTTTGAGGCAAGATGGAGCCCAATTTCAAGAATATTACATTACAATGATTACCGAACCACAGATGAGTGGGTAGAAATTTACATACTATTACAAACCTTTGTCTTGTTTTTGTGCTTGATTTAAGAATCTGAAGATTGTTTTTTTTATTTTTTATATTAATCTTATCTTTATTATTATTTAAATTCTGTTAACTATTATATATTCACCCCTTTTGCCTATTATTGATGTATATTCGTTAAATAATGCTGGTTCTAAAAAAAAAGTAGTTTGAAAATGACATCGACGATGACCTACAGCCAATGAGAGAGCAAGATATAGGGCAGCGGAAGGTTCAGGGCAGAGTTATAGACCAGAATATCAGTATTTTAAAGGGGGGGTGAAATGCTGTTTCATGCATACTGATCTTTTGGCACTGTTAAAGACTTGGATTCCCATGCTAAACATGGACACAGGTTCAAAAGCTAAGGTGGACGTTTGATGGGAGTATTTCTTTGCCAAAATTAGTACTTCCTGTTAGTCATAAGTTTCGGAAAGTTTTTTTCGATCATGGGTCCGCTTGACGTCAACAGGGCGGAATTTCCTTGTATGGGCCGTACGGACAATTCTACCGGAAGAGCGCGCGCGCGAGAGAGAGAGAGAGAGAGAGAGAGAGAGAGAGAGAGAGAGAGAGCGTGAAAGCAATAGGCTACGCCCATCAAAGCGCTGGCTCGTACAGATGGAATTTGCTTTTCCGGATCAACAACTGAGTTGCGCAAATATTTATGTCTGTTCCCTGCATTTCGGTGCCGATTGTTTTATAAACAAGGCCCAGTTCGACGCCGGATTTTCAGATCGCCTAATACTGAAGGATGGAGCGGTCCCAGCGATAAAGGTCCCAACGTTGGAACCGCAGGTTTGACTGCTTCAAATGTCTGTTTTTGCCTATGCCCATCAAGTAGCACAAACATGATCACGTATTGATCAATGGAGCATGCAATGTATAGTGTGTGTACATTTGTTTAGCTGGCCACTATATGTGTATGTTTGTGTATTGTAAAAGCACTCCAAACAACAATACACAAAGAATGGGGAAATATGTTGAACTAAATAAGCGCGCTTCTTCATTCAAATGCGCTACTATTCCATGTCTTTCTATGTAAACACTAGCCTGACGCGCAAAACCAGTCCGCTTACTACAAATCATGTCTTCACAAACCACGCGTAAACACACACACACACACACACACACACACACACACACACACACACACACACACACACACACACACACACACACACACACACACACACACACACACACACATTGTAACACTCGCGCTTGACATGGTGTTCTAAATAACACAAGCCGCTAAACATATTATATAGTTAGTGTAACTTATACCACATAGAGATGTCCTGCTCTAGTCGTTTTTGCTGCTCCTCCTGTTCAACTTCAGCCTCTGGGTCTGATTCCGGATCATAGATGTATGGATGTATCCGATTAAAAGCCATTTTTTATGTTGAATAAAGTTTTTCCCGGCTTTTAGGGATGACGCAGCTTTCAGACGAACTCAACACAGTAACAGCGGCGCGCGCTCGACATTCTTTAGCTCCGCCCACACGATACGCCCCCAGCCGCACGGCTTTTTCCGGAAAGACTCGGAACAGCGCATCTTTCTTTTATAATTATAATAAAAATAAAGACTTTTCGGAGATATGCAGGATGCAGTGCTACTCTATAGGTACTCAAGATTGACATGAGACTGACTGAAACTGAGTGTTTCCCCCCCCCTTTAAGAGATATATATTTTAGTGCTGGGAATCGATAATTTTTTTTTACTAATTAATCGCATTGTTTTCTGTGATTAATCGCAAGTTTGTAATATTTCTGGAGTTTTTAATATTTTGATATTGTAATAATTTCAGTCCCTCTACAAATGAATGTAGAAACAATTTAAAGACAGCATATTTTAAATGTGTTGTAATGGCATCTTTTTATAAATGAAGGCCAGTATAACTGATACTGATTACATGACAGTATAAATGAAAGCTACCAATTTCAACATTTATTAGGCTTTAAAAAAACAACTTTTAATTTAAGTAAACTTAAAAAAATCTTCAAATAAGCCCATAATAATAAATGTTATATTTACCTGTGGCCTTCCCTGTTAGACATGTACAGAAATGTAATGGTTATCAAACACCTTTCTTAACTGCATAAATAATAAATTAAATATCGATTAATCATCTTTTCTCTGTTACCTTTGTTCTTTGATGAACATTAATGACAGACATCATAAGTCAGTCCTTCCAGAAAAATGCGGCTTTTTTTTGTGATTGTTGCGGGCAAAAATCCTTGATTATGCGGCACGTTTTCTTAAAAAATGCGATGAAAAATGCGGGATATTTATGCAATTTTATGCGATAAAATTGCGGGAACTTGCAAAAACTGCGGTTTGATGAGAAAGAGAAAAAAAGCACTACATCACAGAAAGTGCTGGAATATTTAAGTTTAAGTTTAAGTTTAAGTTTTATTGAAGACCTTAATAATGGCTCAAATTTACAAAACATTTAGTCAATCAAGTTCTGTAGCTTTACAAAAGGAATATGCTACAACTTCTGAAAAAATTAATAAATAACTTCCTGTTTTACAGATGTCGCTATACAAAACAGACATTTGAGTGCTTCCAATGCACAAAGTGCAATCTCTTAAAGGGTTAGTTCACCTAAAAATGAAAATTCTGTCATTAATGACTTCCCTTTATGTTGTTGGACACAAATTAAGATATTTTAGTTGAATTCTGATGGCTCAGAAAGGCCTCCATTGGCACAATGTACACTCTCAAGACCCATAAAAGGTAGCCTACTAAAGACGTCGTTACAAAGTCCATCTCACTACAGTGGTTCTACAATAACTTTATGAAGCGACGATAATAGTTATTGTGTGCAAAAAAAACTAAATAACGACTTATATAGTGATGACTGATTTCAAAACACAGCATCATGATGCTATGAATCATCGAGTCGATTCATGATTCGGATCGCGTGTCAAACTGCTGAAATACGTGACTTTGGCGATCCAACCCGCTGAATCGACTCATTGATTCATAACGCTTCAAACCGCTGAATCAACTCATTGATTCATAACGCTTCAAACCGCTGAATCGACTCATTGATTCATAACGCTTCAAACCGCTGAATCAACTCATTGATTCATAACGCTTCAAACCACTGAATCGACTCATTGATTCATAACGCTTCAAAGCTTCATGATGCTGTGTTTTGAAATCAGTCAGCACACAGGGAAACTGCTTTGCTCTTTTGCTGTTATTTTTGTTGGCCAATGGGAGTCATGATAGCCCCGCATATTTTGCACGCGGAAATAGGCAATTTATGCGGCGAAAGTGCGGCGTATTTGAAAAAATGCGGCCCCCGCATGAATATGCGGACTTTGGCTGATTATGCGTTAAATCACACGATCGCATAATCGCGTTTTTCTGGAGGGACTGATAAGTGCTACTGTCACTTTAAGATCGGCCGCTGTCCTGCGCATCTCATTTTCTCACGTTCATTTAAGACATTATTTAACTATTTTAAGACTCCTATAATGAGAATACTCGACAAAACTGGCATTTTGGCAATATTCTCTGTGTTGTTATTGTTTGTTCAAGAGCGAAAGAGAACTCGATGTGTGCATGAGACTGGCGCAACTTGGGATCTGATTGAGATGCAGGGGCAGACACACACACACACACACACACAGACAGGACATTGACATACAGCGTGTTCTCTTATGTATTGTCGCGCTTAGATGGTTTAAAAGCATTTACATGAATAAGAGCGTGATCATATAATGTAACGCTAGGCAAAAATGTATATAAACATGCTGCGTTAATTGCGTTAAATATTTTAAATGCGTTTAAATGAAAAAATGAATCGCCCGTGTTAACGCGTTAAATTGCCAAGCACTAATATATTTACAATTATATCAAACAGAAAGCATAAAGATTTGCTTGACCGGCCGCAACAGCAGCGCATTGCAAAATGATTTATTTACCTCCAACTCTCTTTGCAGAACACAATCCTTGATCCCGCGTCTCCCCAACCATTTCCTCCTTCATAATCTTTTTCTCCTTTTTGCTGCAAATCAACGCACAGACAATTTGGATCGCAAGCTTTCTGCAGTCTATCATTTTTAATAACAATTCCAGTCTCTCGCGAGAACTCCGGTCTGACCCACGCGTAACCTGTAAATCTAGTGAAATGTAGTTTGTGGACAGGACAGAGTTGTCTGCGATTCTTCCTTTTGTACAGTCATGCTATGTAAAACCCCCTGTCGCCAATCCATCTTCCAGTGTGAACACAGCGGCAACTGAATGCTACCCTAGATAGTCATGCAGTGTGAAAAGAATTGTGATCCGATGAGTTTGAAAATTGTGCAGTCTGACCTCGCCATTTGATCATATATTGTTATTTTTGTCTCCCACTCAGACTTACAGTTAATTAACCACTGCTTTTCCTCTATCACTGATGTGTTCAGATGGACAAGAGAAAAGACCCATTGGAGGTGGACATCAAAAAGATTCTTTTAGACATGAGGAAGTATCGGATGGGTTTGATTCAGACCCCCGACCAGCTGCGTTTCTCATACATGGCTGTGCTGGAAGGTGCCAAGTACATTATGGGAGACTCCTCTGTGCAGGCATGTCATCACCAGAGTACTTTAAACTGAATCACCGGTAACAGGACCCTGGTCTAGACTTACTGTGTTTGTGTTCATGGTGCTTGTTTTTTTATGTCTGTGTACAGAAACAGTGGCGAGAGCTCTCCAGAGAGGACCAAGAGCCCCTATCCGAGTCTCCCCCGCCGCCGCAGCCTCCGAAATGCACAGAACGCTTTAATGGCAGCAAGCTGTCTCGTCTGGAGGATGGGATGGACTCAAAGACAGGAAAGAAAACAGGCCTAGAGACCCCCAATAAAGAACCAGACAGAGATGCTCGAACAATGTATGTAACAAAACGTATATTTGATTTAACAGTGTTTCCAAAACTGCATGTGGCCAATAAGGAATCCGCATTTATCAAGTATGATGTCAGATGCTGGATTTGGTTGCCAAATGAATCCCAGGATTATTGTACAATTTTAATGTTTTAGAATGGTTGGATTACTAATTAGCTTCTATAATTGGGTGAATCTTGAACATGTCAAGGTCATATTTCAGCCCAAAAAAGGACTAAGAAAAATGTATTTAGCTTTAAGATGACGAGGCATATTCTAAAACCATTTACTTTTTGAAAAGTAAAAGCTTTTTTTTGCATTGTTTTGTTTTTTTCAAGACAATTAGGCACATTTCCCACCAAACTTGATTTACTATAATTTGAAATTTTTTTTTTATTAAAACCATTTATACATTGCGGTATTACTTAAAAATATGCTAATTTAAATCAGTGTATTACAATCATTTTATTATTTATAATGTGCGAAATAATGAAAGAAATGTGAAAGAAGTATAAAACTCAGAATAAAAAGGTCAAGTACAATATCTGGAGGCATTTGTAAAATGTGTTTAATTGACAAGAAAATAATGCAAAACTTCTCAATTTGTCCTAAAATTACCATAAAGGTGAAGTGAAGAATGTTAAATATATTGTCTTAACCCAGTTTATTGTTCATTGACTACTATTAGTATGCCATTCATGGGGTTTTTTTCTCCCCCAAAAGTGTAGACATTGAGCCCCTCTGGCACCATCAAAACATTGAGAGCGGTCTGCTCCGATCCAATCTCTTCCCAGTTCAGCCTATAGCATGAGTTTAGGGTGTCGCTACTGTAGCAGACTGAGCCAGAGGGGACTGACTGACACATTACATGGGAAAAAAATATTCAGCTTCGGGTACAGGAGTGCAAGCAAAAGCAATTGCTTAGTTGTGACGCATAGCAACACAGCTAAAAGTATAAAATATGTTGGACATTTTATTGAATGTAGTCTACCTGTTGAGAGATGCCTTCACAACACCCATAAAGATCTAATTTGTGATGTTTGATTTGGGGAATTGCGGAAGCTGCGTTTGCAAAATTAGCTGTATTTTTGTAATTCTGCTAGGTGTCACAGAAACTACATACTTCACCTTTAATTTTCTTAGTGCAAAATATTTTTCTGGGGTCAGATGTGAAGTGGACTACGTTTCGGTGAGATCCACCCAATTTGTGTCCTAAATAAATAGATGGAAACCTGTCAAGGCTAACACCATGTCCTAACCATCTACACCTTGAAGTCCTAACCAACATCCAGCCACTAGCTACATGCAAAAAGACACTCCGTCACTTGCTTTTTATTTTCAGGGTAGCCCTTTAGAAATGCCATTACTAAAATCCCACTCTACATAGTTCTATTTTAAACATCTATTATGTTCTGATAGGCTGTGAGTTTGTTTTTTGTTTTTAGTAAGAATTTAAAAAATACTTTTAACTAGAAATGAGACTTGTGTAGTACCTTGTTAGAACGCTGTTAAAATATCACATTGTCATGTTATATTCACTGTTTTCTCTCTCCAGTGGTCACAAAAGACCAAGAGATGAGAAAATGTCCAACCCCACGCAGAAGACTCAGAAACAGACAAAACCCAGGATCAACGACCCTGATAAGAAAAGAAAAAGGTGAAACTGTCTGTCTGGAAGGAATGCTTTTTTTTGTTTTTCTTTATTGTACTCTACTCTTCACTGACTTTCAACATGTCTGATCATGTGTATGTAATGTCATATAATCCCACAGATCCCAACCCACTCATTTCTCATAATGTCATTTGGTATTTAGTGTCTTAGATGCTGGTGCCTTACTTGACTTAAAGTTACAGAGACCAAGCCATTTGCAGACTCATGTCACTAGGATATGTGTGTGTACCATGCTTTCTGCAAAATATTTCTGTTGTATTGTGATTTCACAGCACCTGCAGAAGCAGCGCAGTTACACCAGTGTGGATCAGTGTACAGCAGCTTTGAGTGATGATTTTTTGTGTGCCTTTGTAATGTGCCAGAACTTACTGATCACTGATAATACTATTATATTAATAATATCTTAATATAATATATCATAATTATAAAATAATTGGCCAATATGATAGCAGATTATTTTTGGATTATTTATTTTGTACAAGTTTACAATATCCATTATCATAAATTATCTTAATTGGTGAGTATGACAGATATCTGACAGAAGAGGGCAAGATTTCAGAATTTGATAGGCTAGTGGGATGCTGATGTAATCAGAATGTAGTCTGATGGCCTATTTAAAAAAAAATAAAAAATCATGACGAGCAGATTTTCCCCTAAATGCTCATTACTGTAATACACTGTAATACAATGTTTTCGTATGTCTAATAAAATATATTTCAGTATAACAAATACTACTATGATCTGTACTTAACAATTTTTTTTAATGCATTTAAAATATATTACTTGCATATTAAAGTGAGATTTTGTTTTACATTACACTAATGATAATTTGGGGGGAAATGTAAAAATACAAGAAACTTGTTTTAAAAATAAGCCTTTAATTTTCTTTAGTTAACGTAATTCTTATTAAAAAAATTGATTAAGCCTTCAGCAATTTTGTAAGCGTTAGGAGGTCTTATGTTACATATGAACTGGGTTTTGGGTCAGGTCAGCGTTGTGTTGAGGCTTGTGTCTTATATTATGGTTTCAGTCTTGGGTGTATTTGCTGTACGTGACACAGCGAGTGCTGCCCTGTTGGGAAACCTCCCCAATGAGGCAGCAAATGGCGCATCTGCAGGATTTTTGTAAAAACAAGCTTGACCGGGCTCCTCAAAATCCTCAGGCTGTACGTGAGAGCCAGACACGAGCCTTGTGTGCTGTGACATGCTGGTTTGGAGCTTGCTGCTGTTTTTATGGCCGTGGCTGTTGGCATTTTAAGACTGAGCTTCAGCATGGTGTGATGTTTTGGCTTTTTTCTCAGATTTAGACGTTTGCTTTCTCTAATTGAATGAGATTCAATTGTGTTTGCAAAAGCTAATTTAAACAAAAACCTAAGTCTTTTGAGGGCCATACATTTGTGTTAAGCCTAAACCTGATGGTTCTTCTATATTGAAACGTGGCGGAGTTCTTTAGTTCTTGGCACAGCCTCAGTGCAATAATTCTCCAATTTTGAAACATTAGTGGGCGTGTGGTTTGCGTGCAACACTGGTCTGTTTCTGCAGATTGAGCTAAGAGTGTTTTTTGCTTGGTTAAGTGTGTCACTAAAGTATTTATTTATTTTTATGTACTGTATATTTTTAGTTTTATTCTGCCATTCTGAGTCTGACCAAAAAGGATGCATGTATAACAAGATTTCCCTCACTTGCCTTCATGCCCCCCTTTATCACACTGAGGTTTGCAATTCTTTGTTTGTTTTTCACATCATTGGAATTGCAACCACTGTGAAAAGAACCCACTAAATATTTGTCATTGTCATAAATAAATATCAGTGTATAAATATTTATATTAGTCAGATGGATAAAGATGGACAAAATAGTCTAAACCAGTGGTTCTCAACCAGGGGACAATTTTCCTTGAAAATGTATTACAAATTATCTAAATGTAGTTTTATGTTAATTTAATCTTAATTAAAACACTAAAAATAATAATACGATATAATAATACAATAAACTAACTTATTTTGACTATTTTTATATTATTAATATAAAACTATTAATTTTGACTTATTTTTATTAAAACAGAAGTGCCTAAGGTACATATCAGCTCAGCTCAGCTGACAGATTCTCTGACAAAAGGGAATCTTGGAGTCAAAAAGGTTGAACCACTGGTCTAAACTGACCCATCATAACATGTAGAAACATTTTAATCACTGAAGGCAAAGGGGTGAATAAGGAGTAGGGAACAATATACCAATTTTGAATGTAATTTTGTCTCGGTAATAAAAGCTTGGTCCTTATTGGTCGTTAATGTCCCTGCTGCATGGTGGGATATTGACTACCTATTATTTCCTAATAGACTGTTAATCAGTGGCAGATATTGAATGTGCCACTTAAAAGGGTTCACCCAAAAAATGAAAATGGTCATTTACTCATGCAAGCACAGATGCAGCAGAAATGTATTTTCACAAGAATTTTTATCATGGAACACGTTTGAAAGTTAGTCACAGAATGCATACAAATATTAATGTCGGTCTGATGTCGCATTTCATTTACATATGATAAAAGCTGCATAGTAACCTCTAAGGGCCCGATCACACAGAACACGTTTTTGCAGCGAGAGGCACTTTAAAAAAAAATTGATTTCGGCTGGCAGAGAGCCTCGTGTTTTAGAAGGAGCGCTCGGAGCGCATGAAGATGAAGAAAAAAAATCAACTTTTTGATGTTTTTCTGCTTTTTGATGCAGAAAAGCGCCCGACGTCATCGCGTTTTTTTTTCTATTGTCCAATCAAATGAATGGAGAGGCGGGTCTTCCGTTGTGGCGACCGTTACCTTGATTAGACTGAAAGGACAGCTGATTCGGGGGTTTCCTAGCAACATAAAAAAAACACAACGCACTTCTCTTTTCTAAATGAAAAAACGTCAACCAAAAAAGACAGTGCGGTGCGCCTCGCTGTCATGGATGTTTGCAGCACAAATCTGCCTGAATGGATAAAGACCAGAAAATAACAGTATTGTACGTTTATTTTATCTACGGTTTGTTAGATCTAGAATTCTGAAGAGAAATAAAGTAACGGAGTAAGATTACATTAGTTTGAATGAATTCGAATGAGTTAAGCGAATAAGAGAGAGATTGTGTGAGTGTGGTGGCCCTATTTACACCTGGTATTAAGATGCATTTTGGTCGATTAGATCACAAGCGGACGAGTCTAAATATAGGTGTAAACAGCTTCTAAAAAGTGTTGAGCATGTCCACTTTCGCCCACTTCTAAAGGTAGTCGAAAACTCATTAACCGGATTGCTTTCATAGATTAGACGCGCTCATGTGGTCGAATGTGTTCGAACAGCCACAAAAGACCGCCTAATCTCCGCCTACTGACATAACGCAAAAACATTATGGGAAGCGCTAGCCAGACGGGATTTAAACTGTCAGCTGAAGTACCAAGTTTGGATTTTAGACGAAGAACATACTGAGCACAATGTTCTCTCACAATTTCTGATTTCTAACACGCACTCACAGCGTGGTCTTGCGGCTGTCAGAGCAGAAACGAAAGCTGCTGCTCTCCGTATGTTTTCCCGTTGTCTCTATTTATGTTCATATGTATATTACATGAGCTCATCCATTAGATTGAAGGATCTGAAAAAAACATACATTTCCCTGCCCATAGACTCTCCCCTCGAAGAAATCAGGACAGAAGTGGTTGAAAGTGGACAAAAGAGATGGATTAAAACACCAGGTATAAACGAGAAAGTCTCCCTCGTCTACTTGTGATGCGACCAACCAAAATGCATCTTAATATCAGGTGTAAACAGGGCCTGTTTAATGGTGAAGCTGTGAGTTTAATTACAAAAACAGCTAAATTTATCACAGCGTTGCTGAAAAACTGTAGCTTTCAGTAGCGAAGCGGTTTCATTATAAAATTCACAGGTCAGTTTCTGTGCTCCTGAATGTTTGTGTGTGCAAACTGACCTATAAAGTTACCATCTCAATAAAAAAGTTTTAGTGCAAGTGCATAGAGGCACATAATCTGCTTCATATTATGACATTAAAAAGCTATCTTTGTGGGCAAAACATGTCGCCTTTGCCTTGTGTTGGCTTGGAATTCCAAAGGGAATGTTCAGACGTAGGTCAGATGTCCAGATATCGGATGCTCAGAATGGATGTGAAAATATCAGATCTCTTGTGGATTTTTGTGTTTATACAGCGAGGCAAAAAAAAGTATTTAGTCTGCCACCAATTGTGCAAGTTCTCCCACTTAAAAAGATGAGAGAGGCCTGTAATTTTCATCATAGGTACACTTAAACTATAAGAGACAGAATGAGAAAAAAATCACATTGTCTGATTTTTAAAGAATTTATTTGCAAATTATGGTGGGAAATAAGTATTTGGTCACCTACAAAAAACAGACCTGTAACTTCTTCTTTAAGAGGCTCCTCTGTCCAGTATAACAGAGGTCAGTATAAAAGACACCTGTCCACAACCTCAAACAGTCAGACTCCAAACTCCACTATGGCCAAGACCAAAGAGCTGTCAAAGGACACCAGAAACAAAATTGTAGACCTGCACCAGGCTGGGAAGACTGAGTCTGCAATAGGTAGCAGCTTGGTGTGAAGAAATCAACTGTGGGAGCAATTATTAGAAAATGGAAGACATACAAGACCACTGATAATCTCCCTCGATCTGGGGCTCCACACAAGATCTTACCCCGTGGGGTCAAAATGATCACAAGAACGGTGAGCAAAAATCCCAGAACCACACGGGGGGACCTAGTGAATGACCTGCAGAGAGCTGGGCCCAAAGTAACAAAGGCTACCATCAGAAACACACTACGCCACCAGGAAGTCAAATCCTGCAGTGCCAGACATGTCCCCCTGCTTAAGCCAGTACATGTCCGGGCCCGTCTGAAGTTTGCCAGAGACCGTTTGGATGATCCAGAAGAGGATTGGGAGAATGTCATATGGTCAGATGAAACCAAAATAGAACTTTTTGGTAAAAACTCAATTTGTCGTGTTTGGAGAAGAAAGAATGCTGAGTTGCATTCGAAGAACACCATACCTACTGTGAAGCATGGGGGTGGAAACATCATGCTTTGGGGCTGTTTTTCTGCAAAGGGACCAGGACGACTGATCCGTGTAAAGGAAAGAATGAATGGGGCCATGTATCGGGAGATTGAGTAAAAACCTCCTTGCATCAGCAAGGGCATTGAAGATGAAACGTGGCTGGGTCTTTCAGTATGACAATGATCCCAAACACACTGCCCGGGCAACGAAGGAGTGGCTTTGTAAGAAGCATTTCAAGGTCCTGGAGTGGCCTAGCCAGTCTCCAGATCTCAACCCCATAGAAAATCTTTGGAGGGAGTTGAAAATCCATGTTGCCCAGCGACAGCCCCAAAACATCACTGCTCTAGAGGAGATCTGCATGGAGGAATGGGCCAAACTACCAGCAACAGTGTGTAAAAACCTTGTGAAGACTTACAGAAAACGTTTGACCTCTGTCATTGCCAACAAAGGGTATATAACAAAGTATTTAGATGAACTTTTGTTATTGACCAAATGCTTATTTTCCACCATAATTTGCAAATAAATTCTTTAAAAATCAGACAATGTGATTTTCTGGATTTTTTTTTTCTCATTCTGTCTCTTATAGTTGAAGTGTACCTCTGAAAATTACAGGCCTCTCTCATCTGTGAAGTGGGCGGACATGCACAATTGGTGGCTGCCTAAATACTTTTTTTGCCCCACTGTACGTGTGAAACAAATTCTGATCTGATTTGTGCCAGTGTAATCGCAGCCTAATTCTGGGTTATAAAACCTGCTTGCACTATTTCTATTTTCAAGACAAAGCATGCATATTTTACTGTGAATTTAAAGTGAATCATTTCAAATTGCATTGTAAAGATTTAAATCATTAGGTATTCCAAAGAAGTCAATTATGTTTGTGTCATAGTTTATCATAAAAATTGTTTCAGTTATTTCTTCAGTTCTCACATTTTTGGAATTTCCCATTAGGGAACAAGAAGAACTCAGCTTATGTTCTCCTTTGTGTTCCATAGAAGAAAGTCATGCAGGGTTAGAACAAAATAAGGTTGAGTAAATGTTTTCATTTTCATTTTTGGGTGAAGAAACCCTTTTTAACATTGTGATTTGAAATAGTACATATTTGACTTTGCATTCTGTGATTTGTATTGACAGAGCGAGAACAACCAGTGACTCCTAACTCCATGGCAACCTCAGCAAGAGATCTCCATCCCATAATCCTCCCCAATGTTTTTAAAAGCCGTTTACAGCATGAACTCTTCAAGAAGGTTTCTCCACTCCGAACAACAGCACACACCAGCACTATATCAGTGGATGAAACTCAATTATAATAATAATAATATCAAGAGGACAGCGCATCGCCATGGTTTGGATTTTAATTTCGTTGGACCTATTTTCTTTTTTTTGCTTTTTTTGTTGGAAAAAGCAGCAGGATCTGAAATAGGTCTATACATTTCTAACGCTGTTCACACATTGTATTTTTAGACAAATTTTTTTCAGAGGCAAAATGAAATGCTCTATTTTTTATATGAAATTACTTGAAATTTCCTATCATATCTACAGGGCTGTATGCTCGAATCCAGTTTGTGAGATTGTTAGATGACGTCTTATGCTGAAGAGTGCTCGCATCGTGTACATAGTGTACCTTATGAGATGTAAAAAAAAAACAATTTGATTGTACAAAATTAACAGACATTGCATTTGGTTAAAACAAACAGAACAAACCAGCAGTGTCTGATGTTGAAGAGTCTTACTGTTCTTTATCCAAGAGTAGGATCCATGAATAAAACTATCATTTAGTTTCTGTAACGATGCGTTGCTTCATTCACTTTTTCACAGCTGTCAACCACCCAGCTAAAATTATGGCTCATTTAAATATTTCTGTTTATGCTGGCCGTATTTTACCGTAATATTCCATGTTTTCCCTTACTGGTAGATCATTTTGTGTTTGGTGTGAGGGTAGATTTCATGAAGAAATGTAATTCACCCTAAAATAAAAATGTAGCCTTTTTAAGACCATTAAGCTTTCACATGCTGACATTTTCATGACAAATTAAGCATATTTCCGCCTTAAAGGGATAGTTCACCTAAAAATTTAAATTTTGTCATTTACTCAACCCTCATGTCGTTCTAAACCTGTATGAGCTTCTTTCTTCTGAACACAAAAAAGATAGAAGAACGTTGGTAATCAAACAGTTGACTGCAGCCATTGACTTCCATAGTAAGAAAAATAGTATAAAAGTCAATGGCTAAAGTCAACTTAATATCTTTTGTGTTCAACAGAAGAAAGAAACTCGTAGAGTTTAGAACATGAGGGTGAGTAAATTATGACTATTGGGTGAGCGATCCCTTTAAATTCTTAATACTGTAATGGGGAGGGGGTGATACTGTTATTACAGTTTAAAAAAACTCATTCAGTAAAACATTTTGTGAAGATTCATGAAAATGACACTCACATTAAAGGAAATTGGGGACCATAAATGCTTGATTATGAAAATTTCACAATGAGAGAAATCTTTAGTAAAATAGACTTCATATCATCATCATGAAAAACATTTATTGTTTAGGGGTGAAATACACTTTTTAATGTTTTTGATAGAAGTCTCCTATGCTCACCAAGGCTGCATTAATTTGTTTAAAAATTAAAGTAATTATTTGTGAAATATACTATTTTTATTTGAATATATTTTATTTTCAGGAGCCATTATTCAATCTTCAGTGTCTGAATAAGAAAGCATTCTAATATGAAACATATTTCAAGAAACATTATTATCAGTGTTGAAAACAGTTGCTGCTTCATTATTTTGTGTAAACCAATACTTTTTTTGCAGGATTAGTTGATGAATATAAAGTTTAAAAAGAACAGCATTTATTTTAAATAGAAATCCTTTTGTAACATTTTAAATGTCTTTACTGTCACAATTTCAAATTAAGCATTCTTGCTAAATAAAAGTAAAAGTAAAAATGTTCCTGCCCCCAAACTGTAGTATATGACCTGGATATTGACCATTGTTATATTAAGCCCATAACATTTAATTTCCATCACTGTTTGCTGTGAAGGTTTAAAATGGCGATGATGGGACATGACATGACTCTTTTAACATGGTGATTCTTGGTGCACCACCAACAATGAAAACATGGTCAAACTATGTAGAAGGGGCTTTAAGTGTTTTCACTTTCTTCCCAGAAGAAAGAGTCACACAAAACTGGTCACAGCAGGTTTAGAGCTGCGTCACATTACAAGAACTGCTAAACTGCTGGGAAACTCAAGTGGAAGAGAGCCAGACCTATTCTGTCATCAACTGGTGGGAGGAGAGAGATGAACACAAAGTATCAGCATGACTAGCATTATTAAAAAAAACGACACGGGACACAATTTGGCAAAAATAACGATACAGGTTATTATTTCTGTACTATTTCACTTATTTACAAGCAAAATGTGTATTTGACGCTTTGTGCAGTTTGACAGCTCAACAATCATCCTCAGATTCATGTTTCAAGCGGTCACACCTGCAGTTCAGCAGAGTTGCAAAAAGCATGTCCAGGCGCAAGCGTGATGTTTCAACCACGCTTCAGAAGAGAAGAGGTGGGATCCCGCTGCCGAACAGCAGCCTCCATGAGGGAGGAACCCGCCACTGCACTGAGCCCTGCGTCTAAGAGAAAACATAGCCATTAACAAAACAGCAACACTATATATACACGGGAAAAAACTTTCACTTCTGAAATTCTGTAACCACATCCTTCTAAGCCGGTAATGTCCCACTCTCAACTATAAGTTTTGAAATTCTATCCAATGGTGCTTCTACATATTTTTCCAGTACCCCACGGGTTCTTAAAGTCTTAAACTAAGTTTGATCAAATTTAAATAATAATATCAAAATGTATTTGAAAATAATATAATGTTGTGTAAAATGGGTATAATACTATAGACACAGCCACTTTATTGAGAGATTTATTTGTGATGGAATAATTACTTTATAATTTTATTGGCGTCTTACACACATGTTGTACAGTTACTCTGAGCCGCATTAATTTGAGTGGTGACAGATATTATGGGATGGCTTGATGCAGCGCAAGAGACGCAGATAATTTGATCTTGACCCTTAAGAAATTGCAATGCTGTCACGTTACAAATCTGCTTCAAATTACCTTAAAAATTAAATTAATTGCTAATTACAACTTTGAACTAAAAATGTAGAGCGTGTACAAATCGTGAATGTAAATAATTGGGAATCATGTTTTAAAAAAAACATTTATCATTCATCTATTATTACTTATGTTGGTTTGGTCATTTTGGCTGTTTCCTAATAAAGGTCCAGAAATTCGTGGGGGTTTTTTGTGTCATTTGTCAAGTTTTTTGCCAGGTGGCTTTTTTAATTAGGCATGATGTCATTACGTTGCTGTCTTGACGCCAGCCAATCGCTGCTTTGCTGATCATGGTTTCGAGTATCGATGCATCTGCCCTCTTCAGGAAACACAAGAATGCGCAGTTATCTTAGATAACTTAATCCAGATATTTTAATCCAATCCGCAAATTCGTTTGAAGAACCAAATTAGCCAGACATCAGTGATCACGATTAAAAGATCTGGGATCTGTCAAATCATCTCAGATGTATTAAGCGAGGTAGGAAGAACGGACCCCTGGAGAGCGAAATCAGGATAATTAGGTATCCGTATCAATCCCTCAAGCACCACCAACTGTCCAAATTTGTCTCAAGACGATTCGATTGCACCCTATGACATCAGACCTGTTTTCCTGTTGGTACATGTGACGTCCGGCATAAAGCCTACAGATTCCTTGGGTCATGCCGAGAACATAGATATCAATTTTGCTGTAGTTGACCAAACTTCCTGTGCGCCTTTTTGATTTTCTTTAAAAACATACTTTTTCAAACTCCTCCTAGATCATTAGTCTGATTTTCACCAAATTTGTGTCAGATCATCTTCAGACCATGCCGGCAAAAAGTTATGGATTTTGTGTTGATAGATGAAACCGTTTTCGTATACCGCATCAACAAATTTGATGGTATAATGCCAAAACAACTCTGAGGCTGTATCTCTGCAATTCTTTGTCATATTGACACCAAACTTCGTATGCGTCATTGTCACCTCACTCTGACCACACCACATCAATTTGTTCACAGCGCCACCTATTGGTCGAAAGTGTTAAACCATTAAATCAATTTACTAGTGACTGTATTTATGATTTTCTGGCCATTTTGCCAAAAATGATCTTAAAGGGATAGTTCACCTTAAAATTTAAATTAGCCCATGATTTACTCACCCTCAAGCCATCCTAGGTGTGTATGACATTCTTCTTTCAGACGAATACAATCGGAGTATATTAAAAATGTCCTGGCTCTTCCAAGCTTTATAATGGCAGTGAATGGCTGTTTCTGTTTTGAAGTCCATAAAAGTGCATCCATCTTTTATAAAAATGCTCCACACGGCTCTGGGGGGTTAATAAAGGCCTTCTGAAGCGAAGCGATGCGTTTGTGTAAGAAAAAATATCCATATTTAAAACTTTACAAACTGTAATCTCTAAATTCCGCTAACTGTCGTACGCGCATCTGAAAAGAAGAATGTCATATACACCTAGGATGACTAAATCATGGGCTAATTTTCATTTTTGGGTGAACTTTCTGTTTATTGTCTTTAATTGCTCATTGCTGCAGTTGGTCTGATGCTCCCAGCCATGATTGTGCTTGACCCCTTAATTGCTGCTTGCAGCTATATTTGTTTTTTCAAAACCTATTTAAACTGTAAAGTTGTTTAATTTGCGGTTTCTACAGTAATTGTATGGTTTTCCATCGACATTACCCTACTTCCGCTCATATGGTATTAAATGTAGGTCTTCAAAAAGGTCTTTAGCATTGAATGTTATTTTAAAAACCCTGCAGATACCCTGTTTATTTCATCACCATTATTCAGATTTACTACATTTTCTTACACACTTACAGGTTTTTCCAGCAGATGAAGCCAGTCATTGAGATGGTTGATGAGAGCAAAAGCATCAGGGATGTTGTCCCCTTCTGAGCAGAAGATCAGCACTACTGCCATAGGGACGTCCTCTGTGCAGCTGACAAGACAAAAAAAAACTCCATTGGCCTAGTTCACAATTGTAGATTTGATCATTTTTTCGATTTATGACAGTTTTTACCAGTCTGTGTAAAGGGCTTTGGTCACTCCTCCTCCAGGAATGTAGAGCCGCTGCTCGGAGTCGGAGATCCCAGGGAACACGCTGATTCTCTCCATCTCCCTCCAGCCCAGCTCCTCCACCCTTTGGCCCTCCTCCTTCTGCAGAGACGGGCTCAGCAGGTACCGTAGAGGAGTGCTGCTCAACAAGAAGACGTGGACATCAGCAACACAAGCATTTCAATACTACCGATACGAAAATATTTGAATCATCTGATGTTTTGGTGACTGGATGTTGTGGATGTCTGAAGTTAAGGAAGTTGTTCACACAGGTGTAAAGAATCACCTACTACAGTTTGAGGCACCAAATTTTGTATAGTATATTGTTTTTATCATTTATGGTCGTGTGTGCTACCTTGAAATGCAGTGCATGCCATGAGGTTTGATAAATGTCATCTAATACAATTTGCTAATACAATGACATTTATGCAATTCTGTGTACCACAAATACTCTGCCTTTATTTACATTTGATCTATCTATTTCATTACCCATGAAGCTGTTGGTCGTCTCTCTGATAAGCGTGACTGCTGGACAGCAGCACACTTCTGAGGAATCCACTACTCTTGATCCAGGAAACAATCAGCTTTCGGAATGATCTGAACTTTGTCTAAGATAAACAGTAAACAGAAAAGAGTCATGTGCAACTGAAAATAATTAATTATTCGTGGGCGACCAGGGCCGGCACAAGCTCAACTGCTGCTCTAGGCAAAACACTGTTGCACCGCCCCCTCACACTCACAATCAAAGACGATCTTTGAGATGCATGTGAACTGGAGATTTTGTTAATTGATAAAATTACACTAAAATAAAAGCATGTTTTCAGATTTGTTTCAATTCTGCAACGTTAAAAACAAATCAGCACCACTAGTGCAAATGCAAATTCTGTTTTAAATAATAAAATAAGTAGACTAGCTTAAGGGGCGCGGGAAGTGGTTTCACAGGACTGCAAATGCAATGCAAATTTTTGTTGATTTACATTTATTAATTTTTAGCATTTAGTCAATTATTTGTAATAAACACTTTAAGTGGCCCATTAAAAAGTATTATTTATATGTTGATTATTTATTATGTTTTAAAACAAACATGAGGTCATATTGTGACCGTTGTGGTGTACGTACAAAGAATGCATAGAGGGGTATTAGGCCATTTCCTCCAGAGTGGAGAGCGCCTTTCTGAAGATTCCGTTCATTTCTAAAGCTCATTCCACTCAGCGCTGCGCACTCAACCCAGAATGCCCTTTGTGACATGCTAGTTCGAATATAGACCTATCTGAAATAAGTAGCTAGGGCTGCCCCCAACTAAAGTTTTTTTTCTAGTAGTTGTTCATTTAAGCCGTTGTTCACACGGCGCCAGCCTCCGTGTCATTGTCTGCTATATTTGCTTATTATTTATTAAAGGGTTAGTTCACCCAAAAATGAAAATTCTGTCATTAATTACTCACCCTCATGTCGTTGGACACCTGTAAGACCTCCGTTCATATTCGGAACACAAATTAAGATATTTTTGTTGAAAGCTGATGGCTGAGAAAGGCTTCAGACAGGCCTCCATTGGCATTCTGTACATTTACACTCCCAATATCCATGAAAGGCACTTAAAACGTTGTTACAAAGTCCATCTCACCACAGTGGCTCTACAATACTTTTACAATGCGACGACAATAGTTTTTGTGCGCAAAAAAAAATCAAAATAACACCTTTATCCAACTTGTTCTCGACTTCCGTGTGTACCTCCACGACGCATGCGCGAGAATATGACGCAGATCCGGCGTTCGGACATATGACCCAGAAGCGATTTGTTTACGAGCAGAGGAAGACGCGCGTATCTCAGCTGTTGGATTCTACATTGATCGTACTTTAGGTCTCGGCGTAGTTCTCAAAATGGGGCTTAAGTGTGTATTTCATGGATTCCCGAACGCTGGCGCTACGTCATATTCTCGCGCATGCGTCGTGGAGGCACACACGGAAGTCGAGAACAAGTTGGATAAAGGTGTTATTTTGATTTTTTTTTTGCGCACAAAAACTATTGTCGACGCATCGTAAAATTATTGTAGAGCCACTGTGGTGCCTTTCATGTATATTGGAAGTGTCAATGTACTGAATGCCAATGGAGGCCTATCTGAAGTCTTTCTCAGCCATCAGCTTTCAACTAAAATATCTCCATTTGTGTTCCGAATATGAACGGAGGTCTTACAGGTGTCCAACGACATGAGGGTGAGTAATTAATGACAGAATTTTCATTTTTGGGTGAACTAACCCTTTAAATCCAGGCAATTGGTTGTTAAAACATTGATTGAAATTAAGATACAATTTATACAAAACGAAATGTACTTTAAAGAAAGGCTTTCCACAACAAAAAAACTTAATGAAGTGGTCAAAATCATTTCTGACCAACGTCGTCTGACATATTGGCATGATGTGTCCTGTTCACTTTTCATAATCAATGTAGATTAAATGTAGGGTAGGTAAGAATGATCTAAAACACTTTTGTCCAAATTTGTTTAAACTTTCTTTATATGTCAATACATAATTAAAATGTAAGTACTCTGAAAAAGAGAGTATAAAAATCGAGTGACTCTAGACTTTTTAATCTGCAATAAACACTGCTCATTATTTTTGTCCGGGACGAAACAAGTGATTGGCTTGGGCGACTGTCACTCTCTCGCTACCATGGCTACCACCGCTTTTGCTACAGGATCGGCCCACATGCGCGCACCCCAGTGTTGCCAAGTCGGGCTACTTCAACACTGTTGCCGCGGGCTGTTTTTCATGTCCGCCGGTTGAAGCGACCCCAATTATGTGATATTTTGCCCTGGAATTTGCGAATTTTAGCAGGCAGCCCTACCAAAAAGACACATATTTTACCCCCCCCAAATGCAAACATTTTTTACCGGAGATACACGATTGCGCTTGTTTTGAGCTAGTTTTGAGTAGCAATTGGGCGGATTTTGTTGTGAAAACCTGGCAACCCTGGCGCACCCGTTTGATTTGAGGAGTTCAAGAGGCTGTATTTCTGCTGGACAGGTAATCTTTCATTCTGATTATACATTTTTTTGGTTTATGTTTTCATGAAGCATGTCTCACTAGCACACGTAGCTGCCTAATATAGCTAACATAACATTACTTAGCATAAAGTTACAATGTTATACACTTAGCGAGCCATTAGTAGAGATGATAAATACTCAATATGCTTAGCTCAAGTTGATCGCTGTCGTGTTGAATTTCGCAAAATGTAACTTTAGATAACAAAATGCATGTGTAAAAGATAGTACACCGCATCCAGGAACTTTTTTTAGAACTAAGTTAGCTTTAGCTACTACCCTCTGTCTAAACTCTTCTACCATGTTCACCGGGAACTTTACCTGCACTGTTTATTTCGGCCCTTGGTTTGTTTTTATATTCTCTACCTATGTTAACTGATGTTTTTATCTTGTATCTGTGTGTGTCGTAGACACTGTGTTGTGTGTGTATTTTAAACTTTACCAGTATCGTTATTCTAGCTTCACAGTGAGAACTAAAAGACATCTTATTTGTTTATATTCATAATGATAAAGTTAGATTTTTTATTACATGTGATTCTGACATGATGTCACTACATGCACTTCTTCTCCGCTCGCCTCAGGTAAATAATGCGTCTTCCAGCTGAGCGGTCGGCGTAGCGCGTTCATGTGTTTTGGGGGCGTGGCTTTGGAAAGAGCCCAGAAGGGAGAAGGTGGAGTGAATGGAAATAATGAGCTGTCTTTAAAACAGTCGTGAGAGGTCTACAGACACTCAATTTTTATACTTTATTTTTCAGAGTACTTACATTTTAATTATGTATTGATATATAATGAAAGTTTAAACAAATTTGGAAAAAAAAGTTTAACCAAATCTTACCTTACCTTTAAATGAAAAAATAACATTATAATATTTAAACATATGAAACTAAATACTTGTTTTAATGGCTACAAGTTCAGTAGGCAACAGAACAGAGAAATTTCATGTCGGAGCAGGAGCTCCGCTCCGCTCACATGCTCTGGTAAGGTAGGCAGGTTTTTCGCGTTCATTTTTATTTCCTGTCGCTATGCAGGCTCTTTTATTGTATATGACAGTGTAAACTGCTCAATAGCCCTTTTATTTAAAGGTTTAATGTAGGCCATAGTCCATTTGCATTACGATTGCAAGAAGGATCCACAATGTCAAAACTGTGATGTGCAGTCAGATGTCCCGGGGTGTATGCTGTTTAAACGAGTGTTCTCATTGATATGTTTCTTGTGCTTCGTGTTTTATAGACTCGATATTGTTTCTTCTATTCAAATGTGCTGACAAAAATAGCCGTTGTAGGGAATGTATCGGGAAAAAATGTAAAATTACATTTCCAAAAAATGCATTCAGATATGCTCAACGTAGCTACATCCAGTCAACTTTCATTTTGGAACTATTTTTCAACCATGACAGGAAGTGTCAGAGGGACATCTTTTCAACGGTCATTAAAGGTCCAAATGTTAGCTGGAATATATAAATATTACGCACACAATAAGGTGAGACACGTAACTTCTCCCCCGCTTTCTCTCACATAGCTACACATGCACAAGCCTACCTTTAAGAGGAAGCGCGTGTCGGGCTTTAAAATCATTAGCCATCACTAGCAGTAAAAGTAATCTTTTGTATTAATGTACGGATTTTTTTTTTCTTTTCGTTTTGATGATATTTTTGGATGAAGGCTACATCAGGGAGTTTTTCATGTAGACCGATGGTGCTGTGGGGCGTGATGGGGTGGAAGGCTACTAGAATGAAGGAAAGTTAATTTGCTAATTAACTTGATGATGGAAGTGCAATAATTCAAACAAATGTCCAAAAAAAAAAAAGAATTATTAAATATTTTAAATGGGGAAAATTTTTGTTTTTATTCTTGCCGCCCTGACTGTGCTGCTGCCCTAGGCGGCTGCCTAGTTCGCCTATAGGCACACGGCGGCCCTGTGGGGGACTGATATACCGAACTTTTATTTTGACAGCACTTAGATCGCACAGGAGCTCTGGTTCTCCGTCTGCATAAGTTTACTGTCATTGTTGATAAAAATTATAAACAAATTGATAAATTAAACTTTTTTATTTATTTATGTGTATATATATACACATACATAAATAAAAATAAATGATTAAAATATATAATTGTTTAAAATAATAAATTAATTTAATTTAAATAATACATAAATATATAATTTTCATATTTTAATTTGATGTAAAAAGGATAGTTAACCCAAAAAAGAAAATTGTCATCATTTACTCACCCTCATGTTGGTCCAAACCTTTATGAGTTCTTTCTTCCGTTGAACATAAAATATATTTTAAATAATGTTGGTAACCAGACAGCTGACGGTAGCCATTGACTTTCATACAATTTTTTTCCACCAACCCAAGTCAATGGCTACCGTCAGCTGTCTGGTGGTTACCCATATTCTTTAAAATATCATATTTTGTGTTCAACAGAAAAAAGAAACTCATACAGGTTTGGAACAACTTGAGGGTGAGTAAATTATGACAATTTTCATTTTTATCTGAACTATCCCTTTAAATTGATTAAAATAAATATAGTTCTATAATACTATAGTAAGTAAAATTTAATAAAATGTAACATGATAAAAACTAAATTTACAAAATAATACTTTACATATTTATATTATATTAATTTTTCACAGCATTAATGGGGTCTTAATACATGAAAATATAGCTTCCTTGTTTAGCTTCCCATTTTAGGATTGGATCCCTCGCACAAGAATAGTTATATAACGGGGGTCTAAAGGATTGAAATTCTCTGTTGTAAGATATTGGCATCAACCATCAAAAACTCCATATCGGTCGACCACTAAATTGTACACCTCCAATAAAGTGTAAACTTTTATAAATGCAAACCACTAACCTGGACGATGGGTGTTCTTATCTGTAGCACAGCCAGCTTTAAGTCACTGTGGGAGTAAACTGCACAAACACATTCGAAACATCAGCTACTGTACATGCAATGATTGGTGGTGTAAGAAAAGATGATTCTCTGGAATTCAAGGTTAAAGCTATCGTATCCCATTACCCTCTGCGCTGGTGCTGAGCTGGGCAGCATCCTCAGTGGATGTGGCATACGGGTTGTTCCCAACCATGGGAATCAGACAGTCCGTGTGGAAGTATCCCACTCTGGGCATATTTAATGTTGAGATGAGGAGATCCACGGCGAGCTGCCCCACGTTTCCAACAGATACCGCAGGCTATGCACAAGAGAAACAATTATAAGTAGCTACTTATTTGATAACTGCACCATGTGTTTGTGTGATGATGATGAAGCTGATATACTAATGAAGGCAAATACTTTACTTACCATTATCAAAGTAAAGCCTTTAAAAGATGGAACAACATCCCCCGCCGAGATGAACATTTTGAAAACGGTTTATATCTAAATCAGAAGATAAATTCCGATGAATTGCAGTGGATCTGTAGTGATTTTTACTTTCAATTTCCTGCGCTGTGGAAAAGGACCTGACATTACTGCGTCATGCCTCACCGGGACACCCTGATGCCTGAACAAAAACAATCAAAACTATTTATTTGCGACGTGTATTTTGACTAGTTTTCGGAAGAAACAAATTGTAACATACATAATTATATATATATAAAAAAATTCAGACTTTAAGAGAAATGTTTTGCCGTTACAAGCATTTATTGCGATAGAAACATGTCAAAATAAAAGTCTTTACACAGCAAATTTACCAGCTAAACAATATTTTATTATTATTGTTGTTGTTCATTAACATATTATTATTATTATTATATTATTAAATATTGACGTAAACTTTACACTTTGTAATAGAGGTCTCGAAACTTTATTTACAAATAACCTTTCAGGGGGGAAAATACGTCATAAGAAAATATCTGCTGAAGCTCAGTTCAACATAAATGACCAGAAGATGACGCTAGACTCTCATAGAAATTAGTGAAGAAAAATATGTTGCCTTGTCCTGTGTTACTAGTCTTATGAGTATGATGCTGAAGCATGAGATTCATATAAAAAGATTCATATAAAATTCAGAAGAACATTGTGTGTAAATCACTTTAAGTCGTTGGCACCCTTTACAATGTAGGCTATAAAGCAGAGAAGAAAATAACTGATACTAATCAGTTACTAGTAAATCGTTATATAACTCTCTATATATGAAAAATAGGCTAAATAAATATGTAATATAGGCTATATAATATAAATATTTAAAAAATTGTTTGAAAAACAAAATCTATTTCAGTAAACTCAATAAAATATCAGGCTGAAAATGTAGGCTACTTGTGACAATACAATGTCCCTGAGCCAAGGGCTATATGAAACTTACACAACACAATAAAGTGACTTGTGTTTTCTGCAGGGATATTCAGAAATATGGTGTTTCACAAATTACAATGCAAGAAATCAATATAGTCATCAGCCTCAGCCAAAGGCTTTCATAGAATAAAGCTTTCAGTCCAGCAGAGAAATATAATAGCTACAAGCTAAATACTAGCCAAATTATTTGAATATACTTTTATAACCAACAAGGGCGAGACTATGCAAACTCAATGATATGACTTCTTCAGCTAATTATTGAATATGTATGTGTCTACACTGCAAAATTAATTTTGAGTTAACAAACCTTTTTCTTTTGTCACTTACATGTTCTGAATTGGAGACATAATCTCCTGTATTGTTCTTTTTTATTAATTGAAAGAAAGCCATTCTTCTGTGTATTCGCTTTTGATTTTCGTCATATTTTGTACTGTAACAAGTTTTAACAGATCTATTTTTACTGTAGATATGACTTTAGAGAAGTAGAGGACACCCTGAAAGTCTTAAAGAATCATTTAATTAATATTTATTTTAATGAAATTATTAATTATTATAGTTATTATACTCAAGTTTTACTTTTAGTATTTTGGAGTGTTATTTTAGTATCATTGTGATAGGCTACTGTTAGTTTATATATATATTTTTTTTATTTTATATTTTGAATTAGTTTTTATTTTGTTTTTCATTCTAATTAGTTATTAGTAATTGTGTTGTTTTTGTCATTTGTATTGCTTTTCAAAAATATGTCTATATAGTTTTTATACATTTTTAGTTTTAGTTGTTTTAGTACATCAAGTTAAGCTAAACGAGAATGAAAAATGTTGCTTTGGCTAATGCCATTGACAGTTTTTTATCTTTTCTTTTATTTCAGTTACCATTTCTATTATTTTAAGTCTCTGGTATTTTTTTGACTAATATTTTTTTATTTTTTGACCATTTTCCATAGATGGAAAATATTTTACTGATGTTCCTTCAGTATATTTTGTAATTTAGCACAATTGGAATGCTGTATTTCTTGGATCAGAACTATCAGTTTCACAAAGATTAGTTTTTATGCAAATTCTTGGTTAAACTAAGCAAACAGTTTTTGTATTGTGTTCTGTGTACTGTACATCTCCAAGGGTCACGAGCATTAGAGCTGATTATCTGCATGATGAAAATAGTGCACCTGCCAGTTAACCTCATATAGGGTCACCAGCACCAGCATGATTTGTTCGAAATCTCATTCTGACAAATGTTCAGTTTAATGATTTTACATATATTCTCTCATTATGCATTTGCATTCAGAGCCTGCTGTCCTGTGATTCTTCAGGGCGCACTCGTGCGTGCGTGTGTGTGTCAGTGTGTGTGTTTTCTTGAAGAAGGATCAAAGGGACTTGAACAGCAGACTTCACCTGTGAGCTATCTATAGAGCATTAGATAATGGCCTGACTTAAAACAAAACCCTCTGTTCACATGCACTGCAGTTGTCACACGACATTTAATTATTTAATTTGATCAAAGTCACGATGTACCAGCACAATAATTCAATCAGTGTTAAGAGACCACAAACACACATCCAAATAACTTCTGCTGTAACTTGTCAGAAATGTAAATGCCAGGTTTCATTTAAGTGATTACAATGTGTTGAATGGGGTTGATGAAATTAAGTTTGAAATTATGATATGAGCATTGTAAATGGCTGTGAAAAATGTAATAAAAGAACGCGATTAGATTTCTTTCCCAGAATGCATTGTTGATCCCTCCTTTTTCTTTGCATCTTCCTTGTAGATGAACAAAAGCTACTAAAAAGTATACTTTTTGGGTCTTTAAGTGTCTATCTGTTATGAACATTTAAATTATTAATTTGATACTTATTGTGACACTTAATTTGTACATACATGTTTTATTTAAGGGGGGGGGGGTATAATGCTATTTCATGCATTCTGACTTATTTACACTGTTAAAGAGTTGATTCTCATGCTAAACGTTTTTTTTATTTTTTTAAACGAGTTGGATGTATGATGGCTTTCTGTGCCATATACACTCCTTCAGGATTCAAACACATTTCAGAAAGTTTTTTTTCCCTGAGTATGGCCCTGTATTACATCATAAAGGGCAGAATTCCTATATGGGCACTTCACTAAAGATGTGTGTTTTTGGATGAGAGGGAAAGATATCTTTGTTCAATTTTCCAAATAACCCAGCATTAAGGAAACAGTGGATGCAGTTTTTCCAGAGAAGCAACAGAGTTCTGTAACTGTTTGTTTGTTTGTTCCCGGTCATTAGTTGAAAACACAGGCGGTGAGTGAAAATACATCAAATGTCTGTTTTGTTGGCAATCGGTGTGTAAGTGCATATAATGTAAACAACACGAACGTATAGTAAATGAAAAGTTATCCAGGCATAATGGATGATGTATTGTGTGTGTGTGTATGTGCTCGTGACTCTTTAGCTCCACCCACAGCACGCCTCTATGAATTTGGTTGTTTTTGTAAAGAATCGGTACCGTGCAGGTGGCGGATCATATATACCCTTTTCTCACAGCAGCTGGAAAACATTTATCATTTTGATGGCAGATTGTAATCCAGAAAGGTCCAAACGACAATCATCAGTGACAACTGGAGATTCATCTGTAATCAAAAGTAAAATATTAGACTGTACTAAATTGAAATCTGATAACGCTAATACACACTAAATACACACTAAATACACAGTCACGCAATGCTAATGTTGCTAACAATTTGAGAACTATAACAATAATAAGTTGCATGGTTTGATAGGAGCTAAGCAATCGTTAGATTTAGTTGGTAGCGTGATTTATTGTAATGTTTTTTTTTTCCCCTCAGTTTGTCAAAACAAAAGTGGCAGATGACCCAAAATAGGGACCAACATAAAGAGCCATTCAGAAAGGTAGCAAAACAAAAATCGCAAAGGCCAGGGAAATAAAAATATAAAATTTATTAGCAACAGAAAGTAACAAAAACAAACAAAGATATAAACATACAAAAACTTAAAGGGGTGGTAAACCACGATTTCACTATTCTAACTTTAGCTAGCGTGTAATGTTGCTGCTTGAGCATAAACAACATCTGCAAAGTTACAACGTTCAAAGTTTAAAGCAAAGGGAGATATTTGCTTTTAAAGAAATCAGTTTCTAAGAACTACAGCAAACGGCCAGTAGGCGACTACAGACATTCCTCCAGGGTTGGTGACATCAACAGGCTCAATATTTACATAAACCCCTCCTCCGAGAATATTAAATAGGGGGGGTGAGGCCATTTTGTATCGCGGCGCTGTTGTGGTATAGTAGGCTGGAGTGTTGTTGCCGCGATGCAGAGGAAAGGCTGTTATATTCATCCGGATTGCAGGTCTGGGGTACTTGCTTTGTTCAGCCTTCATAGGGACAGGGATGCGTTGCAGTGCGTTTAACATACAACATGTTATATGCACGTGTGTATGAGACAGAAGGGAACAGGCGCGTGCGGGGCTCCCGCAGCACATTTCACGGAGGAAAACATCCACAATGTTCGCGAGTTCAATGCAGGATATGCACAACGGCTTGTCCTGAAAGATGGATTTACAAACAGAAGCTGTTTACGGGCCACAACCTGTAAGTCTGATTTATTTTTCATCGATGTGTTTTCCTGTAATAGGTTGTACATTGTAGCAAGGAAGTAAACAGATGACAACGCTGTTCTGCAAACCAGTCTGTTAAATGCTCATTCATACTTAACGTTATCCGACGAACACCTAACGTTACAAACACTAACGTTAAAATCTCAACAGCGAACTTGGCATTAGTGTAAATGATTCTTTGATTAGAGCTTTTATGTATTGTTTATCTACAGGCTTGCTAAACATGCTTCTGTGTGTGATTTGGCTAACTTACTAGTAAAGCCAGTGTTTAGGGTTTTGGGTTAATAGTTCTTGCGACAGATATTTGGCTATAATCGTTCTAAAAATACAAAAGTAACAGTGCCATTCAGTAGCGATCACTATAGGTCCGCAGTCTTTACTCTTGAGGACTGAACAGGTTCTGCTCGATCATCTTCACTAAAATGTTCTGGGTCTGATTCGGGCTCAGATTGGTGTGGTTTTATTGACGCCATCGTTTCTAATACTGACCAAAGCACAGTCCACCGGTAAAGGTAAGGGGCGTGACGTTTCCGACAAACGTGCACTGCGGTTAGCGAATCACAACACACTGGGCCAGCTAACCAATCAGAGCCCATCGCGTATTTTTGAGGGACTGGCTTCATACAACCCGGAAAGCATCAGACCGTTTTACAAGGAGGGACAGAGCAGTGTAGAATAAAGGTCAAATATATGAAAAATAATGATTTTTTTTTTAAACGAAGCATGAACACATGTTACAGTGCACCCCACAAACACAATCAAGCCTTCAAAACAATGTGTTTTACCACCCCTTTAAAATAAGGACTGGTGAGCTAACTAATCTAAACTTCGACTTTGAGTTAATGCATTCCTAACTCCAGAGAAACACAAAATAATCTTCTGGTAGGCTTGCTAAGCTATGCTTTCCCTCTAATCTAATATAACTAAACAAACAAAACTCACCATCCTGTACAAAAGAAAAACCAACTCCAAAACCAAAAACAACAGGTTTTCTGAGGTATAGGCCAAAACTGAAGTGCCACCAGCAGCTCATAAATAGGCAGAGGCCTCAGGTGTTAGGAATAATCAGGCTCCGCCCCCATCTAATTGGCAACTATACTCAGAAAGAAAGAGAAAACAAGGGAAAGAGCAGGGGCTCGTAACAGATACTAGAGGTTGCATTTGTGATTTTTGCTTTTATAGAAATTGATGAGACATATTTGCATACATATCGTTCATTTTGAGATTGCTGATATCTGATTGCACATTCATATTGAGATCTCCTTTTGCTCACATTGCTGTACTAATTTCTAGAGGAGAAACAAGTGAAATCACTGGTGTTCTTTTTCTCAAGAGAAAACAGGAGATTTAAGCAAAAGTCTCCATTTGACCTCAATAGCATTTCATTGCTGTCTAGGAGAAACACCTGATATGCCTGAGATCTTAGATGTGTTTTTTGCTTTTCTTTTCTTTTCTTTCTTATTTTATTTATTCATAAAGCCCCTTTTTAAAACAACTCATGGTTGACCCAAAGTGCTATACAATACATGTATACTCAAAAGCAGAATGGAAAAGACAATACAGACAATACAATATACTTTTATACCTGGTTAGAAGCTTGAAACTGGTAAGTTATTCCAGAGACTATGACTAGCAGAGGCAAAAGCTTGAGCACCTCTGCAGTGGAGCCTAGTTCTGGGAATGGAAAGCAGACCAAGATGGCTAGATTTCAAGGACCTGTTTGGTTTGTGGCTGGAGATCACTTCCTAGAAGTATGAAGATACTTGATTATTCAACAATTAAAAACAAATATTAGAATTTTAAAAACAACTCTAAATTTGACCGATAGCCAGTGAAGAAAAGTCCAAATGGGCGTAATGTGATCAAACTTATGGTCAAACAGCATTTTGGACCATTTGGAGACACATTAGAGAGCACTGACTTAATTGTACAAGGAATTGCTATAATCTAGATAAAGAAGATAAAGAAGAAATAAGATAAATAAATGAATGATTTGTTCAAAATGTTTTCGTTAGACGTCGTAAATGGAGAAAGCTTAAGCACTAATTTGTTTCTCAAAATTTGTATGCAGTCAAAATGAACACCCGTGTTTTTTTCTGCGCAAGTAGGAGAGATGACCAAGATCAATGCCATTAGCATCATGTGATTTATTTAAACCAAATAAAATAACTTGATTTTTGTTTTAGCACTAATTTAACTAAAAGGTTCTGTTTTAACCATGTTTGTAATTCATTTAAGCAGGCTAGCAGCGATCCTGAGGATTCTTTGTTTTTATGTTGCAAAGGAAGATATTGAGTGTCATCAGCATAAAGATGAAATGACATTCCATGTTTCTTAAAAATAGCACCCATAGGCAACAGAATGAAAACAGAATTGGAGCAAGATTTGATCCCTAAATGCAAGAGGAAGAGATATATTAACCAATATAAACATTGAACCTTCTGTTTGATGAAAAAGAACAAAACCATTTTAAAACAGTGCCCCGCAGCCCAACACAACTCTCCAACGTGGAAATAAGAATATTGTGGTCTACCATGTCAAAAGCAGAGCATAAATCTAACAGTATTCCCTTCATAAGTTTCCAATCAAATTTAATTTAAGACTTTTAAAAGAGCAGATTCAGTGCAGTGGTGAGATTTAAAACCAAATGATTTTTTAAAGAAAAACAAAATACTGTTCGATTTGATTTCAGCTGGGTTAGCAAAACAAAAAAATATCTAGTCTTTTAGAAAAGTTAGATTTGGGTCTAAATTTAGTGAAGTTAGTAGAATCAAGATTGGGTTTCTTTAGCTGTGGAGTTACCGTAGCAAGATTTAGACAGACAGGGACTATTCTGGTAGGCTACTAAGATTAGCCCAACAGTGTCAAAGATTTGTTTTAGGAATCTAAATGAAACAATATCTTGAGAGCAAGAGGCTAGTCTCAGATGTTCAATAATAACTTTACAAGTTTGAAATTAAATTAGCTCTAAATCACACCATAGAACCAGACATCTTAAAGGGGTCATGAACTGGCTTTTAAAAATGTTTTATACTGTCTGAGGTCAACTCATGACGTTTGCTTGTTTTTTACATTCAAAAACATCATAATGAATAAGTAATAGGCTATTTTCTACCCTGTTTTTAAGCCTAGCTTCTGTAACAGTTGGTTTTCATGGGCATGCCGCACTGAAGACTTGGAAGTAAACGCCCACTGCCATGATTGGATAACACATTTGCATATTATAATGAGCTTCGGCTCCCCTGTCAGTAGCCTACACGTGGAATTGTTTTAAAAACGTGTGGAAAAACGGCAACTGATGATTTGCCAATGGGTCGCAAAATGTCTTTATCAAACGAACACAATGATTTATCTGTCATCCACCCGAAATTCATTGTAATGTTATTTATTATTACTTGGCCCGCCCATTCGTGGATATAACTGCGAACCATGCATCACTAACACACACACACGCACGCACACACACAAGCCAAGTACGTGCATCCACAAAACTTCACTGCAGATAAATCAGCATGTTCGAAACTTACGCAATTGTATTTTTCCTTCAAATACCAAGTCAAGAGAGTTAACAACGCACATAAAGAAAGGAATTTTATTTCACTATTTAAGATAGCCCGTCGGGCAGGCCAGTGATACGTTTTGGTAGCCCAACTGGAAAACAGATCATCCCCGGGACGTCTGGCTTTGCGAGCCCTGGCCCATACATGTTTGAGTCTGATCCCGAATCGAACAACACCTCAAGTTCAAAGGATACTCCAGCCTGTGACAGCATGGTAAGTTATCAGTACTTAAAACGATCTGTAGCAATGCAATATATCACATATAAAAAAATTAACGGTACATACGTTTGTACCATTCCTGTCGGATCCAATAAAGAAGGTAAGCATCGTTTTTTAATCTCATTCTGTCTGCAAATCTAGTCTCTTGTTTACAGAAGAATCCCTGGTGAATTGGTGAAAAAAACGCGCAATGTCTTATGTGACCTGTAACTTCATTAAAAATAAAGTTCAACTGCATTCCTAATATTGGAATCCAAAGGAAGTTCCACAAACAGGCACTGCACAATATTTTGTAATCTTCAATGGCGTGTTTATTGCTTGGAAGTTCGATCCGGTTTAGTTCCACGAAGGCCTATGTTATTTATCTATAACCAGTATGTCAGGCGCGAGTCGGTGGGCGGGGCTACAGAATTAGGTATTTTTGTTCTTCGGTTAAGGCGGTGTTTCACTGCTCTTTGACAACACAATTAAGAACATTCACAGATTGATCGTTTGCTGAGCCAGCTGTTAATAAAAGCTTTTCTTTGACTAACTATTCTTTCTCTTTTCAGCTCTGAAACTTAGAGGATATTCTTATATTATGATGACCTTTTATAAATCAAAAGGGAAAGTGTATTTCTCAATTCATGACCCCTTAAAACGCTCAGGTTGAGTAGTTTACCAGGGAAAACTTTGATCCTAAATTAACAATTTTCTCAGTAAAGAAAATGCAGAATTGTTCACATAACCGAAGCGCAATCATAGAAATATATATGTAGATTCCTCATTCGACCGATCCGCGCAGGCACTAATGAGGCATCTATGTATATCTATGTATATATCTATGTATATATCTATGACCGCGCCAATATTTTGACCTTATTCGCAGGAAGTTATGGCGGTCTGGAGAGCTGATGACATTTGTCTGATAATAGGTGAAATAATAGCATAAATACTGCTCGGCTTCTCGCAGACACCGATCGTTGCGTGTCTTAAGACATCAATGTGTCGCCACGAGCCGCAGGGTTTAATTTGAAGTATTTTAATTTGGAGCCCATTCACATGCATTATACGACTGACAGACGGCAATGGTTGGAGTTAAAAATCTTCATTTGTGTTCTACTGAAGAAACAAAGACACCTACATCTTGGATGCCTTGGGGGTTAGCAGAAACATTTTTGTTTTTGGGTGAACTATCCCTTTAACTCTACGTTGATTTTCACCAATAACCATTGATATAGCAGCCTTAACAGCTTTCTGATAAAGGCTTAAAGAATCTTTCAACATTTCAGACAAGACCTGTAGCTTGTCCTTACACCATTTACGCTCTGAATCATTGAGTTGAATCATTGATCCAAGGCTACGGTTTAGGTTTTACTTGGGCTCTAACAGAGCAATGAGATTCAAAAGTGTCAAGCATTTCTGATTAAAGCAAAAAGAAGTTCATTCACATCAGGAATGCGAGGAGATGCTTCAGGTGCTAATGGCCTGTCATCCATAGAATAAAGAGCAGCATCTCTTACATGACTGGATGAAATAGCGATTACAGCCGACCATGGAAGGTGTAACAGAAGCTCGGCCAGGGAAAAATAATACAGATTTATGGTCTGAAAAACATGCCATTGATTTCAATGTCTGAAATTTGAAATCCATGTGAAAGAACCAAATCAAATGTATGACCATAGGCACGTGTAGGCCCTTGCACCCACTGTACAAAATCCAATGAAAAAATAAATTTACCAGAGTCATTTACCAGAGGTTTAGTGGGGCAACACAAATTAATATTTAAATCACTCAGCACTAAGATATTATCAAACAATGGAACTAGTCCTCCTAACAGATCAGCAAATTCCTCTAGAAAGACGTTGTTAATGCATGGGGCCTAGTAGCCTAACACATATAACTGGATAGAGAGATCTATCTGAAAAAGCTGTACCTCAAAGCTAGAATAAACACCAGCTGGGTTGATGTATGTAAATCTGAGCCCCATTTGAGACATTGTTGAGACCTCAAATGATACTTGAAGGAAAAAAATAATAATTAGCTTATACAATAGTCTCCAAGTGACCGACACTGGCCTCCATTAAATCACATTGGTGTCTAGGATAACCAACTGAGATATTAAAACCAGGTTACATTTCTGGTCTTGAAAAAAAATTATGAGAACTGTTTGAGCAGGAGACTGATGCAAAAGCGCCATTTGATATCCATTGCATCTCATTTGAGACAATGAAAATCTCATGAATCTCTAGAGGAGTCACTTGTGAGAACTTTTTTAATCAGGACTAAAGCAGGAGCCTCCATTTGATCTGCATTTAATCTCACTGCTGTCAGTTAGACTTAATGGATATAGTAAAGATCTCATTTGTGAGTTTTCTTTCATATGAGCAGATAATTCTCCAGCTAATAGGATGATGTTTGCTAGATAAATGCTGGCCTTATCTATCCTGTAATGTTCTCCCAGTGTTCGGGCACCAGTTGGCTCTGAGCCGGCAGCTCTATCAGCCAGTCCATGCACTGCCACGGGCTCTTATCTTTAGATAACGTCAGCTTTAGCGTGGATAATGAGAGCTGTATGGGAGGCCAGAGCTCTCAATGATTATCTGTTACCTAACCACCCGCTTACACCCCACAGGCATGAGGAGCTGCTATTTCAGTCAGAAGGTGGAGAGTAGCTCTCCAGCGCTCTCCAGCTATCCAGTGTGTGTGCAGGTTTGTCCTTTACTCACTTTGTTCCAAAGACAAGGTTTATCCTGTGAAGACATTGGAAGACATCAGTTCATGTGGGTCTTGCAATGTCAGCAAAAAGGTGATGGTGCCGCAGAGATGATTCACAATGTACTCAGAATGTTGTTTTAATTTATAGATGGTGTTGATGAACTAAGCAGCCCTAAATCTATAGGCTGCATTCATATTTTCAGTTCAATTCACATTCATTTGTATAGCGTTTCACAATATATATCCTTTTTAAAGCAGCTTTACAGAAAATGCATGTCTACATTACAAGTTAGAGTGATGTGTTATCAGAGTTGCTGTGTCAATGTTTTTCAGAAATGTACACACAAATCGCACAGTTAGCAATGTATAATTTAAGGCATAAACAATGAGCTCATTGAAGTAATTATTACAAGTTGTGGACATAATGATTCAAATTTAGGCTATGGAAAATGTAGCATTGGTGCATGTTGATTCAGTTTTGCGTCATTTGAAGTCCTCACAGGATTTAGAGTCCTCTTGAGTCTTCTCTTTACAGGTGTTGAGGCATCTGAAGTCTTCCTAAGATGCTGAATCCAAACTGGAGCTGACATACTCTCTACCTCGGGATATTCCGAGATAAAACAGAAAAGCAAATGAAAAATAATTAGCGTAGCTACTGTTCATAACATTAAGCAAATATAATAATGTGCATTTGACCTGACATAACTGGAGTACAAGGTTATAAGATGCATTATGAGAACGCTTTAAACTGGGAGAGTGAGTCTGACCCCCAAAGATTATCAGGAAGGCTATTCCAGAGTTTAGGAGCCAAATGTGAAAATGCCCTCCCTCCTTTAGTGGACTCAGATATCCTAGGTACAACCAAAATGTGAATTTAAAGAGTGTGATGGATAGAAAATTGATTAAATACACATGAGCTAAACCTGTGTATACCTGCTTAATATTTTCTAGTGCATTTTACAGGATAGAAAAACAATTAGCCTACCATTGGCTTAGTTATGAACAAACCCCAAGCAGCAAAGTAAATAGAGTTCTGCAGGGATGTCATATTTTTCTAGGTCAAAACCCAGAAACGAGTTTTAGCACAAATTTTAGCACTTCCTGAAGTCAATGGTTCCCTTTCGAAAGGGAACTCGCGCTGCGTCAGCTGACGCTACGGGGAACGCCTCCAGCGTGACAGGTGTCTGAACTACTATCAAATCACAGCAATCCTATTGACCGGCGACAGCCAATGATGTCATCAAGGTGCGACCAGGAAGTATATAAGGGCACCTTGCCAACATGACACCTCTTCTTCGTCTTCAGGGACTGTTTTGTCTGAATGCTTCGAGTTAAGGTAATCCAAATTCGTGTATTTCTGCCGGGGATCAAGAGCATGCTCATTCAGCTCTTATGGAGCTGTTTGTTTGTTTGTGTATGTGAGCGTTTGTCAATCCGAGATCGCTCCGTTCTCGTCTGATTCTCTTCCTGAGGGAAGAGGGTTTGGCATCCGAGACTGATGATGCGGTCCCGCTCATGCTGAGGCTGAGCGCGGACGCGTGTCACGGGTTTCATGGAAAGAGCTCGCTGAGGCGGCTGACGAGACTTATCTGCAAGTGCTCTAGGGATGGCGGAAGGGAGATCAATCTTTTCGGCCATCCCGACTGTGTATGCTGAGCCTTTGAATGTGTATAAAACAACGCTGCAGGCGGGCTGCGGCTGCCATGTTGGTGCGTAGAGGAGAAATAACCCATGTTCGGCTTGTTCACTGACATCGATGGAGGATAAGAGAATATGGGTATGTGTCATCGATGGACGAGGACACTGAGAGCTCCAACCCTGCCATCTAAGTCTTCAAAATGATGTTGTGCAAATCTATTGGCAGGGCATACACAGCAGCAGGTCAGCCCAGTGCTACTTCTCTCACCATGGCGGTGTTGCAAAGATGCGCACCAGGCAGATCTGCTGAGGATCTCAATCAGGGGTTGTTTTCTGATGTGGTGGTGGTGCACCAGCCGGAGACTGGGTCTGAGGACCAGCATCGCTGAAGTGCATTCGGCAGCGTCTGAGGACCTGCATACCATTGAGATCCGGGTCCCTGGCAGGCGGGAGGCGTCACGGTCCAAGGACCGAAGACGGGGCCCAAGGGCCAGCATCGCCTCTCTGGCACCCCCTCAGTGTTCTATATCACAATCGCAGTTAAAAAAAAAAAAAAAAAAAAAAAAGGCGTTGATGATGGGTCTCCTTCTCGAAGTAAGAATTGCATTGACCTTCACTCCTCTACTTCATCTCCTCCCCAGGCGCTTCTTACATTCGGCCTGGGGTGGGCCCGTGATGATTATATTCTAGGCCCGCCGGTCTGGTCTGTGAGAGTGCCCCCCTAGGGTGGTGGACGTATACTAGCTTGATGGCTGGTTCTTCAAGGTTTGAAGCGCCCGAGGTGAGTGGTGAGTCCCCCTCGAGAAGGGTGAAACATTACTTACTATGTTTTTCAGGACCCTCTTTCGCTCTCCTAAGAGGGTTTGGGGGATTATGGAACATCGTTGGACATCGCAGAGCCTGCAGCTCCCCGTGAGTAAGCTAAGAAAGATCTTCTTTGCAACATTATATGTTTGTGCATAATGCTATACTTTAGCTAGTAGAGATTTACCGCCTCTCCGTGTTATCTCTCTCACCTATGTGAGTGGTTGTATTTGCCGCTCTTGCTCGCGGGCTTGTGGCGTGCGGGGGCGAGTTTTTGTTTCCTAGCTTTAAGTATAAAGTAGCCACGACCGGGTAAGCACTAATGCATGAGCTGTATTGAGATCTGCGCCCAGCCCTGTTGGGCTTTGGAATGGGTTTCGGGGCCTCGTTGTTTTTACGTAAGGGGTGATAATATTTATTTCCCGAGCTCTGGGTAGATCTAGTGCAGGCTTAGCGCCGCACCACTTGGCCTAGGCTTCGCTAAGGATGGGGGGCGTTTCCTTTAAAGGCAGGTATAGTCGCCCCGGGCCTGTCTTTTAAGTATAAGAACAGTGCTTTGTTTTCTGCATCCTTGATTCAGCCTCCTCTTATTACAGAGTGGCCGGCCAAGGCCCGCCCCCTTCTCTGCGTTCTGGGGTTATTTAGTAATGCAGCGTAGGTGTTGCAGCAGGGATAGCGACTTTGCCAGTGGTCGTGGGGCGGGGTTGAGCGTCTTTCGCTGGCGTGCGATTAAGACTTTAGTTTTGCTGTACCCCGCCTTCCAGAGCTTGTGTGGCCGCCACCTTCTGGCGGCCCCCGGCCTCATCCATGAGGATGGCACGGCCGGTGGGTTGCATATTTGTATGATGTTTTTCACCTTTTGCTCTATGTCCTCTGCTCCACCTTCTTTAGGGCTCAGGTTGAGCTGAACATCGCAACCTTCTGCATGGCAGTTTGGTCGAATGCTCCCCCTGAGGCCCGAGCATTGCCAATAGCTGAAACCCTCGCACGAACGGCGGGCCGCTGTATGAAAAAGTAAGGCGGCCGCCCCGAAGCAGGTGACGTAAGTTGTACTCCCCTCGCTTTAGAGGGTTTTTAGGCATTTGTTTGCTGTTTGTTTCATAGTGCACTGCTATTGGCAATGTGATTAGGTTCATGTCTGTAGGCACTGCCCGTGAGACTGCGCCGTCGCAGAGGCCCTCTAGCCTCTGGGATGGAGCCAGCCCCAGGTGCAGGCATATGAAGGCCAGCTGGTTGTGAGTAGCTAGCTTGGGCAGTCTGGGCAGCGGACTCCAGGACAAGAGAGTCTCGACATCGTGGCCCGTAAGTGTGCCCCGGAGGATTTTTTCCATTGACGTCAACTTCAGCAGAAACCTCGTCAACTAGTAGGCCTCTTTGGCCTCCTTGGGGATGAGTCCCCAGGTGATAACTGGATGTCCAGTTCTTCGTCAGCAGCAGACAGCTACCGTCAGCCCGGGTGCAGCAGCCAGCCTTCTTCTATCCGCGGCAGGGTTCATAGAACCTGCAGACCTCCTATTTGGAGGTAGGCCCTGCCAGGCCTCCCTGAGGAGTAGGCTCCTGTTTTTGGGTTACCCTGGCTCAGATGGTAGGCCCCATCAGGCCTCCCTGAGAGCCTGCTGTGAGTAGCAGGCCTTGCCCGGTCTCCCCCGAGGGGGTATTCCTGGGCATTAGTCCCTCGACGGCTGGCACGAGCTGCTAGTAGGTGGTAGGCGTTACCAGGCCTCCCTAAGGGCCTGCTGTGGGGTAAGCAGGCTCACTTGACCTCCTCTGAGGGGGTGGTCCCGGGCTCCTGTCACTGGATGGCTAGCACGAGTTGCTAGTAGGTAGTAGGCCTCACCTGGCCTTCGAGCGGCCAGGGTAGGACTTCATATGGTATGCGAAGGTCCCTTCTCAGGTTTATAGCTTGGGCTTTGACCATAGGGAGCGCTGTCACTGACAGCCTAATGTGACCAGAGGGGGAGTGGTTCAGGCATTTCAGTTGAATTTGCTTGTCCTGACAGTTGTCACTGCCAGTGGGCATGCACTCCTTTCGGCATGGCGGCGTTGGTATATCGTTCCCCGTAACGTCAGCTGACGCAGCGCGAGTTCCCTTTCGAAAGGGAACGTCTCTGGTTACGTATGTAACCTATGTTCCCTGAGAACAGGGAACGAGACGCTGCGTTGCTTTGCCATGCCTCAGGGCTTGCCTGCCAAACAGTCCCTTCAGACGAAAAGTGGTGTCATGTTGGCAAGGTGCCCTTATATACTTCCTGGTCGCACCTTGATGACATCATAGGCTGTCGCCGGTCAATAGGATTGCCGTGATTCGATAGTAGTTCAGACACCTGTCACGCTGGAGGCGTTCCCCGTAGCATCAGCTGACGCAGCGTCTCGTTCCCTGTTCTCAGGGAACATAGGTTACATATGTAACCAGAGACGGTTTTTTGAATGGGTCTTTGGTTAAAAGCCTGAGATAAGGTCTATGTCTAACACAAGCTGCACAAGATATTTTCATGTTTTATTCTACAACATAAAATACATCACTAATACTCCACTTTTGATATAGGCCTATGAGCTTTACTTAAAAAGGTTGCTACTAAGTGTCTAAATGAAACTACAGAGGTTGTCGGGGACATTAAACGTCTTCACGCTGAACAAATAAACTCATATAAACTCACTAGTCCACTTTCACAGCCTCTTCGTTTATAATCACACTCTTGCAAACTGTTCTAACTTAAACTTTCAGGGAAAATGTTTTTACTTCTGGTGAATGTATTTAGTCATTGTATTTCGAATTTTCGAAGATTATTATGATGAACAAAAAGTGTAATAACCATAAAATGTAATTGGTCACAGAGCTTATTTTCTGCAGTAATGTAAAAGCCAGAGGAAAAAAGGTGATGCTAACACAGGTTGGCCTATGAAATACATCATCACTGCAGTACTCCATTAAAGTACCAAAGCAGAACATTCTAGAAGCAAGAATGATACCTCAAATCATGTGGCTTATTTTGAGGAGATTTGTGCTATTATTTTTCTAAGCAATTGGACTAAAATGGATTTTTTCAAAAGTCCCATATTACACTGAAAGAGGGACCTGAGCCTTCTTATGTGCAACTGCTCCCAATATAAAAATACAGGTCCCTTGATACTGCAAATAAATCTCCAACAAAGAATCAAAACAAGCAAATATTACCAAAGTATTAGCACCCATCAAAATCATGCATTGTGAATATATATTGCTTCAAATCAAAGTCTGTAATGTTGTGATGGCATACACATGCACAATGCACTGTTGTCGAAGGTCACTGCTACTGCATGCTGAGCTCTAGGCTGATAGCCAGAGAGAGTAAGAAGTTGCCAAAAAAACAAGTGTGCAGGATTAGGTTGTGTGACCTAAGTGATGCTTGCAGGTGTGTGTAAGCAGACAGGTGGAGCTATTCAGAAACGATCTAGGCTCCTCTTGTAAAAAAGAAGTGCGCTTAAAGGGATAGTTCACCCAAAAAAGATCCCATGATTTACTCATCCTCAAGCCATCCTAGGTGTAGGCTATCTTCTCTCAGACAAACACAATCAATATATCCAAAAATATCATTGCTCTTCCAAGCTTTATAATGGAATAGTGATCCTGATTTCGAAGTCCAAAACAGTGCATCCATCCATCATAAAAGAAATCCATACGACTCCAGGGGATTAAAAATGGCCTTCTGAAGCTAAGCAATGACGGTCTACGCAAGTCAACTTACGCCAAAAGAGTAACCCCTGACGCAATGTATGACGTCAGATGTAGGAGTATCGCAAGCTTTGGTGCCTCTTGCGGTTCAAACAAATAGGGCTGGGCAACAAACTCAAGCTCCTCTTCTCTTATACCGAAATTCTCTGACATTTCTCTTAAAAAAAAATTTGTTTTAGACTTCTAATTTGTGACTGGTGTTTTGTTTTGCTTTATCCTCTGCACTTCCACGTTTGTCAATACGTCATGCATCAGGTCAGGGGTTACTCTTTCGCTGTAAATCAATACGCATGGCCGTCTGTCCGAAGCTAGTTATTTTATAAAGTTGTAAATATGGATATTTTTCTCTCAGAAAGCCTTTTATGATGGATGGATGGACTTTTTTGGGCTTCAAAATCTCAATCCCCATTCACTGTCATTATAAAGCTTGGAAGACCCAGGACATTTTTGAATATAACTCCAACTGTATTGGCTACATATGTGTAGTTATGATCTTAACATTTATTGAAATAAAATGTATTACTTTTGTACTTTTATCCACAAGAAGGATTTTGCAGAACATATTACTTCCACTTTGTCACACCATATAGAAGATCATGTCAAACACATTGCATTGTGGGATACAGTATTCCTCACAGTGTCCTCTGGATGTATTCTTCACATTTTGCCAAAATTTACATGACATTACAAATGAATGCACCGATACTACAATGGTACTGTACATGTATTTAACCATATCCAGAAGTGGGCACAAACAAACAATAAATAAATAAATACAAATTAATTGTTAGGTACAATGTACTTACTGTGTTTGCTATTAAGGTTAAGTTAGGGACAGTTGGTATGGGTAGGTTTAAGGGTGGGATAAGAGGTAAGGGAAGGGTCAACAGTGTAATTACAGATATTAATAATTACAGCTGTAATTACATGCAGGTATTACTTAAAGGATACACACCGTTTCTGCCAATCTCATGTTAATTTGAGTACCTATAGAGTAGCCTATTGCATCATTCATATCTCCGAAGAGTCTTTAGTTTTATCATAAAAGACAGATGCAGCATACTCACATGCGATACTACTACTAGCCGGACTCCTTCTTTTTGTATACAGGCATGACGTAATGACGCAAAGACTTGAATTTCAAGCAGAAATCCACCAGGACCACTCAAATTATATTACAAGCTTACCGTTGTGAATGGGGCTAAGGTAAGGAGATAGTTTTGAACACTGGCTGGTTATTGCTCAAAAATAGATTGGATAATTTTTAACCCCAAAAAAAAAAAAAAAAAAAAGTTACGGGCTGCAGCTTCAAATGGAACAAAACAGCACTCAATTAATTTTCCTGAGCTATACAGAGCAACCTCTGACCAATACAACCCTCTTCCAGGTATCAACCCCCAAGGGTCACCGGGATTTGCCAAGTAAGATTCCTGGATCAATATATTTAGTCCTAATCCTATCCCTTCTCCTAAACATAACACTGCCCATAACTTATTCCTTAAATCAGAAGGAAATGATAGGTGAATAACACTGATATAGCACCCAAGGTTGTAAGCCTAAACTTGACATAAACTGTAAACTTTAAATCTGATTGGTGGATTGGGGTGTTGTTCCAGGATCAACAAAGATGTTGATCCAGGGACATGTTGTACTTGGTGAAATCATGTTCACCCAACAGGATCATGCACATGAAGATTAATACATAGTAACACTTTATTTTACAGTGTCCTTGTTACACATTACATGTAATGTAACTATTGTAATTACCATAAATTGTGCATAATTACATGCAACTGACCCTGAACCGAAGCCTAACCCTATAGTAAGTACATGTAATTAATTATTACTACTCAGTACTTAAATGTATAATCACTCTGTACCACGAACACCTTAAAATAAAATGTAACCAAAAAGATCAGCAGCATTGGTTATAAAAGTATTATGACATATTATGTTTCATGGATTGCACATGCAAAAAATGTGGATGTCTACGTGAGATGTCATTGCCTGTATTTTGCATGTGCACCCATGTTTTGTTAAAATGCATTCTGGGTGTTATTTGAGTGCCTGTGCAGGTAGCAGCCCTGCAGATGACTGACTCAGCATGTAGCCTTAAAAAGTGTTTGTTCGTTAAGGCTAATGAGAGAAGGCTTTGACTTCCCTTTAATCTGCTTAAGTAAAGCATGGGCTCCAATGTGAGGGACGTCTGCTCTTAACACTAACGCTCTCCACCTGTCCTGTGCATCACAATGTGATCATGACAATGAAGTCCTTGCAGAGCAAGAGTAAAGTTTTTCATGAAGAAAAAAAACCACAAAAAAACATCATAATTGCAACAAGTGATGAGAAAGCTCTATAATTATGGAGAGTCCCCATACACCATGTGTGGGGGGCCTGGTAAACCCTACATTATGGGGACAAAATATCCTCAAAAAGATGGCAATATCCAAAATCCTTGTGGGGAGCTTTTTGGTCCCCATGAGGAAAACAGCATTTAAAGCATACTAAGTGAGGGTTTTTGAAAATGCAGAAAGTTTTGTGTGATGGGTAGGTTTAGGGATGGGGATAGAATATACAGTCTGAACACTATAAAAATCATTGTCTTTGATAAGGCCTCAACATGAAAACTTGTGTCTGTGTGTGTGTGTTCATGTTATTCTATCCCATTGGTGACTTTAGTCTGAATGCACACAAACTCATGGGGACTCACGTGGGGACCTAAATTGTGGTCCCCATGGGGAAACAATCTTATAAATCATACAGAATTCGTTTTTTTTTTTTTTTTATGTAAAAATGCAGAAAGTTTTGTGTGATGGGTAGGTTTAGGGATGGGGATAGAATATACAGTTTGTACAGTATAAAAACCATTACGCCTATGGAGAGTCCCCGCGAAGATAGCGAACCAGACTTGAGTGTGTGTGTCCAAGTAAACCCTACATTATAGGAGCAAATTGTCCCCACAAAGACGGCAATATCCGAAAACCTTGTCCTCGTGGGGATATTTTTTGGTCCCCATGAGGAAAACAGCTTAGAAATCATACTGTGTGTGTGTTTGTGTACATGTTTTTCTATTCCGGTGGGGACTTCAACATGAATGCACACTGATTCATGGGGACTCGTGTCCCCATAAATTTAAATCCCCATGAGGAAACAAGCAAAGATAGCGAACCAGACGTGTGTGTACTGGTAAACCCTACATTATGGGGACAAAATGTCCCCACAAAGATGGCAATATCCGAAATATGTGTCCTTGTGGACAAGAAAGTCTACAAACGATTTTTCTATGATTTGGAAATGTATCACCACTAAATGTTAAAATGAAATAGACACATTGAAACATGAAAACAGGTCTAAATTAACTTGCCTCTTATTATAGGGACTAACTACTTTGAGAATAAATTTACTTTTTTAGTTGCATATAAACTTACTGTATATTTTCTGGCATTAAGAAATAATCAAGAAGTGACAAGGAGCAAGAGTCAATGCTGAGTTCCTGTTGCCAGGGCAACGGTGGCTCTCATAGGCTTTTCAGGCAGGTCATGTGACCAGCAGCTTTGACGTCACTGTGGGAGGCAGTTTGGTGCTCTGAACTAAGCTGCGGGTGAGTCTTGTGGAGTTTTTCGTTGGAGCTGCTGGTTGCATCAAAGCTTGTTTCTGATACCTGTGGCTGCATATCACCACTGAGGCCACTCAACGCCTCTTCCCTGCAGAGGTCCCCGGGTTATGGCCATCTAAAGTCTCACGGCACAGCAACAGAACAACCACCTGAGGTGAGTTCTGTCTTTTTTTTGTGCTGTTTTACTTGCAGGTGAAGTCTCTGTGCATGCACTGTCAGACAAGAGGACGAGAACATGAAATTGAAAAGCGACAGCTGAGATTTTTCAGGATCCCGTGAGGATGATTGGAAGCAAACTGTTGTTTGAAAGTGAACAGGATGCAACAATTTGAACTCATAGGATGAAGGCATCTCTGTCTGGAGAATGAAGGTCACCAGTATCTTTGAATATTCCAATTCTTCCTTCATCCACTGAGAAACCTGGAACCGACAGCGTGCTGGAAGGCGAACGACCTCAATGGATTTCAGATCATTTGGCTTTGGATAAATCTTGGAACATAAGGCTTAGAAGAGGGAACACTGCATGCTTTCAGGGGAGGCTACATCTAAGCTACTTTGAAGTGCCATGAAGATACTAAAGTTATTTGAAGATCAGAATTAGAGAATTTATAAATGTATACATGTAAAGGAAAGTCTAACTGGTCACCAAGTTCTTCACAATTTTGAATAACCCTTCAGCTTTTTGCAGGAGTTCACTTCACATAAGCATGTGGTTATGAATTTTAAATGTTCAAGTAGCCCATTTAATAAGTACAAGCCCATAAATTGTCATTTAAAAAGTCAGACTATGTCTGAGCAAACATTTTAATGCACATATAAGTCACACTGCAGTTATAACAATTCACCTTTTGATTTAAAGGTCACATGGATTCCTGTGAAAGAGGAAATAAGCCTTTGCTCCAAATGACTTGATTCTCATTATTGAGAGGTTGATGACAAGTACATTGAAAAATAGAGGAATCAGATAAAGTCAGTTGTGAAGCATCACTGGGAACTCTGGTTAAAGGACAAACGTGTTTTTAGAATGCTTGACAAAACATCTCAGGTTGCAGGAAGTTGTTGAGACGGTCTTTTTTCCTTTTGCATTGTTGAGGCATGCATGTAGATTACACGGTGATGTGTTTTTTCTGACAGGCTGTTCAGAAAGCGCACATACTGTCTAAAAAGACGCAAGTGGGCGCTTAGAAAAATGTGACGTCTGTAGGGATGTGGAAACAGAGACATACGGCTTTGTGGGAGAGTTTAGTAAAGCCCCAGAGAGTCGAGAGAGAGAGAGAGGGAGGGAGAAAAAGAAAGAGATGAAGGAAATTTAGAAAGGGAGAGGGGAGTGGTGTCTTTTTAAAGAGCTTCCTGTGAAGAGCTGCTGACATAGAGATGGTATAGAAAGGGAAGAAAGGAGGAAAGAAAGCTGGCGACATCACAAGGTCCAACAGGTGAAACTGAAATCGCATCATTTACGTCAAGGTAGGTCAGAGAAGGTGAAAGGTCTTCCTTGCCACTCTCACCGTTGGCTGTATTTGGCTTGTAGGGCACTTTTTTTTGTAAGGCTGCTTGGGAACAATATGTATGATGAAATACGCTACACAGATCTATTCAATTCAGACAGTCTGTGGGTGGTTGACATGGCATATCAAATAGTACATTCTTAAAAGTAAAGGTTACAAATAGAGATTTCACAGTGATTGAACCATTCTGGGTTCCTCAAAGAACCATTAAATGAACCGAAGGAACCATTTTTTAGGTGTAACTCTAGTGTAACTCTGATGATCAGAAAGTTGAATTATATGCTTTGAAGGCAAACGTGGAAAATATACCTTTCATCTCTAGCATATTAATCATATAGAGTGGTTGTAGAGTCCATATGTAGGGTGTGTTTGGTTCAACGCTATCTTATGTCCATGTCCATTATGACTATGTCCATTAATGTCAGTGTAAATACAGTGTTTACAGTGTAAATATACACCTGGTGGCTAAAAAGTCAATTTTCTCTGGGTTTTTGCTTCAGTATAATAATAGTAAAGCATATGTGATATCTTGTATCTCACTTATAAAATGCTTCATTAGATCCTGAGAGCTTTTCATTTGACATCTCCAAGAGCTTTTGAGACCCTTTGAGTGTACTGATGCCCATGTGCAATGTGAATGTGCAGTGTTTAGATTGACTCGTGAGGAATGTATGTATTTTTAATGAGGCTGAGGGTTTAGTTATTATTGTAATGTAAGCTCAAGTATGTACATTCACAGTGACAGCAGCTGAGAACAGCAATGGCACATTATAATGAGCCGTGGTGTTAGTGATTTCACGCTTGAGTTCCACTACATTCAATGTGTGAGCATCGAGGCTGTAATGTTAAAGCATTTCCAGTTTGTTGAAGTGTCCCGTCTCAACTGCTGTAATTGACCGTGATTTAAAACTGCAAATGGTATGAATTTTTTTTTCCAAAAATAGAAGCTTTACAAATATTTATGTTAAGAGCATGTGCTGGAGTAGTCGAGCATCTCTCGTGATGGGGTTCGGTGGCGTTCTCACAGATGGATGGAGGATTGTGTCGAGGTCAAGCAAGGATAGTTTACAAGAAGTTAATGCTTTTAGATTGATGGCTGAACGTTTACATTTGAACTAGACAAAAATGTTCTACGTCAAAAGTCTGGGTATTAATATAAATTTGCTGTTTCTTCTGACAGGAAATATGGAACTTTAACGACCTCGGCACTGGTTAAAAAAAAAAAGGCAGCTGATGGTGTGTGATATTTATAACTACTTTCAAGTACATTCACTGAATTTTTCTCAGAGACATTTAGAAGGTCATTATACGCTAGCTTTCAACTGCTTATACTTTTATAGGCAACCATTACTCCAATGTATACCAAATGCCACACTCTTATTTTATGGTGAAGTCAAAGATCCAATCTGCGAAGTCAAAGATCACAGCAGAGGTCACGCCTGAGAGAGAAGGTCACTTTTTTCAACCCTTTAAATCCTCATATTACAGTCACAGACTTTCCACATCCATGCAGAATCCAAGCTTTTTTTAGGACGTTTTACGCATTTCATTGTGAAGGATTCATTTTATATTGCATATTTGATTTCATATTAACTATGGGGCAATCTTGAGGTTGCAGATTAATGAAGACTCCACATTTGACTCAGAAAAGCACATTGTTGTGTTTTACGCATTACAGTATGTACACCTGCTGTGTTTTCTTTATCACCAAGTCCTGGTATAAGTTATTTAGTGGTCCTTACATAACATACATGAGTCTATATTTATATCCTACTGCTTCAGATTAGCCTAACAGAACCTTGAGTTAATCCTGCAGGTACAAGGAGAGAAAGAGAGAGAGAGATTTTGAAGCAGATTTGTTAGCTAGTTAGCTGAAGAAAATTAAACTATGTGAAGTTAAAGGAACATGTTTGATGAATTGTGTGTTCTGTGCAGTCAATACAAAGACTCCTGCTAGTGGATTTCACATTTAATATCTCCAGAGACCCACTATTAGTACTTATTGACTGCTTCACTTAATAATATATCTAGCCAGATCTTGCTAAATTTAATCGGAATTCTTATAATGCACAGTTAAACTGATTTCCTTGCCTTTTTTATTTTAAAAAGCCAATTGTTCTCCAGCCTTATACAGTTAATGTGTCATGTCTTATGTCAAAATCTTAGATTTGTTCAACGAAGACACTATAGGGTTGTTACAGTTGCGTAAATGTTGTAATGTTAATGATTTAAATATACAGTTTTGAATACAGAAACAAAAAAATGATTGAAAGTGACAGCAAATCACTGTGACTGTTATTACGAATGTGTCATTGAATCGTTCACTCAACCGATTCATTCAAAAATATGGGTTCATTCAGGAATGAAACACCTTTGTGTTGCTCAGAGATGCCGATTTGTTTTAAAATATTTTCGTTGGCGAAATAGAAAAAAACATACAATATTGTGTCTCTAACTTAATAGTAACATTTAATGAACTGTTGTATGAAATCACATTTGCAAGCATGCTGATATTTAAAAAAAAACGCATTCTTGCTTGTGTAATATTGCTTTACTATATAATATGCATAAATAACCATATCTTAACTATAAAAACATATTTTTATTAATTTTAGTGCCATTTTTACCTCAGCCCCTCACTAATTTCCGACCCGTCAGTGTGACAGCATTATTTTACAAACTTCATAGAGGCCCACAGTGAATCTTCCATAAAAAATAATGCATTTGAACTATTATGAGGACAGAGAGAGAGTATGTATTCAGCAAACCTTTATATATTGAATTAGCATCAGTATTTTGTCATGTGTTCCAGTAAAAATGCATAAACAACCTTAAAACAAGATCAAAAGCAAAACTGCTAAATATATTGATACGTAAAGGCTGTTTTAAAATTCATTTTATTTATTATTAATTATTTTGTGAATTACTTCCATACTTAATCTTATGTTCACATTTTGAAATCTGTGATCTATACTGTACATCCTAAAACGTGGAAACAAATGGTTATTAATGAGACAAATTGAAACTGATGTGGCATGAATTTGGTGGGACAGATGTGAATTGCAGATTGAGGTAAACAGTTACCAGCAGTGAGCCGCAGAAACCAACCCTTGAAAGGGTTTGGCATACAATTATTAGCTATATGTGAGAATGAGATCCGTGACTAAACGTTAATAATTGATCCAGATACATTTTCATATTGATTTTAAATTTTAGCATACACTGAAGCTAGCCATGTAAATGCAGCACTGTAGATGACTGCTGATATATGTGAAGGAAATTTCCACGTTGACTAATGTGACTAGATGTATGATAACTCATAAACAGAAATGCTGTACTTTCTTGAACAGTTAACGCAGTAATGTATTTTGGTGAGCATGGGAAAGAACAAGGAAACTATGAGAGCATTTAGTGAGTTCATTTCGTAGCCCCCTCACAAAGATGAATGCGGAGCTGACATTTTCCACAGTCATACTTTCGGGCCTCTGCGGTTTTGAGGGGTGGAGGGGATATATCATATTTTCTATCAAACAACACACCTTCCTGTGTCTTGTTCTATTTAATGCCCACTCATAAGAGAATGTTCTTTTCTATCACTTTGATGGCTTATGCTTTTGTAAGGCTGTCAACACAAGTCACATGTGTCACAAATCATTAGGTTTGAAGTCAGGCTGAATGTTCTGCGTGTTCTCTGTTTTAACTATTCAAAATAGTTGAACTAAATGGTGAGCTTTGAGCATTTATGCTTTTTATGCATTTATTCATATTTATTTATGTATTATAATAAATAAAATGTGTCTTACACCATTGTCTTGTCCAGTAAATATCTAAATATTTTTAAAAGTATTTATTTAAAACTAGTATACTATGTTTCAAGGTGTATACACACTATTAAACCCATTATCAATAAGTTATGACAACATATGTTTTAACATTGCTTTAACTCATCAAAATAATGTAAACAATTTTCAACTTTTTAATAAGTCATACAAGATTCAACTAATTTTTTAAGTCAGTTTAATGTAATTTAAGTTGAAATGACTTTGTTGAATGTTTTTTTTACAGTGCATGAAATACGTTTTTATCCCATTGGCAAACACTGTTAGTTTAGTATTATTAATACACTTGTATAGTATTTATTAATATTTTGAATTCATTTTAAATTCTGTTTGTTTTTAGTCTTTGTGTTTTTGTAATTTTTATTCGTTTTTTTATATTTCTACTTTAGTTTTAATGTATTTTTCAAAATGTTTTAGTTGGCCAAATTGAATTTCTGTGAATTAAATTTCATCAATTCACAGAATTTCAATTTGGCCAACTGAAAAATTTAGATGTGATCGGTCACTAGAACATTTTCAATTGGAGACCTACATTTTTTTTAGTGTATATATATATATATATATATATATATATATATATATATATATATATATATATATATATATATATATATATATATATATATATATATATATATATATATATATATATATATATATATATATATATATATATATATATATATAGTAGTATACTATAGTATCCATATATATATTGTTTGGTGGATGTGATGTGTTCGCCATAGTCACCTGTCCTTGGCTGATTGAAGGGACATCAGTGCCTTGTGTCCACCTGTAGCACCACACGGCCAAGCTGTCTGTGGGCCTGCGTTACGTAAGCGTGGCGTCACCGAAGTGCTATAGTAGGCTCTAAGAGTCTTAGGGTTAATTGAAGACAGAGATCTTTGAGCTGTTGGCCCTGGAAATAAAGTCCAAGAACATCAGGGATCCCGCGAGCCATAAGCTCGGGTTCTCAAGAACATGGCTTGTCCTGAGGAGGGATCAGAAGTGATGTCATTAATGATCGAAAAGGTCGAGAGATACTAGACAATAACAGACATGTCTCAGAGTGACGGGAGCAAACCCCTAACAACAAACGTTAGCATTGAACTTTAATCTATCTATCTATCTATCTATCTATCTATCTATCTATCTATCTATCTATCTATCTATCTATCTATCTATCTATCTATCTATCTATCTATCTATCTATCTATCTATCTATCTATCTATCTATCTATCTATCTATCTATCTATCTATCTATCCTATAAATATTCAGTATTTTTGTCTTGTAGAGTAATACATTTATTACTTCAGAAAATCTAGTGTATTTATGTTCTTCCATTTTTCCAAAAGAAACATTCCATTGTTTGATTTATCCAAAGGCACTTCAAATGCAACCGTATTTTGTGCTTCACTAACAGTAAGATTGGACTGTCTGTTACCATGACAACGGGTGGAACGCAATACATATCCATTAAGCAATTAAACTCTGATTGATCACAATGCTTTTATCCATGTGCTCCATCCACAGAAGCGGCATGAAAGTCTGCTGTGGACAAATGGGTCTGTTGTACTTTTTGTGCTCAGACTGGATGGATGGAGGTAGTATGTGTGGGTAATTGAAGGCTCTGGTTTGTAGCGAGAGGTGAGGATGGAGCGTTCGGTTTGGTCAGGCCTTTGAAGATCATGGGGGAATACAGAAATTGATCAGAGAACAGATATAGATGTTCATAAATGTTCTAATGGTGCAGCCATGTGTAAGCAAAGCAGACAATATCATTTAGATGGTGAACACAGAAATATCAAAGTCAAAGTTGATATTTCAAATTGTCAATGAAATAAAAACGTCACTATCTGAGAAATACAATTTTCTTCTTGGTTTCCATGGCGACATAATTCAAAAATGAGGGGTCAGTAAGATTTTGGGACGTTTTTGAGTCTCTTATCCTCACTAAGGCAGCATTGAAAATGCTGTAAAAACAGTGATACTGTGAAATATTATTACCATTAACTATTTTCTATTTTAATACATTTTAAAATGTAATTTATTACTCTAATGTCAAAGCTGAATTTTTAGCGTCATTACTCTATTCTTCAGTGTCACATGATGCTTCAGAAATCATTCTAATATTTTGATTTGGTGATTTATTACTATTATCAGTGTCGAAAACAGTTGTGCTGCTTAATATTTTTGTGGAAACTGTGCTATATTTTTTTATTCAGGATTCAGGATCAATAGTGCTTCTCTGCTGAATAAAATCATTCATTAATTCACAAAAACACCACATATTTGACCATAAGTGTTTAAAGGGTTAGTTCACCCAAAAATGAAAATTCTGTCCTTAATTACTCACCCTCATGTCGTCCGACACCTCCGTTCATATTCGGAACACAAATGAAGATATTTTTGTTGAAAGCTGATGGCTGAGAAAGGCTTCAGATAGGCCTCCATTGGCATTCAGTACATTAACACTCCCAAGACCCATAAAAGGCACTTAAAACGTTGTTACAAAGTCCATCTCACCACAGTGGCTCTACAAAAATTTAAAATGCGACGACAATAGTTTTTGTGCGGAAAAAAAAATCAAAATAACACCTTTATCCAGCTTGTTCTTGTCTTCCGTGTGTGCCTCCACGACGCATGCGCGAGAATATGACGTAGCGCCGGCGTTCGGGAATCCATGAAATACACACTTAAGCCCCATTTTGAGAACTACGCTGAGACCTAAAGCACGATCAATGTAGAATTCAACAGCTTAGACACGCGCGTCTTCCTCTGCTTGTAAACAAATCGCTTCTGGGTCATATGTCCGAGCGCCGGATCTGCGTCATATTCTCGCGCATGCGTCGTGGAGGCACACACGGAAGACAATAACAAGCTGGATAAAGGTGTTATTTTGATTTTTTTTTGCGCACAAAAACTATTGTCGTCGCATCGTAAAATTATTGTAGAGCCACTGTGGTGAGATGGACTTTGTAACAATGTTTTAAGTGCCTTTTATGGGTCTTGGGAGTGTTAATGTACTGAATGCCAATGGAGGCCAATCTGAAGCCTTTCTCAGCCATCAGCTTTCAACAAAAATATCTTCATTTGTGTTCCGAATATGAACGGAGGTCTTACGGGTGTCGAACGACATGAGGGTGAGTAATTAATGACAGAATTTTCATTTTTGGGTGAACTAACCCTTTAAAAAGGGGCCAATCAAAATGAATATCATGCTAATGTCATATTTTTTTCACAGAAATGACCAAAACTGAAAAGGAAACTTTCTGACTGGTATGATTAATATCTTTTAGCATTTATGACTGGCAGCTTCCCACATGCATATGCAGGACAGATAAATGTAAACTAAAGTTCAAAGATTTTATATATATATATATATATATATTAGTTAAGTGAAGACAGGTGAAGTGAATAACACTGATTATCTCTTCATTACGGCACCTGGTAGTGGGTGGGATATATTAGGCAGCAAGTTAACATTTTGTCCTCAAAGTTGATGAGTTAGAAGCGTGTTTGAGCGAATTTGACAAGGACCAAATTGTGATGGCTAGACGACTGGGTCAAAGCATCTCCAAAACTGCAGCTCTTGTGGGATGTTCACGGTCTGCAGTGGTCAGTATCTATCAAAAGTGGTCCAAGGAAGGAACAGAGGTGAACTGATGACAGGGTCATGGGCGGCCAAGGCTCATTGATGCATGTGGGGAGCGAAGGCTAATAAGTTGTAATGCTGGTTCTGATAGAAAGGTGTCAAAATGCATAGTGCATCACAGTTTGTTGCGTATGGGGCTGCATAGCCGCAGACCAGTCAGGGTGCCCATACTGACCCCTGTCCACCGCCTAAAGCGCCAACAGTGGGCACGTCACGACGTGAGCATCAGAACTGGACCAACGAGCAATAAAAGAAGGTGGCCTGATAAATCATGTTCTCTTTTCCATCACGTGGATGGCCGGGTATGTGTGCGTCGCTTGGGACCTGGGAAACACATGGCACCAGGATGCACTATGGGAAGAAGGCAAGCCGGTGGAGGCAGTGTGATGTTTTGGGCAATGTTCTGCTGGGAAACCTTAGGTCCTGCCATGCATGTGGATGTTACTTTGACACGTACCACTTACCTAAGCATTGTTGCAGACCATACACCCTTTCATGGAAACGGTATTCCCTGGTGGCTGTGGTTTCTTTCAGCAGGATAATGCGCCCTGCCACAAAGAAAAAATGGTTCAGGAATGGTTTGAGGAGCACAACAATGAGTTTGAGGTGTTGAATTGGCCTCCAAATTCCTCAGAACTCAATACAATCGAGCATCTGTGGGATGTTCTGAACAAACAAGTCCGATCCATGCGGAGGCCCCACCTCACAACTTACAGGACTTAAAGGATCTGCTGCTAACATCTTGGTACCAGATATCACAGCACACCTTCAGAGGTCTAGTGGAGTCCATGCCTCGATGGTCAGGGCTGTTTTGGCAGCAAAAGGGGACCAACACAATATTAGGTCATAATGTTATGCTTGTTCAGTGTATTTTTAATTATTTTTCTCTCACTTTTTTCCATATAATTTTGTTAAATAAAAGATAAATAAACACACTATATATAGTCACATGCGCTACGTGAGGAGCAGTGAAAGGCAAACTGATGGACTGCTTCCTGTTTACAAGAGGAGTTTCAGTTTCTCCATCTCATAATCTCACCAGTGTTATTTTTTGTCCCCAATCACTCTCCATCCACTCTAATCTCAGTGGACATGGATGAGAATAAAGAGTCATTGTACATGCCTTCACATAAATATTATACATACACAAAAAATTACCTTTATTGTGATTACTTAATGCATTGTTAATATAGACAATGTTCTGAAAACAGCTACAAAAATATCAAGAGGATTTTTTCCAGCTTCTCCTTGCTGTATTAAAATGAACCAGGAAAAAGCACTGATTTCATAGAATTACGCTAATATGTGCTCTCGAGATCATATGTGTGTAGGACTGCATACACAAGGGTTTTTATAAGTGATTTGCATCAGGAAATGATTTGGTGCAGCTGCACACACACATACTCACACACACTGCAGCAGGTGAAAGCATTGCTGCGGTCTACCAGTGGAAAGTTCAGTTGACAGATGGGAAAAGGAAGAGAAATTTTAGATATGTGGCAGATATGTGTGCTTTGCATACATACTAGCACAATTACAACAAGGGGTTCGTCCCAACAGGGTTAGGCCGATGTTATGTTGTTGTTTTATGCTTGCTGTGTATGTTTATTGCAGAGCTCATGAGACTAAAACTGAGAATGTTATATTTGTCTCAAAGAAAAGGAGAAATAGAAATAGACACTCATAAGAAAATTGTTGAGCTATAAAATGAATGTGGATAGAAAGTCAGATCAGTAATCTTTAAAAAAAAAAAAAAAATAGGCGACAAATGTTTGAGTAGCTGAGATCTCTGGCTTCATGGCACTTGTAGTGTAGGCCTTCAAAATAAAAAAAACTGTGTGCAGATAATATTACTTACTTAGTAACTTACTGTGAGACATTTAAATAACAATGTCTCTCTCTTTTTCTCCTTCATCTCTAGTTGAAACCAGACCATCAACATGGGAAAGCAGAACAGCAAACTCCGTCCTGAGGTGATACAGGACCTGCTGGAAAACACAGACTTCACTGAGCATGAGATCCAGGAGTGGTACAAAGGCTTCCTGCGGGACTGTCCCAGCGGTGCGCTCAGCATGGAAGAATTTAAGAAGATCTACGGCAACTTTTTCCCCTACGGAGACGCATCGAAGTTTGCGGAGCACGTCTTCAGAACCTTCGACGCCAATGGAGACGGAACAATAGATTTCAGAGAGTTTATCATTGCCCTGAGCGTCACGTCGCGCGGCCGTTTGGATCAGAAGCTAAAGTGGGCCTTCAGTATGTACGATCTGGATGGCAATGGATACATAAGCAAGGCGGAAATGCTCGAGATTGTACAGGTGTGTGAGAGTTTATGAGTGTGCTTCTCTGTCACTCTCATTACATCCTCCAAAGGTACTTTCTTGCTGAAACTTTGTTGAAAATTCAACTCTCTGGTTGGTTAAAACCTTTACACTGAAAACTAGCACTTTAGGCTATGCCTGGTTAGTACACTTTTCAGAGATATATCTTTTGAATGTAGATTGTGCTGGTTGCAATGAATTAGCTGCCAATTTAGCATCAGTTTCACAATCTTATTAAAGTATACGAGAAGCTTCCACAAACCGACTAAAATTACACAATTACCATTGTGTACAAAAACATGTTTCCTTTGATGTTTAATACTTACAGAAGACACATTTCCTAACCTTATAGTGTATTCGTATATTTCAGCTATTCCTAAACATGGCATATCAATAATATCATACTGCCTCCAGGTAGTGTCTGGGATTTGGCTTGTGCCTTATTACCGTGGTTATTAAACCAGAAAAAAGTAGGTGACTTCACATAGCAATATTCAGTTGTGCATGATGTTTTGCTCAGATAGGGAGAGTTGAGTGCAGCAGGCAATTATTTTTTGCTCATATTTAGGTAAATTTCACGCCGTTGTAGCAATTGCCGAGATGTGTCAACTTCCTAAGTGCACTCCCTGAATCTGACAGCTGAGTGCACACAAATGGCTGTAATTTCCTTTTCAATTCATTCAATTACCTGAGAAAAGCAGTCGCTATGGTTACTTTGAAATAGTTACAAAGTGATGCCTCCAATTCCAAATCATACCCAGAGTTCTCCAATTTTGTCTAATAAGATTTATAAAAGGCAGA